>NW_026067990.1:760889-918989 GCF_014885135.2 Alexandromys fortis
GGGGGAGGGAAATGGGAGGCTGGGAGGAGGCGGAAACTTTTTTTCCTTTTTCTCAATAAAAAATTATTGAAGCAAGATATTTTTTATCAAAATAGAAAGAGTACACAAAAGAGCTAGAAAAAGTAACTCAGTGTCTAGCTAAAAGTCTGTTTCCAGTAAAAAAAAAAGATGAAAAGAAAGGAAGAAAAAAGGAAGGAAGAAAGAAGGATGAAAGGAAGGAAAGAAAGAAAGCAAGTTGCTTATATGAAGCTATTACAACATGCTTGCATAAATTCCATGTTAGTATTTCTTTTTGTTCCTGAAGTAAGTTGCTTAGGTAGATAAGTAACAAATCCAAAATAGTAAAGCTTAACATCAGAGAGAAATATCTCTTATCACTCGTACCATTGCATTTTAAAGGACAATAAGGAAATGGTATATAACAGCATATTTTCACTTTAATTTCACTGTTTCATGGCATTTAAAATAAGTGTTAAAATGAATGTGGAACTGAAGGATTTGAAATGGAGCTTAGTGCGGCATAGCTAAAAAATTTGATGATATGTAAGCTTCCTTTCAGGTCTATATCTCACCATGTATTAGCTTTAGTACACTGGGACTCGGTTAGGTGACCAGATCTTCTAAAGTAGTATATTCAGAATACATGGACTGTCTTGGAAAGAGTAACTATGGGGCCATGATAGCATTTCCCTCAGTCTTCAGAAACCTACAGCATCTTAATCTGTGGCCTTTTTACCCAGAAAAGTGTTCATTAGTCACTCTCATGTGATACACTGATATTATTTTCTTGACCCATGTCTTAAAAGAGGTTGAGAACTTGATTGTGTCTGAGTCTCATAGATTTTCTTGCGAAAACTTGGATTGCAATAAGAGTTGTGCTAGATAAATATTGTATCTGGTATATAATAAGAAAACAAAAGTTGCTATAAACTATTTTTAGTCACTTAGGATCCAAACCTATGTGATACACACACACACACACACACACACACACACACACACACACACAAATCTTGCAGTAGACTTCCTTATCCTCTGATTCTTACAATCCTTCACCCCCTTCTTCTGGGATGTTGCTTCAGTTTTATAGGAGTTGTTTTGTAAATGTAGCTGTTAGTACTGGGTGCTCCACAAACAATTACTCTTTTTAGTTTTACTACCTGTGCACCTCTATAATTGTTTCAGCATAATGAAAAAAGCTTTGTATGAAAGTTCAAAGCTAAATTTATTTTTGGTTTTAAGAATAGGATTTTTGCACTACTCGAATTGTTAAGGAAACTGAATACCTTAAAAGATATTTCTTAGCCATTTTTATTTTTTCTTTTGATAAGTATTTGTTCATGTCCATAGTTCATTCTTTAATTGATTTTTAAACTTTTTTGTGAGATATATATCAGATGCTAATCATTTGTTAGATGTGTAATCAACAAAGATTCTCTTCCACTCTTTGTGCTTCCTCTTCACTCGATTGATCATTTCCTCAGCTGTAAAGAGTTTTTTTTTTTTTTTTATTTTTGTAATGTGCCACTTTCTTAGTGTTGGGCTTAACTCCTGAGCAAATGGAGTCATATTTAGGAAGTTTGTTCAGACACCTATGTGCTCTATGTACTGTGTATGTTTTATTCTAGCAGTTTTTAGTGTTTCAGGCTTTACATTGAGTTATTTTATTTTGTTCAGATTTATAGGCATAAATCTAATTTCATTTTTCTTTATGTGTCTTGTGGGAGGTCCTTCTGTCTACGTGTTGCTTTTATCGGTTAATGAATAAATAAATGCTTTGAGACTACAGCAAGGGCAGAACAGAACTAGGTGGGAAAAACTAGGCTGTATGCTGAGAGAAAGAGGGCAGAGTCAGATGCCATGGAGCCACTGCCAGAGTCAGACATGCTGAAACTTTGCTGGTAGGCCACAGCCATGTTAATAGAAATGGGTTAAATTAATATGTAAGAGTTAGTCAATGAGAAGCTAGAGCTAATGGGCCAAGCAGTGATTTAATGAATACAGTTTCTGTGTGATTATTTCAGGTCTAAGATAGCCAGGCGGCCAGGAACCAACAAGCATCCTCCCTCCCACTATACATGTGGACCAATACTGTCTGTGGTGACATTTTGTTTGTGTTGTAGCAAATAAAGCTTGCCTGAAAATTAGAGTGCACATCTAGCTAAGATAGTTAGCCATAGAGGCCAGGCAAAGGTGGCACAATGCTTTAATCCCAACACTTGAGAGATAGAGGCAGATGGATCTCTGTGAGCAATAGAGAATGGATTAGCAGGATACAAGTGGTATGATCCATGAAAAGGAAAAGGGTAAACTTCTTAGTCTGGAGGGTGGAGGTTTAGATAGAAGAGCATGAAAGAAAAGTAAGGAGAATATTAAGATACAAGAAAGAGGAGAAACGGGAAATTTGGGACTCTTTAAAGGGATGGAGGTAAATACAATGGAGCCGCTTTTTGGGTAAATTGTTTCTACAGCAGGGAAACAACAGCAGAGGCTTATTTTAACCATTTTCATTATCTTATATATACTTTTCATGCTAGTGTGTGTATTTTTTAATCAAGGATCTGAGACACTATTTTTTCCTCAAGAGATTTGTCCCTTTATTTTGGTCTTCTGAGGTATTTTCTCCAGGCTTTTGTATTCAACATAGCATTGTTTTTTTGTGTTGGTAGTTGTCGGAGACAAAAGTTCATTTTGATAACGGGTATTTGTTTGTTCTTTCTATTCAGAAACTCTATATGATATGTTACTTCAACCATTATCTAAGCTGTGAATTTGACAACTATCCTTGCTTCATTTTGTTGTCAGAACATTTTTACTTGTGTAGGAGTTTGCATTCACATCCTAGTTCCATTTTCAATAATGATGTTCAAAGTGCTTTAACACTATCTATTCCCTACATGCCTGTTGGACAGATATTCAGCCTACATTTGATTTTATTTCATGACTCTTTTGAAAGTTTCTAAATTTAACAGATGATAACTTTGTGGAAAGGGATGTATCCTTTTCTAGTCAAAATATAGGGCATTATTAGAGACCAAGGGAACAGAAATTTTTGTCCACAGAGTCAAATTTGGAAGTTTGTTTTAATTTTATTTACTATTTTTGTTCTTTTTTTTTAAGTTTTAGTGCTGGAGATTAAACCCATGACCTCATCCATGTTAGGCCAATGCCTTACCATTGATTATATCTACTACCATGAAATTTGAAAATTAAAGAAACTCTTCAACTAAGACATTCTATATAAAATAAATTTTACCAGGTTTTATAATATTTACCTGCTAATATATGCTAGGATATAACAAAGACAGAGGATGCTGAATGCAGTATTATGTATGACCCTTTAGACAAGTCACAGTTTAGTCCATGCCTGAATGATCTGGGATAGCTGTTAAAAATATAGAGTCTATATGTTGTCTACTGTGGGTTCAGGAATCTATGTGCTTCATAAACATCACAGATAAAATCTGATGTACGTGAATTTTCAGATAAACATCACAATACTCTGATATACATAAACTACATAAAGAGTTTCTTAATACTCTCAGATAGGTAAGGCATCTAGATTAAGCATGAATAGATGCTTAAGACTGGAAAAATTATTATATTTAGTCAAAAGGTGACAAGGTACTAACTTGAAGAACAGAATCACTCATGGAATGACATGGTAGTTAGAGTGCATAGAAAAGATCAAACTAGAATATAAAAGAACTTTAACCTCAGCCTAAGGATACTGAAATAATTCTAAACATCAGCATTTAAACTACAGAAAATAGGTCACCGAAGAACAGTTTAAATGTTGAAATCAAAGCTTTTTTTTTTTTTACTAAGATTTATAATTTAGATAATTTGTTCTAGCAGTAAATGCTAAAATGAATTGGAAGCAAAATAAATTGAGAGATTCTAAAGTCAGGAAGCATCTGCTGTTAACTGGTCAAATAAAAGGTGATAAATATCTATGCTATCATATTAATCTGGGCAAATGTAAATAGCAAGCGTGAGGACTTTCCAGGGACTAGACGAATACACAAGATGAAGATGAAACAAACAAAAAACTCAGAAAGGAGTCTAAAGTTTGGAACTGAAACTGAAGGGAGATTGGAGATACCGTTAGTAAGCATGGAAAGGGAATAAAAGGGAAAATTTCCAAGAAAGGTGAAAACAAAAAGTTGGACACATTTTATCAGAACTGAAAAAAGAAATATCCAAGAACCCTCCTGACATTTATTGCAGCATGAGAAAAAAATAGAGACTCTTGCCTCCTGAAAACAATGACATGGTTATGACTCTATTTTCATCAGTGGGGAAACAAATATCTCTGATGGAGGAAATAAAAAAATGCATAAGTAGATCATAGGATGTCTTTATGTACATAATATCTTTGAAATTTTGTCATCTTTCCAAGTCAGCAAAACCTGCATAGTCTTTTTAATTGTGCATTAAATTTTTACTGTACATTTTCTTTTCTATACTGGGACACCCTTTATGTAGGAGACAATTAAACCGAGATTGCAAAGGTTTCTGTTTTATGCAGTAGATAGTATTGAAGCTTTCCTAATAGCAGTTCAGATGGGGAGTTCTTCCAACACCAAAGTCTTGTGTGTATTCAGTATTTCCAAGAGCAAAGAAAGGCAATAAGGAAACAAGAAGTTCTGACAACAAAAGACATTGAATATGATTGATTTATGACTAGGTAGCCTGTTTACTCTGAGCTTTGGAATTTGAAAGACAGGAAAAAAAAAACCCAACTCAACTCACTGAAATTAAATAATCAAAAAGTGACATCAGAGGAAGATAAATTCATATTGTTTTAAATCACATACAAATATATAAGCAGAAGTATATATTTTGTCAGAGCTTATTAGTTATTCTAAGTGAAATTTTGTTTTGTCTTTCAGGAGGAATGTGATCTCCATTTTCAAATAGTCAGTATATTTGAAAGGAAGCTTTGTACCAAATAAATTGAAGTCTCTGGAGAACAATAGGCATAATGTGGAGCACATATCCTTTCAAAAAACTTCTATAATATAATGACAAAAATATTATCCACCTTTAATTGACGGGAAAATGAAGACAAATGTTTCTAGAGAAGCCTACATTTTGATAGTTTGAGTATATTTTCAAGTTTTTGTATATTTGACTATAATATTTTAAATAAATTATTTTTATGTGAATGAATGAGATTAACTAAAGAGAAATAATTTTTCTAAGTTCATAATAAAAGCCATTGCTGGATTTACTCATTGAAACATATGCAGGAGGGAAATATTTAAACTATTTAGAATAAACTGGGTGTCAGAAAGTACTTTTGCTATATATGAAAAGTGATTTCCTTTGTACCTTATATGCAAAGTATTGGTTGCTTATAAAACTGCTTCACTGGCTTTTGTCAAGGTGTGTCAAGCAGCTCATTAAGGTCGACTACCCGTCAGTTATAACTTTAGTGTCTTAAGGATATTTACTAACTGCTATAAACTCCTAGGACATGTTGGTTAGAGGACATTTCTGTATGTTCCCAGGATACTTAATTGTCTTATTATTTTTAATAGAAAAATATGTGCCATATTAAGATGATTATGGATGCTCTGTGCTTACTAATTCCCCAAAGCATGTTACTTAGTAGATGCTCAAAAGTAATTAATAAATTAATTATCCTAAAATGGTAGTTACAGGAAGTATCAGATCATGTAGAAGAAATATCCCAGGAATGACAATATTTTGTGCAATCCCTAAGCTGAGGATTCTAGAAGTTACACTTTGGGGCTCACTATGATAATAGGATGTATTAGTACTTTTCTAGAAGAACTCTATACATTTGTTTGAGTCAATGTCACGTGTATGACTAATTTTCAGAGCACTTTTATGGGCTCTTAGCAGTGTGGGTGATACCACTTGTTCTCTAGAGAATTAGTCTTGTGAAGGATCACACTGATTGAAAGATTAGAAAATTTCAAATTATCATGGTGTTAAAAGGAGTGTTGAATGCCTGGGGTGCATCAGAGAGAAGGTGGGAAAGGCCTGTTGTAATCAGTTACAATAAGCCTATGTGAACTATAGAGCAGATGTTATAGAAAACTAAAGAATTTTTTTAAAGATAAAAATTAAAGAATATTATTTTAAGAGAAGGCATAATGGATCAAGAGCTAAAATTATTTGCTGGAGAATCTGGCAACATTAATTTGATCGCTAAGACTCCTTCAAATTATCATCTAATATCCACACAAGTGCACAGGCATATATATAAAAACACAACAAAAACAATAAATGTGAGAAAAATTTGAAAAGGCTGGAGATAGCTCATCTGTTTAGAATACATAATGTTCTTAGACAGAACCTTTATTCATTTCTCAGCACCCATGTGGAGTGGCTCACAGCTGTCTTTAATTCCAGCTCCTATGGGATCTTTAGATTTACCTGCAGTCATGTTTGTGGGCAATTTTTAAATGTTAATTGAGATAGATGGACCAAGCCTACTGTAGGCAGTGTCGCCTCTGGGCAAGAGGAACTGGACTTGCCAGTAGAAGAGAACAACTTAAGAAATCCACCAGGAGCAAGCCAGAAAGCTGCATTCCTTCATGGTCTCTGCATGAGCTCCTGTGAAGGTTTGATTTCCTGCATTGACTTCTGTCCTTAACAGATTATTACCTAGATGTGTAATATCAAATAAAACCTTTCCTTCCTTAGTTGCTTTAGCACAGAAATAGAGAACTAAACTAAGGCACACTTGTTGAATACTTTGTAGCCATTAAAATGAAAATGGTAATTATTGCCGCTAGTTGCTTATAGTTAGATAAGGCCTATCAGACCAAAAGGAGCCAATGTGGAGTCTGCCTGGAGCTGTCAAAGGTCCTGTCTGTGCTTAACCAATAAGGAGCTACCAAGCAGTGTTTCCTGAGTACCTAGCAATCGAGGTCCTGATCATGCCTAGCCAATGAGAGATGAGCATGAGATGTGAATTGTTAACTGTCACCCAGCCTGGGTGCTGGGACGTTATGTTTTTCCCTGATTTTAAATAAACGAGTCTGCTGTAAGCCTTCTACTTCACTCTCAGTGTCTGAGTTCCTTAACGTCGTGCCTTTTCGCCCCCACTCCTGAGAAAGACATTAGGACTAAGCAATAGTTGCTAAAAGCAAAAAGCAAATAATTCTCTATATTGTGATTGTTAGGAATATTTCCTAAGCGAGCTCTCTGACGACACAAAAATTTCCAATCAAGCCAAATCAAAACAAACCGAATTAAAAATATCCAGGTTTAATGGGAGATCTGCGCTCTCGGGTGGCCCCGAGGGGGAAACGGGAAGCCACAAAAAAGCGACCCCCTGGAGGACAAAAGGGGGACCACGTGTTCTTTTTTGGGGGGATTACTTAAGTACCTGAGGAGTGGTCCTGACCCCACCCCAGGGAGTGGTCAGGACCTGGCCTGCTGGGATTTGAAGTCCAGACCAGGCCTGGGGGCTGGGACCTATGCTCCCAACCTAACAGTGATGATGAATATGTCAAAATAAGAGATGTATACAGGTAGGAAGTAAAATGAAGGAAAACAACCAATGGATATCAATACAGTGTTAAAATAGCTGGACACGGATTTTAATTTTTAATAATTCAATGCTGTTAAATTGTATGGCTCTATAATGACAGAACAGCTTTACAAAGCATAAGTGACATCCAAATAGCTAGAAGATTTGTTTAGATTATCTTCTATTAAAGCATAAATTTTACACACCATTCCTCAATAAAAGAATCCATTTGGGCAGCTATTATATATAAAAGAGAGTAACTTGAATGAAATTCATTTGTTCCAAAATCCATATACAGAAAGGGAACTAAGTATACTACAAGAGCCTGGCAAAATAATTACATGATTAAATATAATATAGTTTGCTTCTGTCACAAAATTCTGATTTAATTCAGCTTAGTCAAATTTAATTAAATTGGACTCAATATTCCAACTCTCTATCATCTGAATTTGAAATTATTAAAGTCTAGACCATATACAAACTATATACAAACATAATTTCTTCTAAGAGTGCAGTGTAAGAACAACAGACAATAATAATTATTTAACTAGCATACTCTTTAATTAATGAGTGTAAAAATCACATGATATCATATGGATTAGGAAGAATAACTTCCACAGAAAGATGGTGGCATAGTGTCTGGACCCTGAGAATCTTTTACCTTCCATGACAAAGTTGTGGGAAGATGTCATTAATTAAGGACTCTGGAGTGACAAGGTTATTCTACAATATTTGTGTGCAGTAAATACACCAAAGACGGTAATGCATGGGGAAAATCTAATAGAGATCTTTACATACATATGTATGCCAGAGCAGAGAGAGATTTGAAGCCAGTGTGCTGTTAGCTTGTGAGATGATATATAAGTAAACATGTGGCTAGTAAAAGCTATATAAGTCAACTCTTATGTTTTAGTATAGTGATATCCATTGTAGACATCTGTGTTCATACTGGCTCTAGGTTTCTAAGGTTTAAAATGTAGACTACTTCAGAACTTCAGAAGTCATTAGGATATTGTTGGTGTTTCTTGTTCTTAATGTTTATGCACATACATTTTTTTTTACTTTTCTCTTTCATAAGAAAGTCTTATTCCTTATTCACAGAGAAACTTGTCTAGTTTTGCCTTTAGATTTGGAAGCTTGCCTTTGGCAGCAAAATTCCTAAATTAACAACCAAGTTGAAATGAGATGGCACCCTGATATAAATGAATCTAATTTAGGGACTCACCTGCTTTCTGAACAAAAGACATGACCCCTGCTGAGAGCAGAAGTGTTGATTAGGAAAAGTAAGTGGTTCTTTCTAGCTCTGAATAAAGTTCAAAGCAGCCTAGAGACATTTCTTTTTACCTCTGACCTCCCCATTACTCTCTAAAGATATGAAATCAAATTTTTCCATAGCTGTAAATTTTCCTTCCACACTGAATTAAAGGACAAAGCTAACTGGCACTTTAAGTAATTTTGTGAAATAATCTTTTTATATTGTATAGTAAACAGCCTTCAGTTTGTGCTTTTGCTGAAAAACAAAAAAGTGCAGAAAGAAAGCTCTTGAAACATTTGAAAAGTAATTTTTATAGTTTCTATTTTATGCCAAAAGAGCCCATCATATAAACTCAAAATACAAATTAGTAAGTGGAAGATAAAATTTAACTTAATTTTTAAAAATATTTAGTAATTTCAGCAACCTTATAGTTTTCCTACTGTCTTGCTCACTAATTGTGTTGTTAAACAATATCTGTAACTGCTCACAAATTAAAAATATTTATTTGCTAAGCACTCTTTTTTATAATATTGCAAAGAAATTGTGCATATTTCATAATTTTAATAAGTTTCCCTCAAGTTAAGTGGAAAAACCTTAACTTTTTCCATTATATGTTCAGTGACTGGTGACTAAGGGAGTCACTTTAAGAAAAAATGATGACCATAAGCTCTTGAATACATGTGAACTCTGGGTTAAACCAGTGATTTGGAGAAAAAACAGGAGAGCTGGACAATGAATTCATGAAGATTTAATCATGTGACAAGATTTTTTTGAACTGCATTTGATTGTGATTTGTGTATACAGAAGCAGAAAGAAGTTTGATGTACCTTAAAAGTATGCAGCCCCTATCTCATTGTCCATCTGTTTATTTCTAAAAATGAAGATTTGTTGATTCACACTAACTCTGGTTTGGCCTTTAATATTTTATTTTATTTACTTGTTTAGTTTTTGAGAAACAGTCCTATTTATCAAATGTCTTGTATAGCCTAGATGGCTTCCTGCATCCTACTCCATATTGCTTTAATTATAGTTTTGTGAGATCATACCTGGAAATTTCAGTTATTTTTGTTTTTTTTTATTTTAATTTTTTATTAGTTCTTTAAGAATTTCTTACAATATGTTTTTTTATCAATCCACTGACTCCCAAACTCCTCCCCCACACACCCTTGATTTCTTTTAAGTTGACATTATTTTGATTTCCTTTATTATAATTTCATAAAAAATTATTAAGGTATAATTTTTACATAGTAAACATATTCCTTTTGTATATGTAGTTCGATGGATTTTGATAAGTATTTACAACCATGTAGTTATCACCAGAACCAATAAATCAAATATTTCTGAGTTCTTTTTGTACTTTGAAGCCAAACATTTCCTTATCCTATTTAAAATATGTATATCTATTTCTTCTTAGTATACATTATATTTATCTTTTCCCCAATGATATATAAATAAAATCAGAAACATGCAACAACTATGTTTGTATCTTTTTTCACAGTAATAACATATATCTCTAGATAGATGGTGGATGGGTAGGTAGATAAATGGATAGATTGATATAAATTATTGATAGCCAAGTTCTTTCTTGTTACTAATTATTCCATTCTATGAGGAGGCTGTAGCTTATTGATCTACTCACAATTGACAGAATTTGAAATATTTCTAGATTTTAAGTGTTTGTTAATAGTACTGATAAGAATATTATTCTTTAAATACTTTGTGAGCATTGTTATAAGAAAATTTGTGTCTCACTCCATAGCTTAGGTTGCCTCAAATACCTGACCCTCTTATGGTTGCCTCCCAAGCCCTGGAATTAAAGGTATTCCCAATTGTTTTACCAAATCTACCTATAATGTTGTTGAAGATATGTAGAATAGTACTACTGTGTAGAACAGTAAAAGCCTGACTGGATTTTAAGACAGCTACCTAGTTTGGCAGCAGCCCAAGAAAGGGTTTCAGGGAATGCCCACAACCTACTGGAAAGAGGGGGGGGGGTTACTGTTTGAAAAGCAAACAGGGGATTGATTGTTTGAAAAAAAGCATGTGCATGTGTGATGGGGGCTGCCTGAAGGCAGAACCAGTCTAGGGCAAATGAGACCTGTGGCATTTGTTTTTTTCTTTTTCTTTTTTTTAATATATATTTATTTATTAAAGATTTCTGCCTCCTCCCCGCCACCGCCTCCCATTTCCCTCCCCCTCTCCTGATCAAGTCCCCCAACCTCATCAGCCCTAAGAGCAATCAGGGTTCCCTGACCTGTGGGAAGTCCAAGGACCACCCACCTCCATCCAGGTCTAGTAAGGAAACAGCACCGGACTGAAATCTCAAGGTCCAAATCAGGAGCAGAAGGAGAGAGAGCAAGAGCAAGGAACTCAGGACCGCAAGGGGTGCACCCACACACTGAGACAATGGGGATGTTCTATCGGGAACTCACCAAGGCCAGCTGGCCAGGGTCTGAAAAAGCATGGGATAAAACCGGACTTGCTCAACATAGTGGACAATGAGGACTACTGAGAACTCAAGAACAATGGCAATGGGTTTTTGACCTGTGGCATTTGGAGCCTAAGTGCTTCTGGTGTTTAAGTGGCAGCTGTAGGTTATTTTAGAGAGGCTACAACAGAACAATCTCAAACTCGCTCAGAAGCTTGAGGAAAAAACAAAAGAAAGCCTAGCCAAGTGGGGCTAGAGTCAGTCCCAAGTGCAACTCTGGCCTGCACTAGTGCTTAGAAAGCCACAAGCAAAGGGCTTTTTTCTGAACTTGTATCTCAAATGGGCTCCAGTTGTAGGACAAATAATAGAAACTCAGAGACAAATACAGGGGTATAACCTGAAGATCAGTAAAGCAAAGCAACAGAGCAACTAGGGAGCTCTTACCTCTATAAAATCTTCAGATAGGAATGAGAACAAGTTCCTATCTCATCCTGCCTCATATTCCTTTCTAGTGTTGGGATTAAATGCTGCTCCACTACTGTCTGCCTCTATGGCTAACAAGTGTGGCTGCTGGGATTAAAGGTGTGTGCCACTACTTCCTGGCCTGTATGGTTGACTAGTGTGGCTGTTTTGCATTCTGGACTTCAAGCAAGTTGCATTTAGTAAGATACAAATGATAGACACCACCATACCTGGCTGTGACATATTTTTATGTGTCATACCTGTGTGCTCTCTAATGAATTTAGTGGATCATATAGTATTTAACTTTACCAGATATTTTGAAATTAATTATTATAGTAGACATAATTTTGGCTAACACATTATCAGAATACCAAGTTTTATATATTTTCTTTAATTCTTTCTATTATCATTTTCATTAACTTTAACTATTCTTGTATGAGTGGAATGGTGTGTTTTATAGGTGTAATTATCATGTTCAGCATTAATGTTAATGCTATCCAGTTTCTTTTCTTACCCTCCCTGAAGAATATGATATTTTGTCTGATTTTTGACTGAATTCTTTAAGTCATTTTATTATGCAATTATAGATGCCATTTTTACATTTTGAATAATTGTCTTTGGTAAACAAATATATTTAAATATTTTTGCAATACATAGAACTTATTTTTCATCTTAAAAGTAGCTGTGACAACATAGGAAAAAAAATCAGTATTTCTAAATTACCATCTTGAACAAAACCTTCCTTGTTAAGATTCTTCTTACAAGACAATAAAGCAAATCCAGGAAAGTCATAATGGTACATGTTGACATATTTCCACTAAAATTTAAAGGCTATATTTTATGTCTTCATTAAAAAATGTGTGTCTCTTTAGGGATTCAGAACATTAAGAACTAATGAATTATAAAAGCAAAGAAAGCACAAAGCAGACCTAGGACAGAGAAGGCCTGAGGAAATAAACTCTACTGTGAGCAGAAGTCAGAGATATCCACCTGAACTGGAGTGGGACAGAACCAGCTACCTAGGACAGAGAGCAAACAAGCTTCACTGGAAGCAGAAGCCAGGAGCAAATGCAGTCCTTGGAGCCCACCCAGTCCTGGGACACTGGCATATCAGGATTGTGCCAGAAACCAGATCCAGAGTCAGCAATCTCCACCAGAACACACCAGGTACAGGTGAGTAACCGCTGAGCGAATGAGCCAGAGCCAGAGATTGCTGAGGGTCCGGATGAGAATCTGGGATCTAAGCCAAGACCTTGTTGGGTCTGAGTATGAGACCTATCAGAATTACACATGACTGCTCATTGGAGACTATGAAAGCCAGAAGGTCATGGTCAAGCGTTATGCAGATATAAAGAGACCATGGATGAAGGTTCTATGGTGATATGCAAGATATTCATCAGTATGGCAATAGGATAGAGCCATTTCAGGCTTCCTCTCATCAGCTGCCCAAGGAACTAGCTAGAGACATCTCCTTGGACACCTCGAACCCCTCTAGAGTCAAGTCTCTTGCCAACCCTAAAATGGCTTCCTTAATTAAGATATATGCTTCCCTGCTCCCATATCTACCCTTCCTCTATCCGAACCTTCCCATTCCCCCAAGTTCTCCCCATCCTTCCCTTCTCAATTTTCTCTCAAGGAAGTCAGGACCACGTGGGGTGCACCCACCCACTGAGACAATGGGGCTGATCTAATGGGAGCTCGCCAAGGCCAGCTGAACTGGGACTGATGGGGCATGTGAACAAACAGGACTCTCTGAACATGGTGGACAATGAGTGCTGACTGAGAAGTCAAGGACAATGGCACTGGGTTTTGATCCTACTGCATGTACTGGCTTTGTGGGAGCCTAGTCTGTTTGGATGCTCACATTCCTAGACCTGGATGGAGGGGGGAGGTCCTTGGACTTTCCACAGGGCAGGGAACCCTGACTGCTCTTTGAACTGGAGAGGGAGGGAGAAGGGGAGAGGGGGGAGGGGGCAGGGAAATGGGAGGAGGGGAGGAGGTGGAAATTTTTAATAATAATGAAAGAAAAAAAAGAAACCTATTATTTAAGGATCTCCCTAAATTATATAGCACACACATATAAAAATGTTTTTAAATAATTACCCTACAATGGGAAACAATATCCCTACTAGGCACCATATACTAAGAAAGGTCAATACCAATAATGGATTGCATCATTTTAGTTATCGTCCAGTGGGGTCCCATAAACCCTTAAACATTACAGGTTCTTGCCATTGTTCTTGGTTATCCTCCAGTGTTTTACAGCATAACCTTAAGGCTGAGAATACTAAATACCTGAAAAATAAAGTATGAAGAAATCAAGCTAGAGCTTGCCTAAAATTTTATCCCACCTCACTAGCTTTCATAATGCAAGAAGATTATACACACACTATTAGATATAAAAAGTAATCATTAATCTGATCTATCTTCAAACCATTTGAGTTAAAGTTACTGCTGGTAAAATATAGCTACTGCTCAAATAATGGCATTAATGTCATGAGAATAACCAACTGCTTTCTTAATGGCTCTAAGATCTATTCCTTGAGGTGGAATACAGACCTGGTACTGATAAAGTGGTCATGAGCCTGTGGATAGATAAAGTGTCACAGTGGGTTACTTAGTACTATTATTCTACTAAATGTAAATAGTACTAAAACCACTCCTGATGACTTACCCTTAAAAATTAGTGCATTGTGGAACACTTATCAAAGAAGTATTTAATTTTAGTAGATGATGATTAACACAGAGGTCCTTAACTTACCAAGATATAGAGAATATGACTGAGAAGTACTCAATTCTATGAGATATGTATTTTACACATGCTTCCCCACAAAGCTCAGGGATTTTTGGTGCAAAAATTCTTAGTGCCAGGAATGTGACTATAAGGAAAGAGAATTAACTGGAAACAATTAGGCAGTTCCACATATGGTTTCATATTGTGAGAGCATGAATAAGACCCGCAGAGGCTCTACCCCGAAAGAATTCCAGCATGGAGAAAGAAAAGTGAGTACTACCCTTAACTGAAGAGCTAGTATCAACTTAAAGGAAAGAGAAAGTCAGTTATTTTTTCTTTTGTATTAAGGCTGTGGTCAATAGTAGGTTGACCATATCCACGGAAAGTCCCTATAGTCAAAAGTATTTGATTGTACAAAATGGACTAGATAAGAGAAAGAGAGAGTAGGAAATTGGGTAGGCAGAAAGGTGAGAAGATCTTAAAGAGTTTGAGTGGAGAATATAATAAAAATGAACAATATGAAATTCTCAAAGAATTAATATATTATTTTAAATGTTTTTAAAATTAAAGTGTTTAAAATTTCACTTTCCTTGCTCTCATCTCTGTCTTTCCTCGTCTCGACTATCCCATTTCCTCAAGTTCTCCTCCCCCTTCCCCTTCTCCTCTCCTCTTCTCTACTGCATGTACTGGCGTTTTGGGAACTCAGTCTCTTAGAATGATACCTTGCTCAGCCTAGATAGAGTAGGGATGGCCTTGGACCATGCCTAGACCAATTTGACTTACCCTCTGTGAGGAATGGATGTTGGGTAGGGGTTTAAGGTACAGGGAATGGGAGGAGGGGAGCGAGTGGGTACTGGGATTTGTATATAAAATGAAGAAAATAGATAGTTTGTTTTTTTCTTAAAAAAATAAAATGATAAAAGAAAAATAATTTAAAATCTTCTTTGAAAGAAGTAAAGATGTTTCACAAGTATTTTAAGTGCCTGCCAGAACCTACTTGCCTATTATAATTCTAAAATTAGTATTATGCATCCTCCCTCCAAGCACTCAAAAATAAACTTCAAGATATTCATTTTACAATAAGACCTTAATAGACTAGTGAATCAGAAAGTATAATTTATTTATATGAAAATGTTCAGTAATTAAAATCAGACTATGAAATAACCCAGCAATGTTACAGGCAAAATGACCCAAAATATTTGTTGTCCTGATGATGTAGTTCAAATTAAAGATGCTCTCTTGCATGAATTAGCTGTAAGATTGCAGAAAAATATTAAAAATGCTTATCTCTCCATATGCACCAATAAGTACTTAACTTTAATTCTTATTTCTTGACTTTATTTTTCTAGTAAAAATACATGAGACTAGCATACAAAATATGATCCATTCCTATTTTGGTTTGTACGATGGTCAATCCCAAGAAACCTTTTGAAATTTTAAATTACATTTATTACTTCGTGTATGTGTGTGTGTACATGTGTGTGCAAATTAGATGAAAAATGCTGAATTATTTGACTTCAGCTATGTGAGTCTTAGGAACCAAACTAAGGTCATGGGGCTTGATAGCAAGAATCATTACTGATTAAGCTATTACCTGCACATTACAAAAAGCCTATGACACAAGACCAATGCCTTAACACAACTTGACTACCTCGCTTGACCAAATAAGATTATTACAAATCTCATATTTGTGTACCTTCGTTGCTGTAATAGTGACTTGTATATGAATTCCACTGTTTTCATGAGTGTGATTTATCCTGGTTATGAGTAAACTTGTCATTTATTTTATGGTGGTGATTTGTTTTTTTTCTATTATTTTTTTAAAAGTTTCTCATGAATTATATTTTGATCATATTATTTCTAGTTGCCCAACTTCTCCCATATTCTCCTTAATCACTTGCCCACTCATAACCTAAGAGCTCCAAAATTTAAAACCAAACAAAATAACAGCATTGAAAAGAGAGGTGAATAAAAAATTCCACCATTACCTAGTGACTATTGGTAATTGATACCTGCTAGAAATGGAAAAATCAGTTTTCTACATGTATCAATCACATTCCATGGATGGCCTCAAGACAAGGAATAGTTGGTCAACTCACAGTGGATTCCATGTTTTATTTGCTTACTGTTGTTTTGGTAGTATTGATTTTTTTAACATACACTTCTAAGATTGTTTTGGCTATCCTGGGATTTTGTTTTTCCATATAAAGTTGATTATTGTCTTCTCCAGGTCTGTGAAGAATTTTGATGGGATTTTGATGGGGATTGCATTGAATCTATAGATTGGTTTTGGTAGAATTGCCATTTTTACTATGTTGATCCTCCCAATTCAAGAGCAAGGAAGATCATTCCATTTTCTGGTATCCTCTTCAATTTCTTTCTTCAAAGACTTAAATGGGACGTCCTGAAACTGAGAAGCTCTGTAAAGCAAAGGAAACTGTTACTAAGACAAAAAGGCAACCCACTGACTAGGAGAAGATCTTCACCAACCCCGGAACTGACAAAGGTCTGATCTCCAAAATATATAAAGAACTCAAGAAACTAGACTGTAAAATGCTAATCAACCCAATTATAAAATGGGGCACTGAGCTGAACAGAGATATCTCAACAGAAGAAGTTCAAATGGCCAAAAGACACGTAAGGTCATGCTCAACTTCCTAAGCAATCAGGGAAATGCAAATCAAGACAACTTTAAGATACCATCTTACACCTGTCAGAATGGCTAAAATCAAAAACACCAATGATAGCCTTTGCTGGAGAGGTTGTGGAGAAAGGGGCACACTCATCCATTGCTGGTGGGAATGCAAACTTGTGCATCCACTCTGGAAAGCAGTGTGGCAGTTTCTCAGGAAATTCGGGATCAACCTACCCCTGGACCCAGCAATACCACTCTTGGGAATATACCCAAGAGATGCCCTATCTTACAATAAAAGTATATGCTCAACTATGTTCATAGCAGCATTGTTTGTAATAGCCAGAACCTGGAAACAACTGAGATGCCCTTCAATGGAAGAATGGATGAAGAATGTATGGAATATATACACATTAGAGTACTACCCAGCAGTAAAAAACAACAACTTCTTGAATTTTGCATGCAAATGGTTGGACATAGAAAATGCTATCCTCATCTATATTTTGTTGTTCAAGTCATGTTGTTGTAGGGTCACTAGTTTTTACTGGTGTCGTGTTGCTCTTTGTGATGTTATGTATGTTATTACCTTGTCTACCCATCTTTTCCTCTGATAGGTATAGTTGGGGCTGTCTTGATACTCTGGTGATCAATCTTCCAGGTGCCAGTTGATCCAAGGTTCAGATGGTTGCTTCTCATGGTGCAGTCAGGGCTACAGACAGCCCTACTGAGCAACGATTGATCACAAAAGATCTCAAAGCATCCTCACACATAGTGACACACTTCCTCCAACAAGGTGAAAACTCCTAGCAGTGCCACTCCCTTTGGGGACCATTTTCTGTTTAATTGCATTGTACCAACATGACATGTATTTCTACTTAGCCTTCTTTGTATATTCTGTTATTATAGAATTGTCATCATATAAGTCTTTGTTGTTTGTGATAGATTAATTCTGAGGAATTTGTCATCTCCTATAAAAACTACAGTCTGCCTCTCAATTTTTTCTAGGTTTTTTATCACATATTGTAGCATACCAGTTATTATTATTATTATTGTTAAAAAATACCTGATGAGTAGCAACTTAAGGGAATAGTGTTTGTTTGGGATTACAGTTCTATTTGTCACAGTCCATCTTGGTGGAAAAGGTATTGTAGTATGAGCAAAAGGCAGTTGGGCAAATTGTATCTGCACACATGGAGTCAAGAGATGATTAGGGAATGTGCCCATGCTATAACGCCCCCAATATTACCCATTTTCTACAGTGAGGTTCCAACTCTTAAAGTATACAAAGCCTTCCCAAATTAAGCATCTAGCAGGGACCAAATGTTAAAGTATATGAGCTTACAGGTAATAATTTTTTTTTAAAATCATAGCAATTGCTTAGGTGAATACATTTTTCTCAGGAGTATGGTCTCTATGGGTAAGCAACTTTGATATGAATTCTGCTTCTAAAGTTTCATTTTTAACTTTTTAAAATAATTTAATATTTTCTTTTTCTCAATTTTCTAGGAAAGTTATGTGTTATAGTTATGTAAAATACTTAATAAGAATACATTACCCTACTATTACCTGATCCAGGGACAAGAGAGAAAAATGACTAAACAGTATTCATTTTGAATATCTTTTACTGTGTTGTTTTTTTATAATTTTAAGTAAAATGAATTTGATTTCTAAGAAATAAACTAAGTTGTCTACAAGTAATGGAAGTTTTTTTTTTAATCTCTTCTACTTCTGACACATTGATTTTGTTTGTTTAACTCTGCTTCCTATATTTTATATCCTATATCCTGTCATACAAACTTACAGAGTGGTGATGGTGAGTGTTTTATTCCTAGATCATATGGAATATGTTTTAAATGATGCACCGCTAAAAAGGACATTAGAGATTTATTTTTAATAAATTATTATTTAAAGTTAAATAAGTTCTCTTTAACTTGTACTATACAAACACCATTCCTGTAAATTGAGAATTTGAGTGAAAAAGTCAGTCTACTACTAAGCTCTAATTCAGTTTCTTTGTGAACTCTAGTGTTCAGTTTGAACTATTTCTGAAGCATTAATCTAGGTAATATAGTAGCCATTTATTCCATGATGTTTCCAACACATACACACACACACACACACACACAAATAAAACAAACTAAAAACCTTTGCAAAGGGGGTTAGTTACTGAAGGCTACAGAAAGTTCCAGGAACATTTCACATCTCAGTATTGTGTGGTATTTGGATATGAAAATACACTAGTAGGTACTCAGTAGTACTGCATTATAAATTAGTAATATTCTTTGATGATCAAGCCTTTCACCACACTTCTTTATAAACTAACAACTCATAATATTAGCTCTGCCAGGAACTAAATGTCTTGGATAGTTAAAAAAAAAAGAAGATTGGGGAGTATAATTTTAATAACAGTTTATACTAAGGAAATTGCTGCTATGTGTCCTTAAAATTTTAATTATCCAATTAAATTCTGAATTTTAACAACTGTTTACCTTTAAAAAAATGACACAATTATGCTCAGAGCAGTTATTTTACTAGACAATAACCCTATTGGAGACTAGAAAATTCTGTCTTGTGATTCAAAAAAACAAGGATGAGAGCATACACTAAGGGGAACATGAAAGAAGATAGAATGTGTTAATGTGTAAGGGGCTTCCAAGGGAGTGAAAACATCATTAAATATCAATGGGGAATAGACTTGACTTGCTTTCTGCCTAAATTACTTTCCAATTCCCATCCCAAATGTTGCATGTCAATATTTTAGCTTCTACCATTTTAAAATTCATCAAAGAACTTTCATATGGCACAGATCCAGTTCATCTGCCATGTACACAGTTCAAAGCTTTGATATTATCATATTTAGAAAACTGCCATAAATAGAGCAGGAAAAATAACTTTTGAAAATGTAGCCCTTTACAAAAGACACCATTGGTTAAGCAATATTTGAAAAGCTGTTCTGTGACATTTGCTTATATAGCATTAAAACCCATTTTTACATTTTTGTGTAGCTAACAACGAGAGAGTATATTGTAATAGATATTCATTTAGCACAGAAACATTTACTGTATGCCTACTATGTGCTAATTTGTGAGGAATAATTCTCACTTACTTTATGTGAAAATTAAAAGTAGTCTAGAAAATGAAACTAGACAAAAATTTATAATGTTGTATGATAGTCCTGAGGAAAAATAAATCTTGAGAGTCATAAAATATTGAAGGAGATTCAGTTAACTCTTTCTACTCATGACTGAGATAAAGTACATGGAATTTTTCAGAGAGGCAATGGCTTATTCATAAGATATTGAAGGAAGCTGTTGGATATTTAAATATTTGCTATAGATCTCTTTATAAGTATATGTAATCATTCATATGGGGCCCTTTGCTTGTTAGGGATCCTTGTTCAGTGCGCATTGCCATCATGAAATTATTAAGCTTTAGAAGACTGCTATTTTATTTTCTGGCCACCCAGACCCAAATAAACACTCTAAAACTATATTAACACTGGACTGTTATCTCAGACTTCTTTTTAACTAATACTTAGATCTTAAATTAACCCATTTCTATTAATCTTTGTATCTCCACAAGGCTGTGGCTTACCAGGTAAGGTTCTGTTCTGGCATCTTTGTCCTTTGACAGGTATATGACATCTTCTGCCTCCACCTACTCATTATATCTCTTCCAGCATGACTATATTCTGCCTTGCTATAGGCCGAAGCAGCTTCTTTATTAACCAGTTGTAATAAAACATATTCAGAGCATACATAGGGGAATCGTACATCATGTTTCCTTTTATGTCTAAATATAAAAAACATTTAACTTTAACATAGTATAACTACATATAACAAGACAGGTTCAAGCAAGAATTGGAGCTATAGTAAATAGTCTATTTGCATCTGGAAAATTAAAAAAATATATATACTACCATCTATTTTGTCTTTGTAAGTCTAAAGTTTTATGTTTAATTTGCCTTTTATCATAACTAAGAAAAATTATAACTATCTCTCTATAATTCTTCACAGACCCCAGAAGGATATAGTATTATCTAAGTTAACAGGGAGTGCATTGTAATTAACTTCCAGATCTTTAGAATTGACATAGACATCTTGCTGCCTGTGCAGTCACCGAAAATTCTTCTGTAATACTGGGGCAACCATCTTCAGTCTACAGGCCCATAGTAACTGTTAGACTTTTTCATGAAGCAGAAAATTTGAAAGACTGTTTTGTCTATCTTGCAGTTTGTCAGTCATTTTCTTCTGTGTCCTGTAGAATGTCTTGTTGACTGAATTTCTGCCCTGCCTGGTTCCCACAGTTGTTAGGTCTCAAAGAATCACACAGAAGTCTACATTAGTTATAAACTGGCCCATTAGCTCAGGCTTCTTATTAACTCTTATTACTTACATTAGCCCATTATTCTTATCTGTGTTAGACACATGGCTCAGTACCTTTTTCAGCAGGGTAGGTTACATCTGCCTTCTGTGTCTGGGCAGGACTGGGAGGAATGAGCTTCCTCCTTCCCAGAATTATCCTGTTCTCATTGACCTGCCTCTACTTTCTGTCTAGTTGTCCTGCCTCTGCTTCCTGCCTGGCTACTGGCCAATCAGCATTTATTTAAAACATAATTGACAGGATATAGACAATTGTCCTGCATCAATGTCTGAAAGTTTCTTCTGTGAATCACGAAGCCTAAAGGAACATCCCATCTTTTGAAATGTTCAATAGTCACTTTTCTGTGCATCCTGCATGCCCAGTTCATACAGTATACCATCAAGTACTCCAGTCAAGAGCAGTTCCTTGCCCAAATAACTAGCCTTGTCACATTGAAGAAAAATTCTATAGTGAGTTTCTTCAATGTCCACCAACTTCTTTGAAGTAATTGCTGCTGCCAGAAGCAGCTATGTCTCACTGTTGATAAGTCTATGTTCTTAACAATATTTTAATTGCTGTATTCTATAGGACTTTGAAGTGTTGTAGATTATCTATCTACCCGAAACATATCTCTCTATATATAGAAAGCCCCAGTAACATGATTAGAAGTTTGAATATTATAAATAGGCAATGTAATTATACATTACATTTTTAAATAAGCTGTCTAAACATAATACCTTAAACAAGAACAGAAATACATATAGCAATATTGACCTTAAAATTGTATCAATAGATCAAGATCTATACCAATGCAAAATATTCATCTCTATATCATATCTTCATTATTTCTTTTTTAAAAACAGAGATTGACTGTAACATTAACGATTTATACCGAAGCCCTTTTAAATGAAAACAAACATATATAATCAATAATTTAGGGAATTTGGGAGAAGTTTTCTCCAAAGTGCTTTCTGCTTTTTGGTGAACAATGTATTTTCGCTCTCAGAGGGTCTTATTTTAACAAATCACATTAGCCTAGAAGGAATCAACAGGAAGATACCTTTATGTTGGTTTTATTTAGCAGTTACCAGAAAGAAATGTCTCTCTGTAGTCAAAAATTCAAAGAAAATAACATGCATAATCTAGACTTTTTGTGTTTTTCCATTTATGTGGCTTGGTTTACTTCACTCTTTTAATATATGACTGTCTCCACTCTTTTATATTACATTTACTGTCTCCTTAAAGACTTTACTCCTTTTTATATCTGTTTATATTCTTTTACCTCTCTCTCCCAAGCCTACGTACATTTTTGAAAACACTGTGTATCATTTAGATTTTTTTTATGTCCGAATCTGTCCTATTGTGTATCTGAAATGCTTTTCTGACAAGAAGCATTTTAAAATAGTAAGCAGTGTGGTTGCAGCAGCCCTGAATGCTGGCTCCACCTCTTTTGGCTTTTCAATATGGTAAAGATACATTTAACCCCAGCTCTAGTACTGCTGGATGGGAGCCTTGCTCAATAGCTCAAATCTGGGAAGCACTGCGCAGCACATAAAACATTTTTTTTTTTTTTTTTTTGTCTGAGTAAAAGCTAAATCTGTCATGCAGTGTGCTGCACGACCTGGAAATGTCTCTGTGCATGGTGGTGGGAATCTGCCATGCTTTCCTGACTATGGACACCTAGCAGATCTGATCCGGCTGCTTTCCCAGGTGGGGGTGTTGAGTAGTAGGCATGCTCTCAGTTACTTTCCTCCTAACCCCAAGCGGGGATACAGTAACCAGACACAAAGTATTTAGCTGGCCACGTGGGTTAGTCCCTAATGTATGCATGCCATTTTGTAGAAGGAGACTGCTATTCATTTTCTGGCAACCAAGACCAGAAAAATCACACAGAAACTATATTAATTACTACACTCTTTGGCCTATTTGCTCAGGCTTCTTATTAACTAACTCTGCAATCTTAAATACCCCATTTCTATTAGTCTGTGATCACCATGAGGCTGTGACTTAACAGGTAAGGTTCTATTCTGGTTTCTTTGTCCCTCTGCTGCTACGTGACATCTCTCTGCCTCTGCCCATTCTCTATATCTTTTCTAGCCTGGCTATATTCTGCCCTGCTATAAGCCAAATCAGAAACTGCCTTGGCCTTTTGATAGGGAAGCCCTTAGGTGGGCAGAGTAGAAAAAACAGAATGCTGGGAAGAAGGGAAGTGTGGCAGACACCATGAATCTCCGGCCTGAGCTGGACATAGGTTAGAATCTTGCTAGTAAGCCACAGTCACGTGGTGATACACATATTTATTAGAAATGGGTTAAATTAAGATGTGAGAATTGGCCAGGAAGAGGCTAGCTATAATGGGCCAGGCAGCGATTTAATTAATACAATTTCTGTGTGGTTATTTCTGGTGTTCGAGTTGGCAGGACACAGCCCACTCCTCCTACAATAGTTTGGAGCAAGGGTACAATGCCATTGTCTAATTATATTGTGAAAGAATATTTCTATTGCTTTCTAGACAGTAGACTGTAGAAGGCAAGAGTAGAAACAAAAATATCAGTTTGAAAGGAATTGAAATTACATAATACATACTTGTTATGATATTGTATAAAGAGGTTATGGGGTTTGGAGAAGTTGTTCAGTGTTTATGTGTACTTACTGCTTTTCTAGAGGATTATGTTATAATTCTCAGGATCAGTCTCTTGTAACCCAGCTCTAGGAGACTTTGATACCTCTATTTTAGGCTCCTCATACATCAGTGCACATTCATGCATGCACACACACACACACAAAAAAAAACATTCCACATATATTCATGCATGCATGTGCACACTTGTTCACACACAAATAAATAAATGTAAAAATAGTTGTGACATAGACACATATATTATTGTGGGGTGTTTGGTGTGGGAAGTCCTTCTGTCTATACTATTGGTCAAACATTATTGCAAATAATATAGTTTCCATGTGATTATTTTAGGTGTAGGCAGCTGGGAAATGAACATGCAGCCTCTTACTATGTTTGTTTAATGTAAATAAAACATAATATAATAATGAATTAAATCAGTATGTGACTGATTGAGCCAAATGTTTATAAGAAAACAGAAAAAATTATATCTCATCAGATCTTATAAGTTAAGGAAACATATTTTTGTCTTTTCCCCAATGATTTTAGAATCACATACTAACACAATATTCCTTCATGTAAGATGGATTATTTTGAATTTGAATCTGACAATCTGTTGCAGATGGCAAACATGTTCATCTTCATTAACTTGAATAAAGGGAAAGATATTAATATGGAGAAAAAACAGTCAGAAAAGAAGATAGAGGTTTGGGTAAGAGAGATTGCAGTTGTAAATATGGAGGTCACAGAGAGCATGGCTGGTAAAATGAATACAAAAGAAAAATTTTCAACTAACAGGATGGCTAAGAGGGTGAAAGTCTTGCCTCTAAAAACGGATGCCTGAGCTCAATTTCTAGAACTCACTCAAAAGTTAAAGGAGAGAGCTCACTCTACAATGTTTTTCTCTTACCTACAGATGCACTCTGTGCATATATGCCCAAGCACATATATGTCATACATATGCGTGCATGCACACACACACACAAGTAAATAGAGAAACACATATGTATATATTCCCATAAAATTACATAGACATATAATAACTTTAGAAATTAAAGTAAAACTACTATTCTCTATGAATATAATCAATCCATTTCTAATGTTCAATTTGACTTCATATACTTTGTTATGTATTGTATTCATTAGAGTAATTTTACATTTTCTAGAGAAAATATAGCATCTAGAAGTATAAGCAATTCACATACTATTTTTTAAAGTGCCTTTCTGATAATACTGTATTGTAACTGCCACAGTAATTTTGGGATCTAATTAACCTCTGTGATGTCATTTATTGACTGTCTCAACAGATTAAATGCTATTTTTGGAATAGTAATTATAGGCACTAGGGATAAATTGAAATGTTTGGTCCCTGTAGTGCATGATTCTAGTAAAATAAATTATCATACAAGATGAGGTTTAAAATAATATTAATGCCATTGGAAAATTCCCTTATAATTTA
This sequence comes from Alexandromys fortis, assembly GCF_014885135.2. Taxonomy (NCBI): domain Eukaryota; kingdom Metazoa; phylum Chordata; class Mammalia; order Rodentia; family Cricetidae; genus Alexandromys; species Alexandromys fortis. Next base: position 786,355 of record NW_026067990.1, read on the forward strand.
AATAAAATTTCAAAATGGGCTTTGAAAAGTATAAAACCATACTTCATTAGACTTTCATTAACAACAATATCCTGGAAAAAAATTCAGCCTTAGTATTTTTTTTTTTTTTTTTTTTTTTTTTTTTTTTTGGTTTTTCGAGACAGGGTTTCTCTGTGGTTTTGTAGCCTGTCCTGGAACTAGCTCTTGTAGACCAGGCTGGTCTCGAACTCACAGAGATCCGCCTGCCTCTGCCTCCCAAGTGCTGGGATTAAAGGCGTGCGCCACCACTGCCAGGCCACCTTAGTATTTTCTACTGCATTGTTGCTTCATTTATAGACATATCACATCAGCATCTAACATCTAGCTCATTAAGTTACTTATATTTCATTATCATTATAATCATCAGCATTATCATTATTTTGGTGATCTCTTGTACAGAATAGAAATTCAATGAAGTCAAGGATTTTCTCTTTTGTGTCTACTGCTTAATTCCAAAGATTGAGAATGATACCCTACATATGCTACAAACTCTATATTTTTTTTATTTGGTTATTAAACCCACAGGATTTAAAAAGTAATGTCAAAAAGTTTAATTTATGACTTTTATTCCAGTAAAACATGGTAGCAGAAATCTGTGCCCTTGCTAATCTAGTTTGGTCTATATACATGTGTTTCTAGAACAGGTGGCCAGGTATGATGAGAAACAATCTCAGTGTTCCTGGAACTGAGATTTTTTTCAAGGTAAATATTTTCACTTTCTAACCAAAAAAATAAAAAGACAAACTATAATGATGATGAAGCTTTGCTGAAAATATTGTGTAACATCTAGAAATGCAAAATATGACTGAGCACAATATGATTCATACTCTATCCCCTTTACTCATACTTTTTTCCACTCAGCATTCTACAAAACTGTACATGCCAAGGTCTAGCATATAGAACATAAATTAACTGCTTCTTGATGGTACTTCTAGTTATAAGAGTCTGTGCTTCTTATTATATCCAGAGTTGAGCCTATTATTACCATTCCCACACTAATTTCAACATTAACTAATGTAGCTAATCAACTGAATCCTAACATGTGGGTTAATAATGAAGTAAATCACATTTACCATTATAAATGACACCTATATTGGATTTCAATTTCATTTAAGAAGATTGTCTTTCAAATATTTGTAGTATTTTCCAAATCAGCATGATTTATGTTGAGACAGACTCTAATAAATTTCCTGAATTCTTTCTACCTATACTTGCTGCTTTTAAAATCACCAGGAAATTAAAGAGTAATCTATTATTTTAGAAGACTTGGGGTAGGTCACTATCTGCTTTGAATTGTTTCCAGATTTCACCATGATAACTTAAGATCTCTTAATAATGCCTATAGAGCATACTTTGGAAATGAGCTGTTAATGTGCTATACCATTCCCATTTCATCACACAGGCTGAATGAACCTTACAATATAGTTTTACTTATCGTAAGGAATAGAGAAATAAAAGAAAGATGAAGAAAGACTAAAAGGACAAGAATGGGTAAAATAGAAAAATAAAGCTTATCTTTGAGTAGCACAATGTTATTAGATGTTATATTACCATTTTCCTCAAAGTATCATTTTAGACTACTTTTACCTAGACCTTTTGCACTCTTTCAGACATTTGTGACTATATTAGTCAAATAATATTTGTATATCATAAATCCTTCTTTCTCAAACTACTTCTTTATCTTCTGCTCTTTCTTTTCTTTTTTACTCTTCCCCTTAGACTTATTTGTTACTTCAACATAGATTATACAGACGTTTATGTGACCCACAATTCTCATAAGTTCTCTGAATGCAAATGAATTTTCATAGCTCCAATCTAATTTGTGCTCATGCATACTTATTTTTATATTATATATCAGAAAATAAATTTGTATATATTCTGTACAATAAATCTCTTTTGAGAAAATCTTTGCCTCCTTTGCTTATATTCTCTTATTTGGCTCAACTTTTATATGCACTGAATTCTACTCACTTTTAGCTTCCTTCTATTATTGCAGTATACTTGTGTTTTGATTCATTATTCCTTATTAAATATACCATTTTTCTCTTCTGAGACACATTGCATTGAGACTAGTCTTTTCTGAACTTATTTCAGATGATAATATCAATCATGATTGAGAGATATAAGATTTTATATTTGAAAGCATCCTCTATTTTGTTCTTGTTTTTACAAATACATAATTTTCATTAATGCTAATGCAATGTGTTAAAATAATATTCACATACTTATTGCATTTCTAAGACCTCAAAGTATCTCAAAAGCCATTAATTTTTTTACTTTAAACACGATGTATAACTCTCCTTAAATCTCTGCTTTATCTTAAACCCTTGAGAAATATAATACTGTAATGTAAAGCATTAAAACTGTTAGAAACAGATGCCTTATTTCTGACTGAATACCATCTCCTTGGATGTCTGACCATGGATTCTGGTTCAACACTTTGATGTTCCCAAATTAAAACTTGTATCTTTTCTAAGAAAGAACTATTTAGATGGCATTGATATTTTATATTACTCAAATATTAGCAAATATCTCTTCTTTATTTCATGGTCCTTTCTTTCACAAGTTTATCATATGGCATAGTTGGAAAGTCCTTCCCTCTTTTCTGGGATCATTGTATGGCTTATAAACATTAAACCAGAGTGAAATATTTTATCACTAATGGAGAATATTTGTCCTAATTTCATCCCTCATCTTTAGTTCCCATATTAAATTTTCAATAACTTTTCTCCTAATAATCATAGCATACTAATGGACAATGTAGTTGCTCTCTAATATAGTATTACCTTACCATTAGTATAACCTATAAACTTGTCAAAAATGAAAACAATCCAACAGGATAAGAGATGTAGTAAATAAGAACTTCTGTGTGTCAAGCTCACAGAAATATTTCAGCAAGCAGCTCTGGTTCACATGTAACTTATGCAACTTCTATATGATATGCTGATAGTAAACCCTTAAAGACCTCCTGTTTTTGGTGGTTTGAATAGAATTGACCCCGATAGACTCGTGGTTTGAATGCTTGGCCCATACAGAGTGGTAATTTTAAGAGGTGGCCTTGTTGGAATAAGTGTGGCCTTGTTAGATGAAGTTTATCACTGTGAGGGTGGGCATTAGAGTTCAGATAATCAAACTCAGGCTCAGAGTCTTTCAATTATTTTCCTATTTCCCACAGATAAAGGTGCAGAATTTTCAGCTCCTTTTCCAGCACCATGTTTACCTTCATGCCATCATGCTCCTTGCTATGATCATAATGGACTAAGCTTCAGAACTGTAAGCCTGGCCCAGTTAAATATTTTCTTTTATAAATATTTCTGTGGGCATGGTGTCTCTTCAGAGCAATAGAAACCCTAAGTCATATACCATACCTCCTATACCTAGTACATATTTGACTTACATTTTCCTAATTGCACTGTACTTCATTGCATTCATTCTACCCTTTCTTTTTGTCAAAGTTTCTTAAATTCTGAAACTTTTCTTGAGTATTTTACTCAATGCCCTTCATAGCCACAGCTTTGTCATATATTGATATAATGAATATGAATAAAACATTTATTCAAATTAGTTTATTATTGTTCTAGTAAAGTAAAATATATCATTTTCTTATGAGTAATGCATATTTATGAATCATAGAAACTGGCCACCAGTAGCCACCAACTATCAGTAGGTTTGCAACTAGCTGTAAGGTTTCATGGGCAACTCCCATATCTGTCTTTGAGTTTTGACTGACTTAATCTTATGCTGATCTTTTGCATGCAACCATTGTAAAGGAAGGGAATGAAAGGTGGATTTGATCAAGATACAATGCATTTGTGTATGAATTTCTCAAAAATAAATGAAAATTTATATAAAAAAAAGATGATGATGACAAGTAAGCTACCCTAAATCCAAAATGAATCCCCCATTCACAACTAAAAGGGAAAGAATTTAGGTTTATATATGTCTCCTAGACAACAAAGAGGACTCTAAGAGAAACGTGTGGGTCTAAATAGGAAAGAGAAAAAGACAAGATCTGAAAAAATTGGGAGGGTGGTGGGTTATGGGAGAGTTTAGAATGGAAGACGTAAGGAAAGCAAGGGGAGTGGAAAAAATGTATAGCACAATAAAAAACAACAACAACAATAATAATAATAATAATAATAATAATAAATATTGAAAAGTCATTGAAAATATTTTAAAAAGGAAATAAGCAACTTTGCCTTGCAGTTTTAGCTCACACTTGCACCGTGGCTCACTATCAGTTTTAAATTCACTTTGAAATCAATTTAAAGTGTTCTTTAAACTTCCTACATTATAACATGGCAATGTTCTCTAGAAATGTTGGGGGAGATGTTCACAGCTATCTTGGCATATATGTAGCTTCTAACATATAAATTGTAAACATGTGACAGTTGTGCTAGTTTTAATTCCTTTGCTGCGATAAAATACCTTGATCAAATACAATGATAGTGAAGGAAAATGTTTCTTTGGCTTGCAATTGCAGGTTATGTTCCATCATTGTGGGGAAGTCAAAGTGAAAGCTCAAGCATCTAGTCACATCATACCCACAATCAAGACAAAGAAATGAATGGATCCTTGCTTTCTTGCTCTCAGCTTCTTTTCTCTACTCTTAGACAGTTGGAGGACCAACCTACAAAATGGTGAATCCCTATAGTTCCTCCTTTCTCAAGCAATGATTCAAAGAATCCTCCACAGTAATGTGCCCCAGAAAATCTGATCTAGGCAATTCTTTAATAGGGACTCTCTTTTTTTATAGAGGTTGTGTATTGTTAGCAATTTAAAGTTAGCCATCACAGTACTGCTTTAGGCAAATTTATTCACTCTCTCTAACATGAAATATGGATATGGCCTTTGCTAGCATTGATTTAGAAACAGTAAAACACAGATTTTTTTTTGAAACTCATCATTTGTTCAGTGAGATTCAAGCTACAATAAGGATTTCAGCAGTAGACTTCCATGTTCTGACAGAGGAGTTGCTAGTATATTTGATACTCCTTTTGACAAAATTCCAAGGTAAATGAAACAGAAAGGTAGATATGAGATGTCATGGACAATTAAAAGAATTCACTAAATATGGGTAATTAGGGCATTTGTTATAGAAGAATAAGCTATATTTGAGCTAGATTTTTGAGGCTGGAAGATACTGTGTAATACAAGAAATTCATGACCAGTAACAATTTCTAGCAGAAGCAAAAGAGGGCAAGTAAATTGAAGTTCTAGCTTTATATGTATCAAAGAATAGTTTCAAGATTTGAAACATAGTATAGAAAACTAGAAATATGTAGTTAGTAGTATTCACAGAGGACTGTGACTATATAGACTCTACTTCCTGTGCCATAATAGGATAAAACTGCAAAAATTATGAGCAAAATAAATTCTTTCTTGTTTAAGTTGTTTTGTCACATATTTTCTAAAAGCAATACAAAAGCTAAATAAAATAAAATGGAAAAAAAATTCTATGAGAATGGTACTCCAGGAATTACGTACTATATGAGTGTGGCTATTTCCTTTTTTTAAATATATAATTTTGTAAAAGTTCATTCTCAATAAAAAGTTGGTTATGGCACTTATTTTTCTGTTTATTTTATGTTTAATTTATCATTCAGTAAACATTTTACTCCATGTACGTTTACACATAATGGTCTTTTCATGACTTTTCAATTAGTTGGTGTACTTTTGCCAAACTTTTTGATGATTTCTGAGCATATGCCACATGACAAAGAATAATTCATAATGCCTTTTTCTTCTATTCATTAGAATACTTAAGAAGGATTTTTTTCCAGAATAAGGCTTTTATAAAAATTTTCAGAAAGTCATCTTCTATAATCATTTTATGATTGAATTATATTTTCTCTTTAAATGAAACAGTGTAATCATATTGCCTTGGTTACTAATGTCATATGCAATCCCCTTTAGAAAAAAAATCAATATGACCTCTTGATGACTGTTCTGAAACTCATATAAAATTCTTGTCTCAAAGGAGCATAGAATTAGGAGAGTTGGACAGCCAAGTTTTTTTTTTTTTTTTTCTATTTCAGTGTGCTTATTTTCTTTCTATCTACACAAGGTTCTTTTTCATCTCAGGTTTCCAAGACAATTTCTTCATTCAAACCTAGACAAAGTTAGAAATGGTAATATTTGTAGTATGTAGCAGTACATAGAATAAAAATTGTTACCCTTCTTAGAGAAAATCACAATGTCAACTTCTGTGTATGCTTTCAAAGCTAAGATTGAAACTGGCAAAATAATTATTGGAAATAGCTGCTGAATATTTATAAAACCATGGCCTTTTTATTTCATACATCTTGTTCAGGGTATTTTGTAAATCATTTGTCACTTATTAGTTAGCTGGTTGAGAATCACCTTCCATTTGGGGAAAGGGTTGGTAAATGTTTTGTTTTAAAAAATGGAGGTATAACTTTTCTTCTGGATATTATAACTTTTCTATCTTAGAAAGCAACATTAAAATATAAGAAGAAAGCATGTGAGAGAGAAAGAAAAAGTCAAGGAGAGACCAAGACATAGAATAAAAATCAAATACAGAAAACAAAACTAGATAAAGACAGAAACAATGATGAATTTTTACTCCATGTGCTTCAAGATTAAATGCAATAGTCACTGTATCCAAAGTTTCTGTGTGCTTTTTGTCAGTATAATAAGAATTTTAGTGAAAACAAAGCAATTTATACAGTACAGCCCTTGCCATCTTTGTCACTGCTTTTGAGCAGTTCAGGTTTTTCTTTCTCTTTCTCCTTCAGTGTAAAGATTCAGTTTTCTCTATGACAATTTTGGACAAGTAAGGATGGAGTTTCTTACTGTTTCACTGATCATCTGTTAGAGATTAGTTCACAATCAAAGTAATATGGTACTTCTACCACTTCCTAAATCTATGGACTTAGGATTTCTTCCAAAATCTATCCAAGACGCAATTTTCTCTTCTACAAAATGAATGTAGTGAATATATCATAGTTTACATATTTGTTTTAACAATGAAATCACATCAGAATAGATTTACTTCCTGGCATACAACTTAACACACATTATATTTCTATCATGTGAATGTAGCTATCGTTATATTCAAAATCAATATTATATGTAAACACATATACATCTTGCCTACAATAATTTTGACTAGTTATCTATAGACTGGCTTTATCATACAGCTGTTGTAGGAAGTCTTACAGCTAATCGTTACCTGCCTATGGGGCATGGCTTCTTATACTATTCATGCTGATGCAGAGAGTGCATCCAACCTCCTTTCCGGCCCCTCTGTTCCAGTTGCGGATTTAGGTTTCTGATATCCGTTCCATCAGAGGATTTTGATTTGTGAGTTTACCCCTGAACAAATAACCATCTATTTCTCAATTCTGAGCTAGTGTGGAATTTTCTTTAAGCATCCTTCTTAATTTGGCACCCACATGGATTTGGACTCCATGCCTACCTGGCGGATGACCTAATGGCCTGCCATTCTACGGCCCAGTCTCCCAACCCTGACCAGTTGGCTTGCTTTTACCTAAGCATTTTTTTTTTTTTTTTTTTTTTTTTTTTTTTTTTTTTTTTTTTTTTTTTTTTTTTNGTTTTTGCTCCCTGCCCATGAGTTCCGGGTTTCTTGCTCTGTGTATTGAATTGATTTAATTGCTTTTTATTTGTCAAGCAAAGCATATTTCTCAGTATTTAACTAGCACCGAGGCAGAAACTAAAGCAGTCAAGGACCCTTTTTGCTGCCACTAGTTACATTGCTTCTAGTCACAACTCTGCAACCAGGACAGCTGCTGAACAGTTTACTGGATAAAAGGTAATTAATAAATCAATATGGCAGACTTCATTAATATTGCAACTTTTAGTAACTTTTTTGATAATACTATCAGTGGGTGGGTGCACCCCTTGTGGTCCTGACTTCCTTGCTCATGTTCTCCCTCCTTCTGCTCCTCATTTGGACCTTGGGAGCTCAGTCCAGTGCTCCAATGTGGGTCTCTGTCTCTAGCTATCAACTTTATTTGGAAAAACAAAAATCCCAGGATAGCCAAAACAATCTTATACAATAAAGGATCTTCTGGAGGCATTACCATCCCTGACTTCAAACTCTATTACAGAGCTACAGTAATGAAAACATGTTGGTATTGGCATGAAAACAGAAATGTTGACCAATGGAATCGAATAGAAGACCTGGATTTTAACCCACAAACCTATGAACACCTGATTTTTGACAAAGGAGCTAAAAGTATACAATGGAAGAAAGAAAGCATCTTCAACAAATGGTGCTGGCATAACTGGATGTCAACCTGTAGTTCCTGCCTGAGATCAGCACAATTCAGCATGGTAGAGCTGCTCCTGTCTCAAAGCCCTTTGGTGCCCCTGAGCCACACAGTGTGTCCACATTGCCCTTAAGCAAGCCATAGTACTTTACTCACAAAACCCCATCCAAATTCTCTGTCTCCAACAAGAGACAGAGGTTGCCTTAGGAGCATAGCCCAGAAAGCCAGCATTTTAAAACTGTGTGGCTGTAATGAATAATCCTCACCTGTGTACCTGCACATACACACCAACATACACACAAACACACACAAACTCACTCAAAACTATGCTTGTTTGTTTGGGCTGACTCTATGTTTAGTGAACTGAAACAAAAATCTTATATTGATAAAATCTTTTATTTTGTCATTGCTAAATATGAGGATGTATCCTGTCTCATTTTTTTTATGACAGTGTATTTGGAAGTGTCAATTTTGGTAAGTATTTCTGGCAGCTGGATTTATTTTTGCTTACCTTCAACTTGGTCCTTTTGCTTGTTCTTTCAATTTCAATGTGTCTTTATCTGTTCCTAATTCTGTCATTTGGGGTATTATTTTTCTCTATTATTATATGACTTTCTCATTCATAAATCCATTTGAACTTACAAAAGGATCATAAAAGCATGACTACCATAATTAACAAAGGATTACTCTTATATTTATTTACTTATGCTATTTTAACCTCAAAATATTATTTTTAGGTAAGTTAGCTTATTTTTTAGGTCTCAAGACATGCATCAAAAATATAGATTTAGAATTCTGAACCCATTCTTATGTGCATGTGTAGTTTTCCTTAATATCACTTATGAGGCGTTGAAAGTCTACACTATATTTTCTTTATTAATATTCATTAGCACATTTAAATAAAACTGAGCTTTAGTAGACTTTTGTAAATTTCAACATGTATTATTACAATTTAATTTTTTTCTGTCTTTTCTTTCTTCTTTATGCTTACTACAAAATGTTTTCTCTAAGGCTATTTCAAAGACAGACTGTATTTGATTTCTTTTGCCTGCTTTAGACCCTTGTTCCATTAATTGCATCATTTTCTGTTTTGTATCTCCACTCTTTCTCCACAATCTTTTTATTCAGCATCAAAAAGGATAAAAATTCTTACTCTGATTAAAACAAAAATCATTTTCATATATATATATTGTTGCTTCTTTTCTTAAAATATCCTCTATTTCTTTAAATAACTATTTCAAGCATCTTCAGACAACCTGACCAATCTAATCATATCTTACATAATTTTGTCCACTCCCTTTGCTTTAGGAACTATATAAACAGTATCAGTAAAGTTTGCCTGCATTTTTCCTTGGTTAGTTGCCAAAGGCAATGTCTATCCCATCTGGTAATATCACTGCTGCTCTTATCACTTGCTCAAACAGGACAACAGACAAGATGATTATCAATGCAGTCTAAGTATACCATTTTACTGTTTCTTTTGTGTGTCAGTTCACTGGAAATTTCCCAAGTGAGATAATACCCTGAATAGATCGAATCTTTTTTTTTTCAAAAATGAGTATTGTAGAAAATTCTCATTAACTAATGTTTTCAATTTATTTGAGTGCTGAGAAAAGAACTATTTCTCTTTCCTAGTTTCTTTCCTTCACAGGAAAATATGCTCTACTTAACTGAGCTTTTGTAAGGTTCAATAATGTTACATTTGAGAAAACAATTAAAAATTCGAAAGTATGCTATATACTACAGTTTGAATGCTCAGATTATATACCATAAAACATCACACATACCTAGATTAAACACTTTTTAAGCATGATAATGAGCTGTGGTAGGAGCCATATACATAAATTGTTTTTTTTTTTATTTGATGGAGGAACTCCCAAATCAAAAACATATGGTTGTGGAAGAATGAGACTATTGTGACATGATTGATTCTATGGGTTTGGGATTTGCTTTAGGAAACGTAGTAATAAGGGTACATAAGGTGATGATAGCAGTGATTACTCTGTTTGAGTTCCCTTTCAGTTGATGACATAATTCTAAAGAGAATAAGACTGTAGGTATAAATACAAAAGTGTGTATCATTGATCATGTTCTTAATCATTAAAACACGGTATAATGGAAAAGGAAGGTGAACATGTTCTCATTCCTTCCATGAGTCAAATTTCTAAGACATTGGGATATTTTGAGGGTTGGATACTTGGCACATTCCTGAGGTAAAATAATTAGAATATTGTCATGCTCAGCAGGACAGAGGTAATGGCTTTAAGAACTCGTGAAGCTCAATGTACAAAGCATGATAAAGAGTGAGTTATATCAGTATACAGAATTGTTTGGAGTCAATAATAGAAATGTAAGATACTCTCTATGGACCAGGAAAAAGAATAAGATATTTGGATTGATATTACTAACATATCTCAGGTGGTTCTGGTGATTTATGAAGTACCAGAGAAAAATTGAATTAAGGATGTGTTCACTGTTTTAAGATGATAATTTATTTATTCTCAGAGAAATTAATACAATATATTTTATCATAACTCATCTAAGTTTTACCTCATATCTATGGACCTCCTCCTAGCGTGGTATCCTCTTTAATTTGGGGGAAATAAAACTGACCAAGTTCAGTTTGTGCTTCCCATATACTCAAGGATATTGATTGGGTCATCTACCGCATCTGGGTCAACCTACAATGAGCCACATTCTTAAACCTGACTCTCTATCCCCAGAAGGCATAAACCATCAAAAGATCCTCAGGGATGGGAACTGGTGAGATTGCCCCCAGTCTATGGTAGAATTTTTACAATGTTGATCTAATTCAGGTCTTGTGTAGGAAGCTAAAATTTCTGTGAATTCATAAGTCCACAGATGTTGTCATGTCCAAAACACACAGTGTGCCTCTGTTCTTTCCTGACTTCTGTCTTTTCTAATCTTTCTGCCCACTCTTCCATGATTGTCCCTGAGTCCTGATGAGTAGAGAATAAAATATATGTCCCATTTGTGCCTGAGCATTCAATTGACAGCTATTTTCCACACATTGATCATTGTAATTTTTATGTTAGCCCCCATCCACTTCACAAAGAAGCTCTTCTAATTAATGATAAGAGCTATATTAATCTATAGATATAGCACTATGAGTTTATAGGAAAGTTATAAATTATGTCCATTTAACAAAATAATTGTAATATGCTAAACCCTGATGCCTATATGCTCTAACAAACTCAGGTTTTTGGACATGTTTATAGTATTGAGCATATATTTCCTCTCTGGATCAGGATTTATAACCAGTCAGAAAATGTTTATAGCATTTTAAAGGATTATGAAAGCCAGCTAGCAAGGGAGAAACTTGGTTTTTCCTTGTCTTGTGTGCAAAGTATATGCTGTTTATCAATAAGTTCTTAATGTTGAATTTTAATAGTCAACCAACAACACTGGAAATAGTCTTTATTATTAGAGAGTATGTGGGGAAAGGGATGGAGGTGTAGGGTAGTGCCAAAAAATAGATACCTAACACAAAGGAATGCTTGAAATAGCCATATTGAAATCTACTACTTTATAAGATTCATAAGTATGCAAATGTTCTTATAAAATAATTTAAGTGTAATCATCCTACATAAGAGATTATCTTCCTCTAAGATACCATATTTTGCCAAATGAAAAGGCAATTGCCATGAGTTCAGTTCACTAGTTTAATTCATAAGTTCATTTGTATTTCTCTGGCTATACTTTACCTTCCCAAATTACAATCACTTCTTTTTTCAATATTGAGGAATTTTTTTGTATGAAATATACCTGCTAATCTTCAATGATGACTTTCAATTCCCTAGCTGAAACCAGTGTGCAATCTTCCTTCTAATTAATAACAACCAAATAAATAGTATGACAGAATACTGTAGACTTGAAGTTAATGAATTCAAATGAATCATTGATATATTTCTAGAAGCAAGAGAAACTTTCTCAGAAATTAAGCAGCCTACATGTAGTGTTACAAAAATTGACATTTTCATTGTTGTGAAATAATACAAGAGGTTGATTTATACAAAGTAAAAGAGAAAAATAAAATACCCTAGTATTGTGGTGATGCTTACAGAGTTCTTCAGTTTACCTATATCATTTATAGCAAAATTTTATAGGAGTTCAATTTAAAAAATGTATATTGTATATTATAACATATAATATATAGTAGAGAATATTATAACTACAATTCATTCTTTGAAATTTTTATTTATGTTTTGTACATATCAATCTTTTCCCTAAACACATTCCAAATACAGTTCCCTTTTTCTACCCACTAATATTGTGCATTTAAAAAAATAATATATCAAGTCTGGTTTGTGCTCTCCTTATATTTTTGGATGTTGGGCCTTTCCTTGCAATGATTTACCAGTGACCACATCTGTAGAAGAAACTGACTCTCTAGCTTTTAGAAGCTTTCAGTGGCTGGTACCTTTTAGATTAATGAACTTTGCAACCCTCATCAGAGATGCTTATATGTGCTGTAGTTGGTGTTTATAATGCAGACAAAAAAACTAGTCAAGCTGAAGAGACTAAAGGACAGTGGAGTGCTCAGCCCTATACTGGACATATATATATTGCATATCCTTCTCTAAAATTTCAGGCATCATTGCAGAAGAGGGGAAACATAAAGTTTAAGGAACATTTTGTCGTGGCCACCTTTGATAAAATATGTTATTTGCCTAATTATTTTGTATCAAATTGAGAAAACCTGTAAAAATTAAATTTGCTTGTAAATGTGTATATATAAATAAATATTTCAAGAAGTCATTTGGATTTATTTTTAAGGGGCATTTTAAAATGAGGACTTTTGATTTATATAATGGAATGGTTCTATAAATCTATAAAGATTCTTAATAGCTAACTATCTCAGCAATATTAAAGACAAATAAGTACCAACTCTTCTTGCTTGTTAAATAATCACTTATTGAGTGTGTGCAGTACTTCAGTGCCACAGCTTTCTAGAGTAATATTTCTAGGTACTATGTGTCATAATAGTGATTTTTTTATTAATAAAACATTTATGGGAGCCTTAAAGTTCTAGCCTTTAAGGCATCTTTCCAGGTTCAATTAAAGGCACCAGAATAAGATGAAAGAGGGTTAAAAATCTGAGATTTAAGATCTGAGGGGTACAAAATCTACTTACTACAGGTTCCATCTATTCGTGTTTTTTTTTTCTTTTTTTCTTTCTCTCTTCATTCTTGTCCTATCTATTAGAAATGTCCCCAGTCATATATATATCCTTAAAGCCAGCAATTCCCAAAACCTAACAGTTTCCAGGGCCAGAATTCTTTTGTACCATAAAAGGAGATCTGTGCACATCTGGTGAACTCCTTAATGGAGAAAGTTAGATAATAAAATAATTAAATTATCGGGGAGTTCTAGAGGGGAAGTTTACTGTGCTATGCTTTAATTTTAGGTGGTTACAGTGGTTTATTTTCAGTAAAATTATGAATACAGCACAGTTTGTTTAAATCAGTATGCCATTTCTTTTCCCCTAGAATTCATAGAATGGATATAAAGCAACGTATATAAACATTCAGGAGGAAGTTGATGGCTCTTGTTCAGATAGCATACACCAGATTTTGCAGTTTCTATGAGTCTAGGCCTGGAGTTTTCTTTAGGCAGGAGAAACAAAGAAGGGACCCAGGCCTCTAAATTATCAGTTCTGGGGTATGTTATTATCAATTATTCTGGTCGTGGTGTAAAACCATGGTAGCAGCTTCAGCAAGAATTAATTCTATATCCTTCAAGATCTATGAATATCATAAATGGAATGCTCTATCCCTGTACCCTAAGCACTGATGTAACACTTGTTGATAATAATAATTTCAAGAGGACAAATCTCTGCACTTACCTAGGAGAGAGAAATAAGACCTGGCAATATAGAAACTGTTCAGAACTAGAGAATTAATTCCAAAGTATGTACCAGAAAGGGAGTTACCTACAGAGAAAAATCTACAGCAAAAGACAGTTACTTTAGTCACAAAGCATTAATCCCAAGAAGCCTTTCCTTTTGGTTGAGCCTTTATCATATCCCTTGGGTCTCATAAGTAACTCATGAAAAGATGACTTAGCAATTACTATATAATGTTGCTGTTTGTTTCAAAACATTGGGTGAGTGGAAATTTTGCAACACAAGAGTTTATGTTTTAGTTTCCTGCCTGTCTTCCGAAGGAATATTTTCACTCATAATTTAGTATTTCAGAACTGCCTCAAGAATGCACTTATTATATTTTAAAGAATTATTTATGGTTTGTTGCAAAGGGCAATGGCTTGTTCACGCTGTCTGCCCAGAACCAAAATAATCACATGTAAACTGTATTAATTAAATCACTGCTTGGCCCATTAGATCTAGCTTCTTATTGGCTAACTCTTATATCTTAATTTAACCCATTTCTATTAATCTGTATATCACCACGAGTTTATGGCCTACCAGCAAAGTTTCAGCACATCTATTTCCAGTGGCAGATCCATGGTGTCTCCCTGACTCCTCCCTCCTTTCTCCTAGCATTCTGTCCAGTCCTCCTTGCCTATCTAATTTCTTCCCTATCAACAGGCTAAGGCAGTTTCTTTATTTATTAATAGTAATAAGAGCACACAAAGGGGACTTCCAGATCACTTTCCCTTTTCTGTTTAAATAAAAAAGAAGGTTTTAACTTTAACATATTAAAATTATATATAGCAAAACAGGTATCAAGCAAGAATTACAATATTTCTATTTACTTTATCTTTTATCATAACCAAATAAAACTATAACTATATATCTATTCTTCAACTTCATCAAAGTCTATAGAAGTATACAATATTACCTAAGTAAACAGGAATTACATTGTATGCAACTTCCAAAAATCTAAAATTGACTGAGACAACTCATTGCCTGGCAAGTCACCCAAAGTTCTTTTGTATCATTGGGGCATCCATCTTCAGCCTACAGGCCCATAGTAGGCAGCAGACTCTTTCATGAAGCAGGAAACTTTAAAGACAGTTTAGTCTATATTGGAAGTTTTTCAGTCACTTCTTTGGTGTTCTGCAGACTGTCTGGCAGACTCTTTCATGAAGCAGGAACCCCCAAAGGACTATCTCATGTTTAGACAAGTTCAACAGTCATTTCTCAGTGGATCCTGCATGTCCAGTTCATCTAACAAAATCTATAAATACCTTCTTCAATACCCATCTTCCTCTTGAAGTAGACTGGTGCTGCCAGGATCAGAAGTGTCTCACTGTCATGAAAAGTCCTATTTAAAAAAAATAGATGCCATAGTCTGAAGGTCTCTGAAAGATATGAAGAATACCTAACTGAAATATATCTCTATACATCTAAAAAATCTAACTAATATGACTACAAGTTTGGCTATTATAGATGACTATTAACCTATAATTCTTAATTATACATTACATTTTTAAATGAACTACATAGTCCCAATACCTTAATCAAGAGCAGAAATGTACAAGATTGACCTTAAATTTGTATCAATAAACCAAGATCCATACCCGTGCAAATCTCTGTAGCATATCTCCCTTTAAATGTAACTAAGCCCTAATTGGGAGCAAACAGTTAAATATTTTTAAAAGATTGTAGCTTTCCTCAGTTTTTAAGCATTTAAGATATGTCTCCCTAAGATTCAAATATGTTCCAATAAATTTGAATTTAACATTTATGCCATATATTTCTATGTTCTGAACATCAGGAGATATATCAACTAAACTTGATCTATTTTTTAAGCTTAAACTTTGTAAACAATAGAGGTGACATTTGAATATTCATTAAAGTACAGCGAATTTTCCCATATGACTATTATTTGTACTTTATTGACTAATTAAGGTAGTAGATCATTTCATGTAGAGTATATGAATATTTTAAACATTCCTAAGTTCAAGCTGAAACCCATAAATCTATCCTCCTAAACTGACTTTCTCAACAGGTTCATCAAGAAGGTTACAAAAGAAAATGCTCTGCCATAAAAAATAATGCATTATTGATATTTTAATAATCCACGGTGCTTTTTTAAAATTATTTTTGAGTCTTTGAAGATGTTTCACTATTCATTTTAATAGTATCAGCAGAAAAATCACACAACGTTTTTTCTTCCTTTGCTATATCTAAAGACCTTTTTTATTGACTAAGTCAACAACAGTGTTAATTATTAATTTCCACATAAAGAAATGGATTTCATAAACAGGCCATCACTAAATTCAAAATAAAATCAAATAATTCTGAATTAAAAGCAACAGAATAACATTTGTCATATGGAGAGCACTAAGTTTCACTCTTATAATTAAGTGTAGTTGTGTGTTTTCCACAAGAAAATTGAAGCAAAATTAATAGAAGCTCTGGTAGAGAAATTGGGATTCAACCTGAAGGTCATAAAAGCAAAGCTGACAGCCACTGCTTCTTACCTCAACCTCAGTCCAAAACAATGATTCTGTCTCCAGGAATCACAGAATGAGATAGTGACTGAGAACTGTCTCCTCCTGTCTTATAATCCTCTCTAGAGCTGGGGCTAAAGGGGTGTACTACTATGGGACAATGGCCTGTATCCTGTCAATTATATTTTAAATAAATACTGATTGGCCAGTAGCCAAGCAGAAAGTATAGGCAGGACAACTAGGCAGGAAATAGGGCAGGACAATGAAAGCAGAAGTAGGAAGAAGAAAGTTCTTTAGGCAGTTGTTTACCCAGCCACAGAAGGAGCAAGATGTGACTGCCTTGCCAAAAAAGGTACCAAGCCATATGACTAACATAGACAAGAATAATGGGCTAATATAAGTTGTAAGAGCTAATAAGAAGTCTGAACTAATGGGCCAATAAGTTTATAATTAATGTAGACCTCTGTGTGATTTCTTTGGCACTTAAAGATTGCGGGAACCGGGCAGAAAAGAAAACCTGTAAATAGTGCACCACTGGAATTAAAAGTGTGTGTTACCACTGAATGATCTGTAAGGCTGAGAAGTGGAACTGTTTTACTCTCTGATCTTCAGGCAAACTTTATTTATTAAAATACAAATAAAATTTCACTATATAAAACAACAATTGTAAAATTTAAAAAGTTACAGTAATAGCAATTGATGTACATATTAATATATTTTCTGATATTTCTGCTCAGTAGTGTTTCAGAAAGTTAACTATACAATTACAAGTTCCTGTAAGACACTTCTTCTCCTTCTCCTTCTCCTTCTCCTTCTCCTTTTCCTTTTCCTTCTCCTTCTCCTCCTCCTCCTCCCCTTCTTCTTCTTTTTCTTTTTCTTCTTCTTCTTCTTCTTCTTCTTCTTCTTCTTCTTCTTCTTCTTCTTCTTCTTCTTCTTCTTCTTCTTCTTCTTCTTCTTCTTTTCTCCTTTTTCTTCTTCTTCCAAGTAAGCTACAGCACATACTATTTATATATTCCTTCTTATGATAAAGAATTTCTTAGTAAAATAATAAGCATATGATAAATGTTTTGTTTCTGCATAGTGTCTTAAATTTTCATGTGTGAGTTTTTGTAAAATAATATTCACTTAATTCAAAATCAATATATCATAAGATATGTGTGTAGTTAATTTAATTTAATATTCCACACTGCTCTTCCAATTGACTATACTAAATTACACTTCCACAAACAAGGAGAGGCATAGTACTCACTAATATTTGCTATAATCAAATTTTTCACTAAAATATTTTTGTGTCTGAGTCCAAGAACCCCCAAGAAGACCACCACAGATTCGACTGCAAAACCAAAGTTTCATTTATTAAGTGTGGGCTGGCACAGGTCCTCTGCCTCACAGTCTGACACAGCAGATGGAAGGAGAAAGACCCCGTCTACTATTGTAATGTGTTTATGAAGACAAAAACCACAACCACAAAACAGTCACAAGATTACAGCCTCAAAATACAAAATTATATATCCTATATCATAATTGAATAAAGGTGAGGTAAAGCTTAGCTGTTAGTTCTCGATAGGCTATTAGTATCTAAGGGGAATAGCAACAGCCCCATGGTTACATCCTCCAGACATCTGCTGACTCTTTGCTAACCTCAGTGGTTGCTCGATATATTGCCCAGCTGATATCATCAAGCTGATAGGGGAAGTTGGAAGGAGGAATGGGCTGTAGTCAGAAAGTTTATGTGACTTAGGTTTCTCCATTAGCTAATATTTCTTCTAAAGAGGGGTCCTAAGGTCTTCAGCTTATCCTGAGTTAGTTCAAGGGGTATGGTTCAAGGTCCCAAAAGGGTCCAGCACAGAAATGGAATCTTTTCCAGTCTTTTAAATATAAAACTCAGGATTGAGCTAATGGTTTGATTTACACCTTCCTGATACTCTTCACATTATACAATTAGTTTCCCATTTCTGTGAGTTCACTGTTCATATTTTCTCACTTTTATCATCATGTTCCTCTTTTTGGGTCTGGCTTACCTCACTCAGGATAGTGTTTTCTATTTCCATCCATTTGCCTGCAAACTTCAAGAAGTCATTGTTATGCTCAACTATGTTCATAGCAGCATTATTTGTAATAGCCAGAACCTGGAAACAACCTAAATGCCCTTCAATGGAAGAATGGATGAAGAAAGTATGGAATATATACATATTAGAGTACTACTCAGCAGTAAAAAACAATGACTTCTTGAATTTTGCGTGCAGGTGATGTACATTTTTAACAAAGGAGAAGGAGCAATACATCCTCGCCTTTGTCAGATGGCTAGCTTGTTTGGCAAGATTGCAGCTGCCCAGGAAATTAAGCATGGCCTGTGAGTCTGCCTGTAAATATTTTGTATGAAATATGGCCCCACATTGATAAAGTTTTTTTTTTTTCTGTCACTTTGTTCCTGAATAGTAGTGGAGAAGAAATTCCCAGAGAAATTCCCTTGGAGATAGAGATACACAAAAGTTTCTGGCAGTAGAAATGCATTAATTAAGATAGAAACTTCCATTTCAAAGTGATATCCTGAAAGAAAAAATGGCAAGGAGTCAAAATGAGTTTTTTTTTCTCTAATGTGTAACTTTTCTTGGGAATATAGAGCAGGTGAAAACTAGTGTTCAGCACATTTACCCAGCAGTTAAATGACTCTCTGGAAAAACCATGGAGTTACTGACTGTAAATGACCAGTTGTTCCTATCTGTAATTTCTATTTTTGCCACTTCATTTCTTCCCTAAGAACTGCCCAAGAGGAACTTTGTGATTTTTCTTTTGCTATGAGAATGTTGGGCCCTGAAAATGGAAATGTAACATAATTGTCCAGAGTTTGGGTGTAACAATGTATAGAGAGACAGCTCTGTAGAGTTAATTAAGAGCTGTGCAGAAGGTGAGTGTGTATGTGTGCCAACTGAAAGATATAACTGAGTGGGCAAAAAAGAAAAGGCTTGAGAGATGATGAAGAAGAAGCATAAGGGAAGTGTGAGAGAATGAGTGAATGATGTAGAAGTATGTTGCTGTGTGTGTGTGTGTGTGTGTGTGTGTGTGTGTGGGTGTGAGAGAGAGAGAGAGAGAGAGAGAGAGAGAGAGAGAGAGAGAGAGAGAGGGAGAGAGAGACAGAGAGAGAAAGAGAGAGGGAGAGAGAGACAGAGAGAAAGAGGAAGAGAGAGAGCTGTGTGAATCAGCTGCTGCTATGAAGAACTGTGTGAAGAAACTGGAAATTGCTGTATGGTGAGAGAGCAATGTAAATGAGATATATAGTTGTGGATATATGATGATGTGTTAACTGTGGAGGCAAGGAAAATGAAGCTGCATAGAAAAGAGATGTAGAAGATAAATGCATGTAAAGAAAGGTGCTTAGTCATGTAAAAATAGATGTAACTGTGTGCCTAGATATATGGGCATATAGGAGAGAGATGTATATATGTATGTTAAGAGAGATATGTAGCTGTATGTAAAGAATGTAGCTGTGAGGAGACAGAGATTTTCAGAGAGGATTATTTAAGATGAAGTAAGAGAAAAAGTTTCCATCAGAAAACATGTGTTTTCTTCTTTTTTGGGTTTTGTTTGTTTGTTTGTTTGCTTGCTTGCTTTTTTCGAGACAGGGTTTCTCTGTGGCTTTGGAGCCTGTCCTGGAACTAGCTCTTGTAGACCAGGCTGGTCTTGAACTCACAGAGATCCGCCTGCCTCTGCCTCCCAAGTGCTGGGATTAAAGGCCTGCGCCACCACCGCCCGGCAACATGTGTTTTCTTATTTTCCCCACAAATAGATAAGATTTTTTTTCCCTATGCCCTTGCTACTCTGAGGTTTTCTTTTTACTACCCTGGTGTTGACTTGAGGCTGGGCCCCTAGTAAGCTATGATTAGTAATGAATTAGTTACCATAATTTAAAGGACTGGAAGCATTCTTTTAATTAAAACACACACACAATCCAGTTAAAACATTTTTTTAAAAAAGAGATAACAGACTGTTGAAGATCCATGCAGTTTATGAAAATAATATTATGTCAAACTCATGTACAAGCAGTGCTTAGGAGCTTAGGCATAATTCCCTGCAGAATGCTGAACTGCCAAGCTTCCTAAACTTTTGAGGAATTTATTAAGTAAATTTAAAGAATACAAAATGGAATCTTATTATGGTTAAACATTTTCATGTCCTTAATATTAAATTATATTAAACATAAAAGTATGTTATATCTTTCTTATTGTTTTTGAGTTTAGCTGTCTTTTTTCAAAATTATCGGTCACTAAAAACCTTCAACAATCTTTTGGTAATTACCTGTTGTAAATTTAATATTTTATCCTGGGAGCGCTCTTTCCCAGTTTATTGTGGTTTTGTTTTTGGTAAACATAAGCTCTAAATTCAAACATTATTTAATTTAGAATTTGTTTCCTTTATGAATATTCATTTTTTGTTTAAGGAAAGTTTTCTTCTCATGTATGAGATTCTACACATATTATTTAAAGATATTTAAAGCTTCATATTTTATGTTTAGTTATTTTATTCATGTCAAATGGATTGTGTGTATTTTGAGGTAGAGAGTGATTTATAATTCTTCCATATGCATAGACAGTTGTTTCAGCAAAAGTTATAGTAAATTTATTTTTGTCCTTTCTTCTCTTATCTGTAATGGTACCATTTCCGTCTATTAAACTTTTGTACATTTGAGGATCTGTGTCTGATTTTGTCTTTTGTATGTCATTTAAATATTTATGTCTGAATTTCCTTCAAGTACAAACCAGAATTTCTTTGGATAATTAGATGATGAAAAAGACAGAAAGGAAAAAAGAAAATACTTGCTGTGTTGGTTTGAATGAAAATGCACATGATAGGTTCATATATTTGGATGTTTCATCTGCAGTTTTGGTACAACTGTTTGAGGGAGGTTAGGTCTGGCCTTCTTGGGAATGATATTTCACTAAGATAAGTTTTATGATTTCAAAATCCTATGTCATTCTCAGCTATTTCATTCTGCCTTTGTCTAATACTTGTGAGTCAGATATAAGCTTTCAACTACTGAAGCAGCAACATATCTGCCAGTCTTATTCCATGCCATGATAGTCTTGGACTTACCCTCTGTAACTCTAAGTCTCCAATCAATCCTTTCTTCTATTAGTTGTTGTCTTCTTCCAGTATTAATAAAGTAACTAAGATACTTGTCCTTCTGCAATGTAAAGCGTAATGATAAAAAGTCTGTATAAAACAATAATTTAAATATGCAAAGTATGATGACAGTTCTAATGAAAATAAAACTTAGGGGTCAGAAGATATGGAGGACACCAGAAGAACAAGCCCCACCGAATCAACTAAGTGACCCTCAGATGTAATCATAGAGAGTGAAGCAGCAAGCACAGGGCCTACATGGATCTGTCTTAAGTCCTCTGTGTATATGTTATAGCTGTTACCTTAGTGCTATTGTGGGATTCCTAACTATGGGAGTGGCTATTTCTCTGACTGTTTTGCCTGTTCTTGGGACACTCTTCCTCCATTTATGTTGCCTTGTCCATCTTCCATATTAAGACTTTTGCCTTGTTTTGTTGTATCTTGTTTTATCATGTCTGACTTGTTTATTGGAGGCCTGCTCTTTTCTGAAGAGGAGACAGGAGTAGTGGATGGATCTGGGTGAGAAGGTAAGGTGTGTGTGTGGGGGGAGAAAGCTGAGAGGATTGGCAGGAGGGGAAACTGTGGTTGGATATATTGAATAAGAAGAATCAGTTACCAATAAAAGTTTAAAAAAAATAAATCAAATAATAATTAATACAAATTGGGGAAGAAAAAGAGAAAATAATAAAGCCCCTAAACAGTATAGGGAGTCTCTCAGGCACTGGACATTTACTATTTTAATAAGTTAGATAATAGAATATTCATTGTTTTTAATAGACATCTGATGGAGATGTCATACTGAATCCTACTGATTTCTACCGTAATGACTTCCCAAAAAGATAAAATTTAAAGTGTAAAATTTCAACAGGATATGAGTATAAGGAGGCCAGTATAGCTGAAAGGAGAGATACGAAAAATAAGTCAGTCAGAAAGGTTAAAGAGGAACACACAATTTTATTTTATTATTTTATTTTATTTTTGGTTTCTTGAGGCAGAGTTTCCCAGTATAACAGTCTTGACTGCCCTGAAACTCAATCTATAAACCAGGCTGGTCTCAAACTCACAGAGATCCACCTGCCTCTGCTTCTGGAGTGCTGGGATTTAAGGCATGTATCACCACTGAACCAGCAAAAAAATTATTTTCTAAAGCTTTATTTTCATGATCAAATTTCCTCAGAATTTTCTATAGGAAAACCCTAGCCACACAATGTTCTTTCCATTATTTATTCTTCTTTTAAAATATTATATTTTATAAATGCCATTCAGAATAAATTTTGATTCTGGCTACAGACTCTTTCCGACTCCTGCAAGACCCAGTTACTATCACATTCTCATTTAAGTTTCCTGCAGTATTTTGTTTAGTTTACTTATCTAATTAGTGCTGCCAGTATGTTAACTGTGATGGGTTATCCACAGAAAATGGGTAACCTTTCAGGGGCTACATCCTTAAAGGAAACTTATTCTTTTACCTGTATCAGCCATCAACTAACAATAATTCCTCAACTAGGTGTGGGGCTTCATCTATTTTTTTCACATATTGATTATTGAATGTAATTACTCTATAAAACATATAAAAATGACTTAGTTGTTAGAGAATCTTAAACAAAATTTTAATAGCAATAAGTTGAATCTGCATATCAATGGGGGTTAATTTTTGTTACTCTTTCTTGTAGTATCTGTGACTGGGGAGCACACTATTTATTTTCCTAAATTCTTTGTGTATGCTTGTTTTAAAGAATTTATTTTCCATTTCAATGAATCTTATATTTTTTTTATAAAATCTTATTTGCAGATTAGAAGACATAATTATAAGTTATAATAACAATTAAAAATTGTTATAAAATCCTATGC
The DNA here is from genome assembly GCF_014885135.2 of Alexandromys fortis. Taxonomy (NCBI): domain Eukaryota; kingdom Metazoa; phylum Chordata; class Mammalia; order Rodentia; family Cricetidae; genus Alexandromys; species Alexandromys fortis. The sequence goes on from NW_026067990.1 coordinate 809,979, forward strand.
AAAGTTTAGATGAGATAATTCCTAGATATAATGTTAAAAAATCCTATTTACAGGTTAGATGACATACTTCTGTTTTTTTAATATTCTTCAATTTTGTAACTCTTTACTGCCTCTGAGGAATATCAGGCACAGATATCTGTATGTAATACCTAATGTCTTCTGGTTTCCCTTAAAATCTTTCTGTGTTATTGTGAGCTTGTCTGAACATGAATTTTTAAAATCAATTTGTCAATGCATGCATGAACTACCTTTTCTGTTCCATTTTATTTTAATGAAACACATTATTCATCAATGTTGGTTCAAATCACAGGATTTCTCTGCTAATTGCAATATTTGGGCCATAAATATCTCTATCAAAGATCATAGGTTATCTGATTCTAAAGGCCTGGGTAGATTTGAAAGAAGAAAGAGACTAGGATAGATACAGTCCAGAAATTAACTCACTTCTATTTCACTACTCCCAATAAATATGAATGTAGAAAATTGTTTTGTATTATGTTCTTGCGTTGTTCAAACAAGCACATGAGTCTATGAGTGCAAATTTCACTATTACAAATTACAGGATGCTTTAAAATTCAGCCAAATTCATAAGTAGTCGCTAAAGTCTAGCCAGGAATCCTGTAAAGTACTGGGTTATCTAATAAAACTAAGCTGGTGTTTGAGGAGGGTGTTATTATATTGTTCAAATTCTATTTAAAGATTGTTTAAATATTTTGCATTTAAATAATATTTTGTTTATATGTATAATAAGTATGACATGTTTTGTAATATGATTTCTGAGTTGTAAAAAATAATATATGTAATAGTATTCCTCCAAATATATCTGAAGTACATATCTAGATCTAGCATTCTTTGATAATTATTAGCATCGAATTATTTTCTTATAAAAAGACTCATCTTATGTTGTATTGTGCCGCATTCATTATGAAAGGACTCAGTAATAAATGTCTATGGATTGATGTTTTCTGTTTAGAGTGGGCAGCACAATTGCCAAAAATTGTGAATACACAACTACCAATCAAAACAACATCAGCTATCATCTACTGAGTATCTACTATGTGCCAGATATTGTTGCTGTATATTAAGAAATAAATATTGTATATGCAATTATCAATCAGCTTTGAGGAACAGGATACAGACATATATGTATATATGATATATACATAAACATAGGATAAATATGTTTATATCATATATATATATCACCATTTTAATGGATAACATGTATCTCAGAAAGGTAAAGTAGCATATCTTTGATTAATACTTACATAACACTAAGAACTGTAGATGGGATTCTAACCTAGGAATCAACATAATTAAATAAGTCACTTTAGTCTCCATCATGTTTTACACTAAAAATGATAAAGAAAGTACGATCATTCAGAATCTTTAAATAAAAAAAATGATTGAATTACTGTTATAGACAGGACAATACACTTATGTACTACACTGAGGGGATTTTGGAAAGTATATTTATGGAAGTTGAATGAGTTTTAATTTATGTGGTTCATTTTTATTTATAAAGCTCTTTTATATATTTTCTCATTAGATTCTTATTATAATGGTAAATATTAGTTTTATTTTCCAGTTGTGTTAAATGAGGCAAAACAAGATAATTTGTCTACAGAGAGAAGTAAGCACTGGAAAAGGCAAAGGGAGGATGGAATAAGAGAATTGTATAAAGATATATAATAACATTATATATATAATTGTCACAATGAAAGCTATTACTTTATACATTAAACTAATGTATAAAATTAATAAATATTATTAAACTAAGAGAGGTACTTACCTTTTTGCTTTAAAAGATTTTTTTACCTGTACTTTTCTGATGCTCACTTGTTCACTCTCCTCTAAAATACTCCTTTTTTGCATACATATTTATATTTCCATATCTCCCTACATTCTGTGTTACATGATTAATTTTAAATGTCATACTTATTTATATACAGAATTTCTCAGTAAGTAAAACTATGCCCTTAGATATAAATAACTAAAAAGTTGCTGCAACAAAGTGAAGGTAAATAGTTTTTTGTTTTTAAATTAAGTAGTGATTGCAGGAGAGCAAACTACATTAAAAGTACAATGTGTCATTTACTTTTCCAATATGAATCCTGGCATATGCCATTTTAATGTAATTTTTAATGCTATATATTTAAATCTAAAATATCTGAAACAGAGTAGGACTATAACGCATTTTATGTTTAAAATAAAAATTTAGCTTTTATTACATGTCTCTCTTATTATTTTTACTTAGAAACTTTTATTTTTTATTTCTAGAAAATTTTCCATATCTTAAGAGTAGATGAAGTTAGTTTTTACGACATTCATACATCTCTGAATTAGGTAGGGCCTTGGTCCTTCCTTAAAGCAATGTGCCTCACCCTCTCTGAGGAGTGACTAGGGGGATGAGGAAATATGGAGGGAATGGGAGGATGGGAGGGAGTGGAAACTGGGATTAGTTCATGAAAAGAAAAAGAGATAGTTTCTTTTTGTTTTCCTTAATAAAAGGAAAAAAAAGAACTGTTTAAAATTTCCTTTTCTTTCTCCCTCTTGTCCCATTTCTTCCTCCCTTCCTTTCTTTTTTCTTTTTCTTTCCTTTCTTTTCTTTTTGTTTTTCAAGACAGGGTTTCTCTGTGTAACAGTCCTAACTGTCCTGGAAATAGTTCTTGTAGACCAGGATGGCCTTGGACTCACAAAGATCCACCTGCCTCTGCCTCCCTACTATATCTAGGCTGACAAGGTATACATCCAAAGAAAAGTGGTTTCCAAAATGCCAGTGCAAGCAGTAGGGATAAATCCTGGTACCACTGCCAGTGACCCCACAGGCTGCCCCAGCCATACAACTGTCACCCACATTCCAAGGGCCTAGTTTGGTCCTATGCTGCTTCTTTCCATGTCTGACCAGTATTGGTGTAGGAGAATGTGTAACAGCTGTGGAGCTTCAGAGATACCCTGACTCATAGGGAAGGCAGGCTATACTTAGAAACACAATAGGAAAGGTCTGCAAGGATAGAGATGCAATTGGACAACTCTGGAGGGTCAGCGTCTCAATAGCACAGCTTTGGAGGGGTAGATCTGCACTAGGGCAGCTCTGGGGGTGTAGAGCCACAATAGGACAGCTCAGCTCTGGAGGATAAAGCCTCAGTAGGATAGCTCAGCCATGGAGGAAAGGCGTACTATGGGGAAGCCAGGCTAGCTGCAGCTGGGGTGCAATGGGGAATGGTGTCCCCTAAGGATATAGCAATATTGCTCTTCTCTTCTAAAGCGGCCACAGCTGAGCTCTGCTCAGTTGCCTTAAAGGAACATGCTAACAGAGCTATTGGCTTCTCTGGCCCAAGATGTTACTTTTCTTGCTAACACTCTGCTTAAGGGGAAGCCCCTGCAGAAATGTAGCAATTTCCTCCAGGTTTAGAGAAAAGTTGTTACTTTTTCTGCTCTGCCTTGCTCAAGCCCATATAGGGAGCATCCCAGCAAGGTTTTCCTGTTCTGTTCCACCTTGATCAGCCCACCTAAGGGAGCTTCTAAGCAAGGTTTTCAACTCAGTCTCCTAAGAGGCAGATCACCAGGTTCTTCTATTGTGTGTGGAGATTGGGGATCATTACCCAAGACTTTTTGGGAAGGAGATTTATTTGGGAAGGGGGAGCTTAAGAGAGTGGTTGCCTCTGTCAGGAAGGGATAAATGGTGGCCTCAAACTGAACATGCAGAGAGACTTATATAGGACTTCTTAGGTGTAGGGATGTCCGAGGGAGAAGAAGAATCGGTTAGATTTTCCCTGCTCAGGGATTGGTTAGTTTAGTTGGTCAGGGGCTGAGATGGCTCTGATTTCATCCTCAAACTGTGTTCACTCGTCTGTTTTATCCTTTTGACTCTAATCTTAGGACCAGGATATATATTTTTTTTTCACTAGATCTGATTCTAAGGACAAAATGCATTTCTTTGGCACTGGTTTCAGAGTCAGGACATGATTCTTTGGTCCTGAGTTCTGGGATAAAGACATTTCTTTCCCTGTCTCAGTTCTCAGGTCCAGTGTGTGTTTCTTTCACTGGTTCTGGCTTCAGAGTCAGAGTGCTTAATGATTGGGTAGTTTCCTGTCAAGGGATTGGTTAGTTCAGTTGAGAAGTTGGGCAATTGGGCAGGAGAAGAGATGAATCTCATTTCATGACAAAACTGTTTCTTTTTTTTTTTTATTTATTTATTTATTTATTATGTATACAATATTCTGTCTGTATGCCTGAAGGCCAGAAGAGGGCGCCAGACCTCTTTACAGATGGTTGTGAGCCACCATGTGGTTGCTGGGAATTGAACTCAGGACCTTTGGAAGAGCAGGCAATGCTCTTAACCACTGAGCCATCTCTCCAGCCCGACAAAACTGTTTCTTTCACTGGCCCTTTTTAGTTTTTTGACTCTAATCTTAGGAACAGGGCATATTTCTTTTACTGGCTATGATACTAAACACAACGTGTATTTCTTTGACACTAGCTTCAGAGTCAGGGCATCTTTCTTTGGTCATGAGTTCAGGGATAAAGATGTTTCTTTCCCTGGCTGAAGTGTTAGGTGCAGGGTGTGTTTCTTTCACTGGCTCCGTGTTCAGTGTCAAGGTGCTCAGTGATTGGTTGGTTTCCTGTTCCAGTTTTCCATTTTACCCTACAGTTGTTGAGCTCCCATTAACTCAGGTAAACTGTTTCAATGGGTATCCCCATCATGGTCTTGACCTTTTTGCTAATATTCTCACTTCTCCGACTATTCGACTGGATTTTGAGAGCTTAGTGCATTACTCCACTACAGATTACTGCCTCTGCTTCCATCCGTTTCTGAATGAAGGTTCTATGGTGACAGTTAAGATAGTCAAAATTCTGAGTACAGGGCAATGCCAGGATAATGAGGCTATAGGCCAAGACCTCAGAGAAGCTAAGTAACAAAGAGAACCCTAAGAAAAAGATATGTAGATCTACCTGGGAAGGAGAAATAAACAAGATCTCCCAAGAAAATTGAGAGCATCGGGATGGTTGCAGAAAAAAAAGGGAGAAGGGGAGGAGTAGGGGAGAATAGGAGGGGATAGTACTTGAAGAAATAGGATAATCAAGATGGAGAGAGGACAGAGATGGAGAGCAAGGAAAGAGATATCTTTATTGAGGAAGCCATTTTGGGGCTAGCAAGAAAACTGACACTAGAGAAATTCCCAGAAATCCACAAGGATGACACCAGCTAAGACCTTGAGCAATAGTGGAGAGGGTGCCCAGAAGGAAATATTTAAACCATAGAATATGGCAAATCATGCTTGCACCAACCAGGAAACTTCATCACTTCTGGCTAGTATTCAAAGTAGTGGAAGGTGCTCTGTGTGCTACTGATGAAGAAAGTCATCAATAGTCTTACTCAGAAGTAAATCCTGAAAACTACAATAAATGCATGGCCTTTCTAAAATATGCCCACTAGTATGATAATGGTAAGAATACATGGGAGTAACAAATCCCTTTCTTGTTGTGTAGAAAGTTCTTTTCACAAGATTAAACTCACATTCGGCCCTTTATAAAGCAAAAAAAAAATATGTGACTATGAGGCCATATGTCCTAGGGAGACCCTAATATTATTATTCTGCTAAATAGATATTGTAATAAAATCCCTGTAAGTTACTGTCTTTATACACAAAGATCCATGCATCTTTTAGTACTCCTCAGAGATTCTTCTTTCTGAATGGACAGCAATTAATGCAGAGATCCACAACTGACCAATACGTAGAAAATAAGATGCTCTGGAGTTCTCAACTGTAAACGAGACATTTATATCACATCTCTCAAGGATCATTGTGGAAAAGGGGGCAGAGAAACTGTAAGTGCATAAAATACTGGCCTATCAGTGCAAGGAGCCTGTTAGAAGACGGATGGTGCTAAAAACTCTTAATGTTCTAGAATAGCCAGAACATACAAGACTATGTAATTCAGAGCCAGGTGACCTTTGTCACAAGCATAAAATCTCAAGATTTAGGCTTCATGAGCAGGGTGTATATGTTACAATTTCTCCCCTTTTTTTCTACTCTGAATCTGTTTGTCATTTGGCTAATTCTGAGTTTCAGAATTTGGGGTCTTTATTTGTGGCCTGAGGTTGGATACTGCTGGCATCATTTTATTTAATATAAATTACTACTTATTGATACCTCATCACATGATCTGAGACAGAAAGCATTAATGTGATAGTGTTTTGAACACTTTGGATCAATTTCTAAGGATGCTGGCTCTTGTCTTCAGCAAAGTCAACTCTATAACTCCAAACTGTTATATACTGCCATATCATGTGCAATATTTTATTGTATGACTTGGGTTTTTCTAGCCATTGTTCAAAAGAATGAGTTTTTTGATGTGTCAATGATATTATTCTTGGAAATCTGGAATATATGAAAAATTAGTAATAATTTATAACTCTCATCTGTAAGAATGACATCCAAAGAAGGACAATGAATTTATATTTAGATTTTTAAGAAGTAATACTGCTTCTTAGGCAGAAAAGAAGAAGCACATCTTTGCTAAGTTGTAGCAAGGCCACTTGGCTGCTTGTTCATTTCCCGGCTGCCTAGACCCCTGAATTAATCACACAGAAATTAAATCAGTGCTTGGTACTTTATAGCTCTAGCTTCTTTTGGCTAACCCTTACATATTAATTTAACCCATTTCTGTTAATTTATATATCACCACATGGCTGTGGCTTACCAGTTAAAGTTCTGTCATCTGTCTCTGGCAGGGTTACATAGTATCTCTTTGTCCCTGCCTTCTTTCTCTCAGCATTCATTTTAGTTTTCCTTGCCTAGTTCTATTCTTTTGCCCTATCACAAGCCAAGACAGTTTCTTTATTCATTAACCAATAAAACCAACACACAGACAGAAGGACCTCCCTCACCATTTCCCGCTTTTCTCTTTAAATAAAAGGTAAGGCTTTAACTTTAGCATAGTAAAATTAGATATAACAAAACAGGTATCAAGCAAGAATTATAGTTACAATATTTATATCTACTTTCTATCAATTCTTGAACTCCATCAAAGACTCAAGAAGGATATAATATTACCTAAGTAAACAATAAGTTACAGAGACTTTTTGCTGTCTGGGCAGTCACTCAAAGTTTTTCTGTACCATTGGGGCATCCATCTTTAGCCTACTGGCCCATAGTATCCAGCAGACATTTCCGTGAAACAGCAAATTTCAAAGACAGTTCCACCTATTTTGGCAGTTTGTCAGTAACTTTCTTCTGTGTACTGCAAAACATCTGGCAGATTCTTTCATATAGCAGGAACCCGTAGAACCATCTTACCTTCAGTCAAGTTCAGCAGTCTTTTCTCTGTGGGTCCTGCATGTCTATTTTATCAAGCAGTTCAGGCAAGAGCTGTTTCTTGCCCAAATGGCTAATCAATTCCATAAAGAGCCTCTTTGGTATGGGAGATCCTTCTGTCTGTGTGTTGCTTTTCATGGCTAATGAATAAAAAATACTGCTTTGGCCTGCTGATAGGGCAGAACTTAAGTAGGCAGGGAAGATGGACATGAATGCTGGGAGGTAGAAGGACGAAGTCAGGGAGATGCTATGGAGCCACTGCTAAAGTCAGATATGCCAGAATTTTGCTGGTAGACCACAACCTCGTGGTGATATACAGATTAATATAAATGGGTTAAATTAAGATATAAGAACTAGCAAATAAGAAGCTAGAGCTAATGGGCCAAACAGTGCTTTAATTAATACAGTTTCTGTGTGATTATCTTGGGGCTAAGAGAGGAAAGTGGGAACAAACAAGCAGTTCCTTGCAACACCTCTTTGATGCCCATCTTCCTCTTTAAGTAGCTTATGCTTCCAGGAGCAGATGTGTCCCATTGTCATGAAAAGTCCTAATTTATTAATACATTTCAAATGCCTTATTCTGAAGGTCTCTGAAAGATTTGAAAAATACCTATCTAACTGAAATATACCTCTATACATCTAGAAAATCTAACTAACATGACTGCAAACTTGACTATTATAGATGAGTGTCTATTAATTTATATCTTAATTATACATTACATTTTAAATGAGCTACACAAACACAATATCTTAATCAAGATCTGAAATCTATATACATGTAACAAAATTGACCTTAAATTTGTATCAATAAACCAAATCAATACAAATAAAAATTATTCAGATATGTAAACAAACATACACAATATTTGGGAATATGGGCATAGTTTTCTCCCATACTGCTTCCTGCTGATTGTTAGGTGAAGTCATTTTTTGAGGGTGTTCATGGCAACTTTTCAGGGGGTCATATTCTATCAAACCATATTATCCTGGAATGAATCCACAGGTTGTCATCCTTTGTGGAAACAAAAGAAGAGCGTCTTTTCCAAAGCCACATATCCTTAGACCCAAATTCTGAAGTCACAGGACCTTTATAATATGGATGCTGATTTGTCTTAGCAGACCATACAATGAAATGTCTCTCTGTACTTAGCTCCTTCACAGTCAAAAACTTCAAAGTCAACACAATAATATACATAATCCAGACTCTGGGATTTTTTCATCTTTACACGACTAATTATTTTTATTCAATTATGCTGTCTCTTTAAAGACTTCATTTTATTTTTTTAAACCATTAACTTCTTTTTATGACTATCTATACTCTTTTTTCTCTCTCTCACAAGCCTACATTCATTTATTTATCCAACGCTGTGAATAGTTTAGAGTTCTTTTTTGTCTGGATTTGTCTTTATTGCAGATCTGTAATTCTTTACTGTCCAGGAGTGCTGGCCTCCAGGAGGGGCTTGCCCCGGGCCCGCAAAATACAAGTGGATGGGGCCATGAGCCAACAACCAATTGTTCCTATCAGATTCATTCCTCAAAGAACCGCCTCACTGTCCTAGATAACAGTCCTCTGTACTAGTGGGAAACGGGATCAGAGTCTAGCAGCCAGAAGTGAGAGCTAGAAGCAAGAGAGAGAGCACATGCTTGCTGCATTTATAATATGAGACAATGCCCAAGTGGGCTGGTTTCTTAAAGGCTATTGGCTGAAAGTGTGGAAGGAGCTCTCACAGTACTAAGTTAAATTAAATGATTTAAGATTTGCAGCAAATTGTAATTCATTCTTTTGAGGAAGTGCCTATGATCTTATGGTTTTTCAAATATAATTTAACCTAATTAAGTTTCATGTAAGTAATTTTTCAAAGGATTTTTCAGAACCTCTTTATAAGAGATTTGTATAATAATGAATTATAGTGAATGTATATTTTTAATAATTAGGCATGTACATAAACAAGTAAAAAAGAATATTTAATTAAGAAAATATATATTCACAATAGCCTCATGATGAAAATTTTACAGCTGTATAATTTTGTATGATTCAGAAAATTTTTCCCAGAGAAATTTCTGAGATTTTGTAAAAAAAAAATTATTATATCAATGGAAAGTGGTATATATCCTTTTAAAGAATAGAAATGTCAATGTTTCATAAGGAGATATATCATAAACTCTTTTGTGTAGGCAGTAGACTCACACTAGGCACTGTATAGAGTTGGATTTAAGGATTTATTTAGGAAATTAATTTCATTTATTCACCAGGTTCTTCTTTCATATAACCAAATCTGTTGCTATTAAATATTTTGCAATTGTTCATAATTCATTGTTGTTTCTAAAAACATCTTTTACAGAAAGCATCATCTTGGTTTCTAAAATCTATATTTAGCAATATTCTTTTATAAGATTTATGTATATGTCACATAGAACCTTTAAGATATTTAATTAGTGAAGATAAAGCACTCAAATATAATAATAGTGTATTGCTTGCTTTTTCTAATGTCAACAAGCTGTTTTTTTGTTTTATCTCAGTATATTTTATGTTATGTTTTGTTGCTATGACTTAGAAGACTGTTTGTTTGTTTTTTTTTTCTAGTGAAAAACAGAAAGACAGTAGATCTGGATGGAAGTGGAGGTGGGAAGAACAGTAAGGTATACAGGGAGGGGAACCGAAGTCAGGAAATATATTAGGAGAGAAAAATCTAGCCTGCTTTCTTATAAAACCCAGGACCACTAGCATTATTACATTGTATTTCAGGGTAATTTAATGACTAGTTCTGTTTTATTTTTCTTTTCTCTACTATTGCTTCTATCTTTTTAAAACTTCAGGCATTTGACTTATTAGAAAATATATGTGAATCAATATTTTTCTAAATAAATCGTAGGGATTTTACTCACTATAGAATTCAAAGACAGCATTTTTTTTTCAAATTGGACAATCTATGGATTATTTTTAAAATGTTTTCTTCGTAAGTGCAATGAAATTATGTGGCAATTAGAACTGAACCATAAAAATGTGTACTCCAATTGTACACTTAGAAAGGTGAGGGTGTAATGAGATTTGACAGCATGTAAAACGCTGAAAACTCATTAATAAGCCAGGTTCTGCATTAAAAAATTGATTAGCATTTTTGTATTATGTAACAGGATTGCTTAACATTTCAGGAGTGGCATTTAAATCTATTCTAAATTAAAAATGATCTGTTTTAAAAAAATAGAGAAAATTCTTATGCAAATGAAATGTAATCAAGCCATGCTTCAGACTCATTATGCATGATTGATATGCACTGTAACTTGCTTACTAATTCAAGGAGCAGAGGAATTCCAATTATCATATTGTTTATGCAGCACTATGCCACACTGCTGGAAGTGATATTAAATTGATTACGATAAATGGTGTAAACCAACAAAATGGGTCCTTATAAATTTTGACATTTATTTTATATGAAATGATTATGATTTCTCACTATCATGAAAATCTTGACTTTCTCAGAAATATTTCAGTTTTTATGAAGTTCTTAAAAATATTAAAACCAAGGAGATGAGAGAGAAGGCAGACATGTGAGAAAACTACTTTCTATTACCTTTAGTAAAAGGCATTCTTTTGTTGACTTAAAAATGTATTTGTGCTTTGTAATTAGGTCATCCCCTAATGCATGCCTTTAATGACTTTATCTACAGGACGTATACTATTAGATAATGGAATTGTAAATTGAGCTAACTTTAGAAAACTATAAAATCAACACAGTCAAATTCATCAGTTTCCAGAATTTCAATAATTCTTGGGTGTATCATAATGTAAAAAGTCTATACTGGTCCTTATTGGAAAATGCAGACCTAACTGTAGGATCTTCACAATACTCATTGATTCAAAATTAGAACCAACATGCACACATGTGTGCATACACACACAGACAAATACACACATGCACATGCACAAATTATTAAAAGTATGTGTTTCAGACATATTTTTAAACTGTAAGAATGCAAATGTTAGATGCTCTTTTGAAAAATGCGTGCAACTTGTACTTCTGGATCTGCAAAGTCTGCACACTTTATTTTCTTGCTACTACTTTGAATGCTTTCATAATTCATTTCTTAGATACATGATTTTTTTTATTTTTATTTAGGGGAAAAATTGTCTCCACATGATATCTAACGTTTTATCAAAAAATTAAATCACAATTGTTTATGTGTGGAGAGGTGGGTGAGTGGTATATATGTGTACATGTTATTCTGTATGCAAGCAACAGATCAGACTAGGATGTTTTCTTTAATAGTTTCTCTATTAAGACTTTTGAGATGGAAATTGTAACTGGAGCTAATAGATTCAGCTAGAATAGCTGGCCAGTGAGTGTCAGAAATCATGCTTTGACCTCCTTGGCCCTGGTACTGAACAATAATAGATCATGGATTTTATACGAATTATGCCAGCTGATTAGTGATGAAAGTACTTAATTGAATTGTCACCACAGTCTCCATAACACATTTTTCAATATCTTTTTTCCCCACAAAGACAACATGAAAATAGTAAATGACTTTTGAGAAAAGGAATGATAGTGTACATGAACTATAATTTAGTCATACATAAAAACCATCAGTGATGTTTCTAAAATACAGATGCCTACAGAATGTCCTTGCTAAGACCTATGAAAGCAGAGTGCCTAAACTGGTAATCTACATTGATAGTAAGCTATGTGTGGTAGTATTTATAGTAATAGATGAGGAATAAACTTTTAGAAACAAAGTTTCAGGAGTTCCTGTCTAATCATTGTGTAGAAAAATATAGGGATAAAAGTGAAAGTTAGGTAACTAGTAGAAAGGTCATTTCATGACTTTAGAGAGATGGTGTTTTTGTCCATTTGTCACAAGCTAGAATCGTCTAGAAAAAGAGATCCTGAGTTAAGAAAATGCAATCTATCAAATTGGCTTATAGTAGGCATGTCCGTGGGAGCATTTTAAGAATGATTAAAGTGGGAAGCCCTAGTCCACTGCAGGTAGTACTCTGCTTGCGTAGGTGGTTCTAAATTGTTTAATAAAGCAAACTGACAAATCCAAAGAAAGCAGTAAGTAGTATTTCCCACAGGACCTCTGCTTTAGTTCTTACCACATAGTACCTGCCCTACTTGAGTTTCTGCATTAATATAACTTTATGATGAATTGTAAACTCCAAGCTGAAATCAGCGATTTTGAGTTTTTTTTCCCCCGATGGTATTTTATAACAGCTATAGACAACAAACTAAGACAATGCATATTCATCACTTTGGTGTTTTGAATTATAAAGACCTTCAAAGGCATGTATTTGAATCCTTGGTTCAAAGTTAATGGAAATATTTTGAAAAGAATTAGGAGGTATGGCCTTGATGGGGAAAGTAGACCACTGGAGGTGGACTTAGAGGTTTCAAATATCTAAGCTTGGCCCAGACTCTGTATAATACCCAGTAGCCATCTTTGGAAGATCCCTCCCCTGGGAGCTTCCTTGGTCTGGACTCCACCTCTGGGAAAGCCTGCCAAGCATTGACTCCTCCCCATGGAGGATCAGGACCACTCCTGTAGGCTATTTAGGCAGCTGCTCAAAAATGAAACACATGATCTTTGGGTTTTGCATCCCTCCCCCCGCCACCACCATCCATGCTCTCCCAGCCACCTGGCAGTGCTGCAGTAAATGTGGTCATCTTTTATTTGGTCCAATTTGGTCTGATTGGAATTACTTGCATCAGCGGAGAAGCTTGTCTTAACATTATTCCTTATATATGTAGGTTCCCCACCAAAGGTATCAGTTCTTCCCACGGGCTCAGTACCACATGCTGGGAAACACCCTTCTCATGTGCTCTCTGCCAGTCTAACATCAGCTTCAAGTCAGTAAGTTCCCTTTTAGGAGTACCTGGCCCCGAGAGTTTCTGGGGACCCATTTGCACATCTTTGTCGATTTTCTTTTTGACATTCAGTTGATGTTGTGTCTGGGCCAGAAACCTGACCCAGGCTTAGCTGAGATGAGATCTGGGTGTTTGAAGACGTCCATCACTCATTTTTCATGTACCCCGTTTTGACTCAAGAGTTGTCCCAGTGAACTCACTGTGATAGACTTGAGTCCCAATAGGTATAGGCTTCTAGATAGGTCCTTGTGATTCCAAGCCAATTACTCAAATGTCCTTGTGTGGCCTTAAAAAAAATCCTTTTAAATTGGGGTTATCTAATATCTAATGTAAAGCAAACAAGGCTCCAAAAGCCCATGGTTTCTGCCACGTGCTCCTGTCCCTCTCCTCTGCTCCTCGAATTCCCCATCTTTACTCTCTAATTATTTGCTGTATGTCTCACTCTGGGCCCCTTCCTCCTCCCCCTCTATCTTTTTGTTGTGCTTCTCTAGCTTCTGCTGCCTAACTCTGCCGGAATTTTTAAGTTGGTCAGTTGACACAGGTTTCTAAATGTATTTTATTTGTCTGTCTGTAGAATACTGTGGCCATAGTTTATGTAACTTTGTAAATATGTTCTCATAGTATGTGGATTTATGTTTCTGTGTGCATGTGTGTTCATTTTAAGATAACTCCAGACTAAAATAGCACTGGAAAAATACAAACACATAGGTAACCACCATCTTGGGTAAGAGTATCCATGTATGCTAGCATTCTTTGACTTATTAAAATAGTCATTTTAATCATCTTACATTTACTAGCATTGGTAAACTATAACTAATTAGATAAAATACATGTCTAAATTCAGATTATATGCCCAGTTTAAAATAACAGGTAATGGTACCTGATTTTCAAGTACCTTTAAAGATCTTAGGGTATAGCATTTAACAAAAGTGCTTCTAACACATAGACATGCCAACTTTTGTAACATTCTATAGCTCCTCCAAGAAGACACATGGGTACAGAAAACCTTCTACCTTGAGGCTTGCCTTTGAGTTTGGCAAAGCCACCCACACACCAAAAAATGACCTTTCACTTCTTCAGCTTCCTGGATGCCACCCAGGGTCTTGATCTTCTCATCCTGCTAAGACAGGTATACTAAATCTTCCCCCATCACAGAAAAATCTTTGGCCCTATTATACTCAGTAGCTAACAGCAACCACTGCTTCATGGCTGATGTTCTCTAAGGACTGGGAAGAAATTAGGGATTGCCTACATAGCTTAAAAGCTGTCTCATTTCTGCTCATTTATCCCTCCAAGATCTGTCTAAAGGCATTTGGTGACATAAGGTAAAATACAGAGTGGTGTGCCTCTTTAAAAGGCTTCATAATCCAAGACTAACAGGTTTCAAGTGTGTCTTAAAAATCAAGAGTGGTAAAAACTAACAGTTTGCAGAGTGTGCTTTAACCTCTCCCATTTTCAAACATATTTTACAGGTCACTCCTGCTATCTGGGCCAAGGCCAATTTACAAAGCAATCTCCAGACAATGTCAAGCACCTGCCCTAGCTCCTGGGAATTCACCATTGGTACCAACTTTCCTGGATCAAGTATATTAGGAATATTTCCTAACCCGAGCTCCCTGACAATGCAAAAATTCCTAGTCAAGCCAAATCAAAACAAGCTAAATTAAGAAATATCCAGGTTTAATGGGAGATCTGCGCTCTTGGGTGGCCCCGAGGGGGAAACCAGGAAGCAAGCAGCAGGAACTCAACCCCCAGGAGGAAGAAAGGGAGACCACATGTTTTTCTTTTGGGGGATCACTTAAGTACCCTGGGCCTGCTGGGATTTGATGTCCAGACCAGGCCTGGTGACTGAGATAGATGTGAGGGACTGTGGCCTATGCTCCCAACCTAACAAAGTATACTTACCGACTAAAGTCTGGTTTTATCTGCCATTTTATCTCAATTATACACCTGAGCCTCTCTTGTACAAGCAGAGCACTTCTCTGTTCTATCCTTTCTGGCAGTTAATGACTTCCTATGATTAGCCCCCTTTCTTTCTTTCTTTCTTTCTTTCTTTCTTTCTTTCTTTCTTTCTTTCTTTCTTTCTTTCTTTCTTTCTTTCTTAAAGATTTCTGTCTCTTCTCCCCAGCCGCCTCCCCTTTCCCTCCCCCTCCCACAATCAAGTCCCCCTCCCTCGTCAGCCCAAAGAGCAATCAGGGTTCCCTGCCCTGTGGGAAGTCCGAGGACCACCCACATCCATCCATGTCTAGTAAGGTGAGCATCCAAACTGTCTAGGCTCCCACAAAACCAATAGGTGCAGTAGGATCAAAAACCTATTGCCATTGTTCTTGAGGTCTCAGTAGTCCTCATTGAAGAATGGATGAAGAAAGTATGGAATATATACATATTAGAGTACTACTCAGCAGTAAAAAACAAGGACTTCTTGAAGTTTGCAGGCAAATGGATGGAAATAGAAAACACTATCCTGAGTGAGGTAAGCCAGACCCAAAAAGAGGAACATGGGATGTACTCACTCATATTTGGTTTCTAGCCATAAATAAAGGACATTGAGCCTATAATTCGGGTTCTTAGAGAAGCTAAATAAGAAGGAGAACCCAAAGAAAAACATATAGGCATCCTCCTGAATATTAACCTTCATCAGGCGATGAAAGGAGACAGACAGAGACCCACATTGGAGCACCGGACTAAAATCTCAAGGTCCAAGTCAGGAGCAGAAGGAGAGAGAGCACGAGCAAGGAACTCAGGACCGCGAGGAGTGCACCCACACACTGAGACAATGGGGATGTTCTATCGGGAACTCACCAAGGCCAGCTGGCCTGGGTCTGAAAAAACCTGGGTTAAAACCGGTCTCGCTGAACATAGCGATTAGCCCCATTTATACGGCCAATAATAATATTTTTTCATAGCCACCTACCTTCTCATCTCCTTCAAAAAGCAGCTACCTGAGGACTCCAGAATGACAGTAAATTGGATGCCACCCCAGCCACACCTCTTGCTGAGCATGAGCCCATCAACTCCCAGCATTCTCCTCCTCCATGTTGACCCATGCCCACAGGAAGTATAAAGATTTGAGCCAACACCCCTTTATTCAGAAAGAGCCTAAAATGTTGGTTATAAGCATCACTTCATCTCTCTCTTACTCTTTATACAAAAAGTCTGGAATGTAATACCTGGCATCCATCTTTGGAAGCCCTCTCCCTCTGGGAGTTGCCTTGGTCTGAACTCCACATACGGGAAAGCCTACAAGCATTGACTTCTCCCCAGAGAGAGTCAGGACCACTTCCATAGGCTATCTAGGCTGCTGCCCCCCCAAAAAAGAACACATGGTCTTTGGGTTTTGCATGGTCCCCCAATCTCTCTGTCTCTCTCCATCTTCTCCTGGCTCACCGGGAGTGCTACAGTAATAAATGTGGGCATCATTTATTCAGTCTAATTTGGTCTGATTGGAATTATTTGCACTGGCAGAGAGGCTCATCTTATATTCTGACTCTTTACATCTCTGTCTCTTTAGGTCTCTCTGCCTCCTGCATAAAGATCAGAATTTAAGCTCATAGCTACTTCGGCAGCTCCATTTCTGCCTGCCTGTCTCCTCACTGTGATGCTAATGGACTCATCCTCTACTACTTTAATCAAGTCTTCAATTAAATTCTTTCTTTTATAAACCAACTTGGTCATGTTGTCTCTTCACAGCAATAGAAAAGTAACTAAGTCAGACTCTTTCAGATAATACAAGTATTTATTGAGTTTGTAACTAAAATGTACAAATGTCCTAGTTAGGATACCAATTGCTGTGATGAAACATAGCGAAAACTGACTTGTGGAAGAAAGAATTTATTTGGCTTATACTTCTACTTTAGAGTTTGTTGACAGAGGTTTCTGTCCCACCTGGTCCCACAGCCATTCAGTCCCAAGGAAACACACAGAGGTCTACATTAATTATAAACCGCTTGGCCTATTAGCTCAGGCTTTTCATTAACTTTCATAAATATATTAGCTCATATTTTTAGTCTGTGTTAGCTACATGCCTTGGTGCCTTCTGTCAGTGAGACATTTTCATCTTGCTTCCTCTGTATCTGGATTGTGACTACAGAATGAGATTTCTTCTTCCTAGAATTCTCCTGTTCTCATTACCCTGCATCTACTTCCTGCCTGGTCACTTTGCCTACATTTCTTTCCTGGCTTCTGGCCAATCAGTATTTTATTAAAATAGAAGTGACAGGGTACAGACCATTGTACTATAGCACCCTCCCCACCTTTTTTTCAAAACAAGAATTCTGAATCAAATCTCCTTTGTTTAGCTTTTCCCCTGATCATTATACATAACAACTTGTAACTAACATTCTAAACAAAGACAAACATCTGTAATTCATTTTGGGGGAATGTGAGTGTAGTTTTCCAGGATTTTTTCTGATGATTAGGGGCAGTGATAACTTTATGGGGACCTAAAGAAAACTTAGAATTATGATTGATTCTTGATTTGAGTACCCTGTGAGGCTTTATCATCTCAAGCAGCTTTCTTGAATTTGTTCTGTATGTAGAACTCAGACATCTGGGCCCAGGGGGTTTTCTTTAATCAAACCTGATTTTTCTAAGCCAAGAATGAATTCACAGCCTGTCATTTCCTGTGGAAATAAAAGCAAAATCTCTTCTCCAAAGTTACACATCTTTTGACTTAAATTTTGATGTTGAAGCATTTTTAAAATATATATGTTGGATTAATCCAGTGACATTTATAATCAAATATCTTTTAGCAGTTATTGCTCTGTCCTCAGCCATCAAACAATTCAAAGACAAGACAATAGTATACAGTATCCAGACTCTTTGTGTATTTTCTATCTTTATGTTGCTTTATTTTAAACTCTATTTCTTTTATTTTTATGTTTATTATTTGTTTTTTTTTTTTTTGAAACTATATTTTGCTGTTTATCTTTGGCTGTCCTGGCACTTGCTCTGTAGACCAGGATGTTTTTTAACTCACAGAGATCCACCTGCCTCTGCCTCCCAAGTGTTAGGATTAAAGGTGTGTGCCACACAACCAACTACTCTCTTTCTTTATTTTTTATTTCATTTTTCCTTTTTTCTTTTCTCTTCCAAGCCTACTAATACTTTTAAACACACTGTAAATTGTTTAGAGGTTTTTTTTGTCTGAAACTTCCTTTACTGTAGCTCACTTTTTCTGACCACATGAGTCTTTAATTTGGTAAGGGATAGAGAATTCTGGGAAGAGAAAAATTTAGTTTGCAGTTACCACCCAGGCAGAAAAGATACAAGATGTGAATCCCTTGCTGATGAAAAGTACCAAGCCACATGGTTAACATGGACAAGAATAATGGGTTAATGTGAGATGTAAGAATTAGTTTAAAAGAAGTCAGGGGTAATAGGCCAACCAATTTAAAATTAATGTATACCTTTGTGCATTTCTTTGAGATTGAATGGTTGTGGGACTGGGTGGGACAGAAACCTCAATCGACAAGAGATCATTTTCAAAGAAAGTTAGGAAATGAAATCAAACAGGACAGAATCCTAGAGGCAAGAGCTAATGCAGGGCTCATGGAGGGGTGCCACTTACTGATGTTCTCCTCAACAGCTATCCAATCATTCTATCTAATAGAACCCAGGACCACCAGTCCAAGGATGGCACGATCCAAAATGTGCAGGGACCACCCCCATTCATAAATAAAATGTCCTAAAGTTTACAATTGGTTCATATGGTAGCATTTTATTAAATAATGGTTCTCTTCTTTCAGATGACTTTAACATATGCCAAGTTGACATAAAACTATCCAGCACAATAAGGTATGGCAGTTTCATATTTCAAAAGTGGCATGAAAACATAGTTTGGGAATATGATTTTCCCATATAGGTTGAACTTTGCCTCCATTGACCTCTGATTTAGGAATAGTACATACTTTTTTTTCTTTTTGTTTTTTAATTGATATTTATTGAGTGCTACATTATTCTCTGTTCCCTTCCTTGCCTCTCCCCTCTCCCCAAGGTCCCCATGCTCCCAATTTACTCAGGAGATCTTGTCTTTTTCTACTTTCTACTTGCCATGTAGATTATATCTATGTAAGTCTCCCTTAGTGTCCACATTGTTGTTTAAGTTCTCTGGGATTGTGGTTTGCAGGCTGGCTTTCTTTGCTTTATGTTTAAAAACCACCTATGAGTGAGTACATGTGATAATTGTCTTTTTGTGTCTGGGTTATCTCACTCAAAATAATGTTTTCTAGCTCCATCCATTTTCCTGCAAAATTCAAGCTGTCATTATTTTTTTTCTGCTGTGTAGTACTCCATTGTGTAAATGTAGCACATTTTTTTTTCTTATCCATTATTTCATCAAGGGGTATTTAGGTTGTTTCCAGATTCTGGCTATGACAGGGTCATTATTGTACATGCCTATGGCAGATAACTTTAATCACAGAGTTCATGAGTGCAGTACCCATGCTATTTCCAGAAGCAAGTATTTCATATTACTTTCCCCTATCCTCCATCTCTTATATTCCTTCTGCATCCTCTTCTACAGTGTTCGCTGATCTTTAGAAGAAGTAATACAGATATCTTGTTCAATACTGAGCACTAAACTCCATAAGGATCCTCTTCGATGCCCATCTTTTTCTTGAAGTAGATTGGTGCTGCCAGGAGCAGATGTTTGTCTTATTGTCATGAAGCCCTAAGTAATTAAAACATTTAAATGCCATATTCTGCAGTCTTTGAAAGATATGAAGAATGCCTATCTAATTGAAATATATCTCTATATATCTAGAAAATCTAACTAACATGACTATAAGCTTGACTATTATTTATGATTATCCACTAACAACCTGTATTTCCTAATTATACATTACATTTTTAAGTGAACTACACAATCACAGTACCTTAATCAAGATCAGAAAAACATATACATATAATAAAATTGACCTTAAATTTAAATCACTAAAGCAAAATTCATATCAATGCAAATTATTCATATCTATACCACATCCCCCTTTAAACGTAAAAGAACGTTTATAAACCATATTTGGGAACATGGGCACAGTTTTTTCTCTCCAAACTGCTTCCTGCTGAATGGGGGCGTCGTTAATTAGGTCTTTCATGGTATAACCTGTGTGCTAGTTTCATCTCAGTTGGCAGTTGAGCTAAGCAATTTTCTGAAGGTGTTCACAGCAACCCTTCAGGAGGGCGTGGTCCATCATACCATATTGGAATAGAAACAATCCACAGACTCTCACCCTCTGTGAAAACAAAATAAGAAACTCCTTTCCAAAACATCATGTCCTTAGATCCAAATTTCAAAATATCTATGTTGGATTAGTTCAGCAGCATTTATAAACAAATATTGTTTAGCATCTGTTGCTCCTTCCTCAGCATTCAAACAATTCAAAGAGAGCATAATAGCATACAGTATCAATATTCAATGTATATTTTCCATCTTTGTGCGTTTTATTTTAACCTCTATTTTGTTTATTTTTATTTTTTGCTTTTTGAGACAGGTTCTCTGTATCTTTGACCTGGAATAACTCTGTAGACCAGGCTGTCCTTGAACTCTCATAGATCTGCCTGTCTCTGCCTCCCAGGCATTGGGATTAAAGGTGTACACTACCACACCTTGAACTCACAGAGATCTGTTTGTCTCTGCCTTCTAGGCACTGGGATTAAAGGCCGGTGGTACCACACCTTGAAGTCACAAAGGTCAGTCTCCCTCTGCCGCCCAAGTGTTGGGATTAAAGGTGTGTACTACCACACCCAACTACTCTCTCCCTTTTTTTTTTTTGTTACTTTTAAGAACGTTTAACTTTTAGTCTGCATATATTTTTAACACACTGTAAACCATTTAAACATTTTCTTTGACTTTGGATATTTCTTTTACTGTATATTTCTCTGTTTTTCTGACCACATGAGTCTTTAATTTACCAAGCAATCTCAGTAGGACTAAAGCCATGGCTTTGCAGTCTAGATGTAGCCCATTCCTTAGCTTTCTGCCATTCCAAACTTGTGGCTGAGGTACCGGTCAGACCTGCATTCAGTGCCACAAGTCTACAGTGTTTCAAGGTCCTTGCCATCAAACAAGCTGCAACAGACAACACTCGAGTCCTCTCTCTGTAACCGGCCCTCCTTCCTCAAACAGAGTTTGCCTGGCAGGAAGGCCCAGAAAGCCGGCATTTTAAAACAACACAGTTTTTTTTTTTTTTCCTGCTGAAAACAAACAAGCATTCAGGCGGCTTTTATCAATACCATTTAAATGTTTATTGGCAGGACCTCTTAAGAGCTGCAGGGTTTTGCAGATGAAGGTGAGTCAGGAATCCTCTCTTAGATGAGAAAGCTTGCTTGCTTCTTGCAAGCAGAGCAGACCCGAGAAATTGCATCTACCACGTTGCACGCCATTGTAACACAAATAACAAAAACCCAGAGACAGATACTGGGGTTCGTTCAAGATGAGAGTTCAAAGAAGCAAAGCAACCAAGTCACTTGAGAGCTTTTATCTCTACAAAATCTTCAGACTGAAATATAAGTGCCTGTCTCACACTGACATATATTCCAATCTTGTGCTGGAGATAAGGGTGTGCATCACCACCACCTGGTCTTTATGGCTAACTAACTAGTGTAGCTGCTGGGATTAAAGATGTGTGCCACCACTTCCTGGCCTGTATAGTTAACTGTATAGTGTGACTAGTTTTGCACCCTAATCTTCAGGAAATCATTATTATATTATAAACAAAATATTATGATAACATTCTTGAAAATAAAATTGACTATTGATATGGATTCATTTGAGATTTAACTTTTATTTTCAATTGATCTTTGTGCTTTTTTAAGGCTAGTACCTTGCTGCTTTGGTTAATGTAGATTGTGTCATATATATTTTAAAACTAGGACTTATCTTGCTTTATTCATTTTGTATAAGATTGGTTGGTTCATTTAGAACATTATAGGCATAGGTATTTTCAACTGAAGATCTCCAAATACTACACATTTAATTTCTGCCTCAGTATCTATCTATCTATCTATCTATCTATCTATCTATCTATCTATCTATCTATATGTGTGTGTAGTGTTATAGATATGTAATTATACACGTGTGCATCCTTACATAAATCTATAAATATATGTGTATGTACAAATAGCACTTAATTGATATTTCAAAAATCCATCCATAAGTACATATATATATATATATACACATTTCACTTTCAAAAATTTTGCAAGACATTACCATTATCAAATGAAACTTGTGCTCTGGATAGTCAAACTACAAAACAGTAGATTATGTATATATGTGTAAGCCTGATTAGTGCATACTATCTGCTCAAAGATTTTTCATATATAACCTGTATACTCTGCTAGGAAATAGTGTTTCTAAATTCTTATTTCTGAATAGGCATTAATGTGAGGCAATACATTATTGTTCTTATTTGTGCTGCAATCAATTATCCTATCAATGTGCACAAGTATAGTTTGATACATGTTGCATTCTTAGATATAAAAGTTGGCATATTTGTCTGAGAATGACAATTTCAAGTATATTTGTTCTTCTTGACATTGCTGATATTTTCTATACATCATTTTTGCTAAGGTTTATTTCTAGTTTCTAGTAGGATGGGGCTAGATCAATTATCTCCCTCTGTTTTATTCTTTACTTTTCCAGAGCCATATTTTTTTTCAAGGAAAATACATTTTCCTCTGCTGATTAATAAGCTGTGAAATAATTTTAATGCTATAGTTTAAGTCATTTGAGGAGGCCTGATGGAGGAAGGTCATTGGTTAATTAATAAAAAAAAAAAACCTGCTTGGCTCTGATAGGACAGAAAATTAAGTAGGTGGAGTAGACAGAACAGAATGCTGGGAGAAAGAAGCCGAGTCAGACAGTTGCTGTGATTCTCCCACTCCAGACAGATGCAGGTTAAGATCTTTCCTGGTAAGCCACCTTGTGGTGCTACACAGAATATTAGAAATGGGTTAGATCAATATGTAAGAGCTAGCCAATAAGAGGCTGGAACTAATGGGCCAGGCAGTGATTAAAAGAATACAGTTTCCATGTAATTTTTTCGGGTATAAAGCTAGCCGTGAGGGCGGCCGTGTGCCAGGAATGTAGCCTGCTGCTCATCACTACAGAGGCCCATAAATGTGAGCCTATTTCCACTTTGTCTGATGATCAGAGAATTAGGAGGTTGCTCAAAATGGTTGACAAGTATAGCTGCACATCCCAACTCAAGACAGGATTACTTTTTTTTTTTTTACATTAAGATAGGTCATACAAGTAGATCCACTCCATCCTAACAGATGGTCAGGATATACAAATATACTTTTCTTCCTTCTTCTGAAATTATGGGGTTACCTGGGGAGTGGCTGCATTTAGGATAATTGGTCTAGGGTAGCTTCACTGTCTAAACAATAGAATGCTAATTATTTGATGTTTTAAAGTGTTAAAGTAATTAAATGTTTGTGTTGTCCTTTGTATCATGCTAATAAAATATGGTAGTAAGAGGCTCCTTGTTCATCCCACCTGCCCACAAACAAAATAATAACACAGAAACTGTATTAATTAAAACACTGCTTGGGCCATTAGTTTTATCTTCTTTTTGGCTAACTCTTATATTACTTTAATCCATTTCTATCAGTCTATATATATCACTACATGGCTGTGGCTTACCAGCCAAAGTTTGCACATGTCTGACTCTGGCAGTAGCTCCATGGCTTCGCCCTAATTTTGCCTTCTTCCTCCCAGCATTCAGTTTAGTTCTCTCTGCCTAAATCTGTTCTACCTTATCAGGCCAACCCAGTTTATTTATTTATTAAACAATAGAAGCAACACATAGACAGAAGGACTTCCCATACCATTTCTCCTTTTCTGTTTAAACAAAAAGGAAGGTTTTAACTATAACATAATAAAATTACATATAACGAAACAGGTATCAAGGAAAAATTACAGTTACAATATTTATATTTATTTTATCTTTTATCACGACTAAGCAATAAATTCTCCAACTCCATCAAAGACTCCAGAAAGATATAATATTACCTAAATAAACAGGAAGTACATTGTAAGCAACTTCCAAAACTCTAGAATTGACAGAGATAACTTGCTGCCTGGATAGTCACCCAAAATTCTTCTCTACCATTGGGGCATCCATCTTCAGCCTACTGGCCCATAGTATCCATCAGACTTTTCTATGAAACAGGATATTTGAAAGAGAAATAGGCCTATATTGTCCGTTTGTCAGTCACTTTTCTGTGTCCTGTAGAACATCTCACAGACTCTTTCATGTAACAAGAACCCCAAAAGTTGTCTTACCTTTAGGCAAGTTCAGCAGTCATTTCTCTGTGGGTTCTGCATGTCTAGTTTTTACAGCATACCATAAAGCAGTCCAGACAAGAACAATTTCTCACTGAAATTGCTAGCAAACTCCATAAGGAGGCTTTTTGATGCCCAACTTTCTCTTGAAGCAGACTGGTGCTGCCAGGAACAAATGTGTCTCACTCTCCTGTAAAGTCCTAAGTTATTAAAACATTTTAAATGTCATATTCTGTAGTCATTGAAAGGTTTAAAAAATGCCTATCCATCTCAAATACATCTCTGTACATCTAGAAAATCTAACATGACTACATGCTTGACTATTAAAGATGACTCTCTATTAACCTATAATTCTTAATTATATATTAAATTTTTAAATGTGCTACACAAACACAATATTTTAATCAAGAGAAGAAATATATGTATGCCTAGTATAATAAAATTGACTTTAAATTTGTATCAATAAACCAAGATCTAGACAAATGCAAATTATTCATATCTTTATCATATCTTTCTTTAAATATAAACAAACATTTATAGACAATATTTGGCAATTTGGGTGCGGTTTTCTCCATACTGCTTCCTGCTGATTATTGGGCATAGTAGTTTTTGGGTTGTGTACAGCAACCTTCAAGGAGTCTTGTCCAGTCAAATCACTCCAGTCTAGAATCAATCCACAGGTTCTCAACCTCTCTGGAAACAAGAAAAGAATCTCTTTTCCAAAGCAACATATTATTAGACCCAAATTTGGTAGTCATTATAGCTTTATAATATACATGCTGATTTAGCTTAGCAGCCCTTACAATGAAATATCTCTCTGTACTTAGCTCCTTGATAGTCAAAATATTCAAAGATAATACAATAATATACATAATCCAGACTCTCTTTGTATTGTCAATTTTTGGTAGCTATTTTGTTACATTCTCTCCTTTTTATATCGGGTATAAAAGCATATGAAAAAATTAATGCAGGGTATTTTAATATTCACTGGAATGCCCTCCTTGTAATGTTCCATGGCTTCTGTCCTATTATTTCCACATGCATCTCCATATTCTATGCTCATATTTCCAAATCTCCATTCCCCTACCCAGGTGAGAGGTAGTTTTGTCAATGACAGTCCCCAAAAGTCAGTACTCCCATTTTCCAATGCAATTTATCATGTTTAGAAAAATTTATCCCTTTTCCTCTTAAAAATGAACCATTACTTTATACTAAATATCACAGTATATATAGCAAGTTCCAGGAGAGCCATGGCAACATAGAGACTCAGTCTCAAGAAATAAGTAAGTAAATAAATAAACAAATAAGTGGTGTTAGAGGAATGTAGAGAGGCTTAAGGAAGAGATGACTTAGAAAAAAAATGTAAATGTTAACTAATATCTAGATAACACATAAAGTAACAATGTAAATAATGGATAGCGTCAAATTATACTCTCATGCTATTATAGGAAAAATGTGACAAAACTTTATGGTTACATTAACAAAGTTATGTAGCTCCTTTATATTATGTTGAAAATGAATCATGCAGGACAAAAGCATGCAGACAATCTGTTTTGGTTGCCTGAATTTCTTAGACTAAGTCACATAATACTTTTATAAATGATTCCTTAGAAAGAGATTCATTGTAGTGATGACCATCAAAATGGCAAATCTGCTAATAGATAACAAACAGAGGAAAGGAATAGTTAAGTAATAATGTGTGCATACATCAACTTACTGAAGAAATAACCCATTATTATTATTTTTCAAGACAGCATTTCTCGCTAGCTTTAGAGCCTTTCCTGGAACTAGATCTTTTTTATATTGATATTTATTGAGCTCTACATTTTTTCTGCTCCCCTCCCTGCCTCTCCCCTACCCATTCAATCCTCCCCCAAAGTCCCCATTCTCCCAATTTACTCAGGAGGTCTTGTCTTTTTCTACTTTCTATTTCCCAAGTAGATTGGATCTATGTACGTCTCTTTTAGTATCCTCATTGCTGTCTAAGTTCACTGAGATTGTGGTTTGCAGGCTGGCTTTCTTTTTTATTTTTAAAAACAACCTATGAATGAGTACATGTGATAATTGTCTTTCTGTGTCTGGGTTACCTCACACAAAATCATGTTTTCTAGGTCTATCCATTTTCCTGAAAAATTCAAGATGTCATTATTGTTTTTTGCTGTGTAATCCATTGTGTAAATGTACCCAATTTTCCTTATCAATTCTTTGGTTGAGGGGCATTTAGGTTGTCCCAGGTTCTGGCTATGAAAAACAATGCTGCTCTTAACATAGTTGAGCACATGTCCTTGTGGCACAATTGAGCATCCTTTGTATATATACCCAAAAGTGGTATTACTGGGTCTTGAGGAAGGTTGTTTCCTAATTTTCTGAGAAATTATCACACTGACATCCAAAGGGCATCACCATCTTGCATTCCCACCAGCAATGCAGGAGTGTCCCCTTTACTCCTCAACCTCAACCTCTCCATCATAAGTTGTCATCAGTGTTTTTGATCTTGGCCATTCTTAGAGGTGTAAGATGGAATCTCAGAGTTGTTTTGATTTGCATTTCCCTGAAGACTAAAGATGTTGAACGTTTCCTTAAGTTCTTTCAGCCATTTTAGATTCCTCTGTTGAGAGTTCTTTGTTTAGGTCTGTACTCATTTTTTATAGGATTATGTGGTCTTTTGGTGTCCAATTTCTTGAGTTCTTTGTATATTTTAGAGATCAGACCTTTGACTGATGTGGGGTTATTGAAAATCTTTTCCCATTCTGTAGGTTGTTGTTTGTCTTGTTGACCATATCCTTTGCTTTACAGAAGCTTTTCAATTTTAGGAGGTCCCATTTATTAACTGTTTCTCTCAGTGTCTGTGCCGCTGGGGTTCTATTTAGGAAGTGGTTCCCTGTGCCAATGTGTTCAAGTGTACTTCCCATTTTCTCTTCTATAAAGTTTAGTGTGGCTGGCTTTATGTTAAGGTCTTTGATCCATTTGGACTTGAGTTTTGTGTGTGGTGATAGATATGAGTCTATTTTCATTCTTCTATATGTTGATATCCAGTTATGCCAGCACCATTTGTTAAATAGGCTTTTTTTTTTCCCATTTGATACTTTTTGCTTCTTTGTCAGAAATAACCCATTATTGTACTATTGATGTGGAACAATTCTATATTCTGTCAATTATGTTTTAAATAAATGCTGATTGGCTAGTAGCCAGGCAGGAAGTATAGGTGTGATAACCAGACAGTAGATAGAGGCAGGGCAATGAGAACAGGAGTATTCTGTGAAGAAAGAAGCTCTTTCCACACTCCTGTCCAGACAAAGAAGAAGGAAGATGTGACCTTCCTGCTGAAAAAGGTACCGAGTCATGTGACTAACATAGATAAAAATAATGGACTAATATAAGTTATAAGAGGTAATAAGAAGCCTGAGTTAATGGGCCAATCAGTTTATAATTTACATAAACCTGTGTGATTTTTCTTTGGGGCCTAACAACTATGGGAACTGGTCAGGACAGAAACCCCAACAAGCAGGCTATCATGTGACATACTATGTAATCTTCTAACTCATCATATCTATGATTTACAGCTTTCTAAAATACATTCAAAATTTAATTTATAATCCCAGTCAGTGAAGTATAGAAAACTTATATTTTGTGTCATGATAATTCCTATAGTATTTGGAAATGTGGTGATTCAATGTTCTACAGACTATCAAATATCTAAAATAACTAAAAGGCTAAGTACTTTAAAGGATTAAAAATTGCAATTCACACTTCTACTCTATTGGATGTAATACTTTCAAATGTGTTGTTCATAAACTCATATGGTAAATTACCTATTAAATAATTATCTTAAAATTGTTGACAAATTACCTTAGGTTATATTTCATTAATAGTTGTTCAAAGTGAGTAAATAGTAAGTTCAACACACAGTTTCAGAAAACATATGAAGAAAAATTTATCCATGAATAATGATCATAGTTTGTTAATTATACTTGCTAACATAGTTATATTTGGATCATTTATACAACAAAGCTCTTAACTATGCATATGGTTATTATTTATAAAAATGGAGTTTGACTAAGTATAAACTGAGAACATTGTGTCTTGTATAAAATTGTGGTTCTACTGATTACCTATCATAGAAAACAAAACTAACCATATAATTATTCAAAAATTGTGAATATTTTATAAAGTAATTTATGTTTTCGCAAGAAAGTTATATAAAATTTGCATGGGTTTTGTCTTTAAAACATTATTTGCTAATTGTATTTAAGCACAAAATAACTAAATATATGCTGCTACATTTATAATATTTATTAGATAATTCATTAAATCTATGGATATTTTCAAGTGATATTTAATATAACATTAAATTTTAATTTTCAATAGCAGTGTAATAACATTTTTTGAAAGCACTCTACTTACACTGGCTGTGAATGACTACAGACATTTGTATGTTTTGACTATGCATAGAGAAATAGTCTCCCAAATGAAAAAGTTTTCCTTCCTTCTACTCTCCATTGCTATCAATTCAAGTATAACTTACCACCTTCTCTTTCATTTGAGGCTTTGTCAGTAATCTGGATTTCACAACCTAGCTGCACCTGAACCAAAGAAGTGATAAAGAAAATGTGGTACATTTGTACAATGGAGTGTTACTCAGCTGATAAAAAATGATACAATAACATTTGAAGGTAAATTGATGAAACTAAAAGAAAACAATCTTGAGTGAGATAATCCAGATCCAGAAAAAGGAATATAGTATGTGTTGACTTATAAGTATTTATTAGCTGTTAAGTAAATTATCATCAAGCTTTAATCCACTGACCCAGACAGGTTAGGAGAAAAGAGGAGGAGTCTGGGGTGGGATTTACATAGATCTCCCTGGGATGGGAAATAAAATAGATTTGTGGGTGGACTGGGGAGCTGTAGCATGATTAATAAAAACCCAGAGACAGAAATTGGGATTCAAACTACTGGTTCAAAAAGCAAAACAACCAGCCACTGGCTCTTACCTCAACTTCAGTTTGAAATGTTGATCCTGCCTCCAGAAATCTCAGAGTGAGACTGTGTCTAAGAGCTGTCTCTTCCCTTCTTATATTCCTTTCCTGGGCTGGGATAAAAGTTTGCTCCACTAAAGCTGGGATTTCTATGTAAAATTAGTTTGACTACTGGGATTAAAGGTGTGTGTCACCACTGCCTGGTCTGTAAGGCTGATCAGTGTGATTGTTTCACTCTCTTATCTTCTGGCAAGCTTCATTTATTAAAATACAGATAAAAGAGCACTATGGGAGGCAGATATGGATAGGAGAAGGAGGGAAAATCAAAATAAAGGAATAATTTAAAGAATGTAAAATGGTGGAAAGAATTTGTGAGCAACCAGTATAACTAAATAGAATAATCCTAGTCTTTTGTTCTTGTTTTTATTGTTGTTTTCAAGTCAGAGTCTTATAACCTGAGGACATAGCCACATATTTGCATTCTACTTTACCAAACTAAGCACTTACCTAGTAGGGAATGTTCCAGGGCTCTGATCATCAAATACCCTTCCCTCATGAAAATATTTTTACTGGTACCTAGATAGTGATATATTGAGGGATGGAGTGAACTACATTTCTGAGCTCCATTCACTGTCAAATTCTTATTTTTCCTAAATTCATTCACTTTTTATACATTATACTCAAATGCCAAACTGTTACATTAGATGGATTTATTAATACTATAAAAACTATATGTGCATCCTTGTTGGATTTTGTGCAACAAATGATTTAAGGATAAGGAAAGGGAATGACAGAAGAGCCTCTTAAAAAGTTATGTGTATATATGGAGATACAATTTTAAGGTTACAGTGACCAATGAGATGAAAAGTAAATCTCTATTTACATAAAAATATATAAAATCACAAAACATTCTCAGTGTATTTTTTCCATTGTTGGACTTCAATGTCTACCTGAGTAACATACTGAGTTTTAAGCCCATTTAGAGTAAATAACAATACCCCTCCCCCTCTCCACTGAAACAACAGAGAGGATTTAGGTATTCTATTATAAACAAAATTGCCACTTTTATTAAAAAGAAAACTCAACTACTGCTAAATTTTATTGACAATAAACCACTCTGCTAGTGAGAACGACAAAAACCTATAGTCAAAATTGAAGCATAATAAAAAATAAAAACTGCTGAATGAGTTGAAACGTTGGGATTCTTTTTTTTTTCTCACAGAATTCTCTAAACATAAATAATCTTTTGTGCACTAATGATGATATGCTCAGGGTAATTGTATACACAGAGAAAAGCATTGGCAGAAAGCAAAGACTCACCATGACTAATGACTATCACCAATATTGTCTAAATTAGTGGTTCTTAACTTTCTAGATGCTGTGCCCCTTTTATATATTTAATACATTTCCTCATATTGCAGTGACCCCAACCATGAAATTACTTTCATTTCTATTTTGAAACTGTAATTTTGTTACTATTATAAATAGTAATGTAAATATCCATGCTTTCCTATGTTCTTGGATAAACCTTATAATAAGATCACTAGACCCCAAAGCGGTCACAAACGATAGGTCAAAAGCCACTGCCATTTAGATAGTAGAAGAAAGAGAAAAGTAAAAATGATCATTGGCAATATAAATAGCAGCTATACATATAATAAAATTATTATTTGGAAGCCAGGGTTTGCAGAGCTCAGTGAAGCCTATGTAATGTTAAAAAATCAGGATAAACAAAAATTTAAAAGCTGACCCTTTTTCTATATGAGTTATATAGTCTCTACCTTTATACTTTATGTTGAGATTTTAGCAATAACATTATAAAATGGAAATTAAAAAATAGTTAAACATGTTATTCAATACATTGATATTTCTCTTATAAGTCTTTATGAGCTTATGAAACTCAAAACTCTTTAAACTCAGTTTCTATGTGCTGATTTACTTGGATATTTTAAAACATTAAAATGTATTTGGGTAGCTAAATAAAATTTGTATTATTGCCTTTGGTCTTGATAATTAATAACTATTAACCATTTATCATCAATTATCTTAATGAAACTTATGGGATCATTTTGAACCATTTAACTGAGAAGAATATTAACATTTAACATATTTACTTACATTTCCATGTATTTTTTGAAATAACCTTTTAAATTTGTTAATATTGAGTCTCCCACCTTAGAGAAAATTAACATCCTCTTTAGGACAAAATACCACTTATGATTTTGAATTCTCATTAAGTGTTTTGTGCTGTAGTAAATACTAAGACATGCTTTTTTTTAACTTTGTCATCATGAAATTTATCAGTTATTTCTGAAAACTTATCAGTTGATTAAAGAGGAAACAGTTAATTTCTTACAAATATCTGTTTAACATATGTTTATGCCAGTAAAAACATTCTTAACAAGGTAGGGCAGAAATATTAATGACAATTTCAATCTTTCTTTTTGCAACTGGTCATGTGGTCTTAGCTAATATTTTTAACTATTGTCCTTTATTACCGATCTGTACTTCCTCCACCCTTGTGAAGCACCTGAGCAGGACTTGGTTGTTTTTCTGGAGGAGTGACCCACACCATCCTTCTTAAAGGAAGATGTGTCTTCTGATTTAATCACACACAAATGTCATGAGAGTAACCAACAACTTTTTGACTATATTTAAGTCCTGTTTAACATATGGAACCCATACTTGACACCATTTCCCAATTAAAGGACCAATGGATAGACAGGTAATTGGCCCTAAGTGAGAAAATTATCACTATGCTCTGTTAAATGGACAAGGTATTGAAACAACTTCCAATGAGTTACTGATATATCTCTAGAATAATTCATCTGTCAGCTCTCAATAGAGATTCTTGTATTTGCACTAGATGGTGATTAACACAGAAACTCATAACTGTCCTTGGTGCAGAGAATAGGAGACTAAAGAATGTTCTGCCCTAAATGATATATCTCTATCCTAGACTTCCTCTCAAGTCTCAGATATCATTTGAAGTGTGAGAGTAGAAAATCTATTTCAGAGAGAAACTGTAGATGACTAAAAGGAAGTACAACTTTCTGGGAAAAACTGGGCAGTTTAATATTAACTCAGAATGATTCCTTCAGCTGGAGCAAAATTTGTACAAACTCAAGTCAGGTTAAAGTCTCAATATGGAGCAGGGGATTGAGAGTGGAATCTCATTTCTAGATGAAGAGTTAACATTAGGAAATAGCTGTTGCAAGAGAGAACATATTTTTTTTAAGATTGTTCTATGTGGTAAGTTAACCATGATACAGTAGAAGGTCCCTCATGTGAAAATATATGACATGTACAAATTGGATTTCATAGGCAATTAAAAAAAAAGGTTGGATGAGTATAGAAGGGATGTTGCCAAAGAAAGAATGGGGTTTTCTATGAAAATAATAAAATCACATTGAAAGAAATTCTCAAGGAACTAATTAAAAATAGCTATGTTATTTGGTGAATTGATATAAAGATGCAACAAAAATATAATTAGTTATGTTAATTTTTCATTTAAAGTCTTGAAAATGTGTAATAAGTAGTGAACTGGAAAAAAGATGATGGTACAGTTAAGAGAAAATTTCAGTATCTTAATTGGAGCATAAGTAGAGAAGTGAAACATATTAAAAAGAGGAAGAATGGTTATATGTTCCAGTTAATGCCTCAAGTTACCATATAAAGTGAGGGATGGAAATAAACCCAAGGATTCTAAACATGACTGTTAATTTGGAGCTTTAAAATATAAGCTTGGTTGGATACAAAAGTGAAAGCTTGATTGAGGTGAATAAAGAAAAATAATTGAAATATGAATTCTAGACATTAAAAATGTTTCAATAAAATTTATTGAAAATGAAAGTGGAAGAATTTGAGATACATGGAAGAATATTTGAGGGCCAAGATAGTTCCTGTTCTTTTGTTTTATAAAATCAGAGAGATTTTAGAACATCTATCTTTGCATTAATATAAATAGAGAAGTTGAAGGTGAAAATGCAAGAGAGAAAAGGGAGCCTTACTGCAGTAATGTCCTTTTTAAGTAAGAAGGGATGAAATTTATTGAACATGTGGGATGACTGGCTTTCTATAGTATGAAGTCTATTTCATCAAGAGCAACCATATCTGTTAGATATTTTCATGAACATGTGCATAAATCTACAACATAATCATAAGACTAAAATCTTCTTGAGTGTTTTACCACATAGTCTATTCTGAAATTTCTCCTGGCAGTAATTGACTAAGAAGAGTCTATGATGGAGGTGGGTCTTGTATCTTATCTGTTGCTTTCATTGGTTAACTAATAAAGAAACTGCCTAGGCCCATTTGATAGGCCAACCCTTAGGTAGGCGGAGAAAACAGAACAGGATGCTGGTAGAAAGAAGCTTAGTCGAGGAGTCGCCATGGTTCTCCCACTCCAGACAGACACAGGTTAAGATCTTTCCTGGTAAGTGAACCTCATGGTGTTACATAGATTATTAGAAATGGGTTAGATTAATATGTAAGAGCTAGCCAATAAGAGGCTACAGATAACGGGCCAGGCAGTGTTTAAAAGAATACAGTTTCCGTGTAATTATTTCAGGAAAAGCTAGCCATGCGGGCGGCTGGGTGCAGGGGACGCAGCCCTGCTGCTGCTTCTACAGAGTTGATATATTGAATATTGAATGTGAGTGTTCCTACCTCTATTTTCGTATAAGAGTATGCTTATAACTTTGTCTATATTGTATTGATACATCTACCATATCACAATGTACATGTATACCTCTGATACTATTTATGTAATAACATTGTTTACATTTGATATGTATTGACATTGTTTACAGGTGAAGATCATTGTCTTCATATATCGCACAGTTG
Source organism: Alexandromys fortis (assembly GCF_014885135.2). Classification (NCBI taxonomy): domain Eukaryota; kingdom Metazoa; phylum Chordata; class Mammalia; order Rodentia; family Cricetidae; genus Alexandromys; species Alexandromys fortis. The sequence continues at coordinate 844,279 of NW_026067990.1, forward strand.
TTTATTCTCTTAGTCTTCAAGCTAGATAGGTATTGAGAATTATATGTTTGTCATGTTTATTTTTAGGTTAATCAGGTCTTCTAGTTACATAGAGATTATATTTAGTATAGATAGTGTAATCTTCAGCCTTCTTAAAGAGCTGTAGAAAATGGCCTTTAATCTAACCTAGAATTCTGTGCCAATGAGACACAATTACTCCTAGCAATGCCACTCTACTCCCGAGAGAATGTTGAGCACCAAATACACTCCACTGGGAGCTTGTCTTCTTGGCAGAACTGTCCTTTGGGTTAAGAAAAGCCCATACCTCAACTACTGACAAAGATATGAAACAGGATTGTCTTATCTTGCCAAGACAGGTTAGGATAATTCTAAGAAAGTTCCTTGCATTTGATAATGGTATGTCACTTATGTTAGGCCTTAGCCAAAGTTGGTTGACTCAACATTGTGAACGAGAATTTGGATGACTGCCCAGGTAGTCAGTTGTCTCTGTCATTTGTTGCACATTTTGGATATCTCTCATTTGTTAAGAAATATTCATTCCCTTCTCAGATCTTTGATGGAGTTGAAGATTATATAATTGTAGTACTCTCTACCTTATTTAGACTTTTTGAGATAGGATGTTTAGCAAAACTTTTGTTCTCTATAGTGTTTGTTATATTTATTATTTGTTATTATTGTTTATAGTTGTAGTTGGTTTAGTTCTGTCTTATTTAGACAAAAGGGGGAGATGTAGGGTTAGGCCCACCCCTAAGGGGGCGGACTTGCCTCTGGTGAATGTTTACTGATAAATTGAGCGCAGAAGCCTGTGCTTCCCTTCCTGTTTCCTGTGCTCTGTGGGAACCTTGGTTTCGTGAGTCTGGTTTTTCCATTAAAGTTGTGCAAATATTTATTACAATTTGTCTTCATTAATCTAAGCCGCCACAAGTCTAGACTTAGAAAATTTAGCTAGAGGATTAATTCATTCCTAAGAACATACTGGGTACATTTTGAGAAGACTGCTGACTCAAGTGGGCTGGAGTGTAGGAGTAAAACCTACCATACTGTGCTTTTGGTCCTAGAATTTCAACTTCTCTTGATTATTCTTAGTCTTTTGGGTAGGTGGTTATTTTAAAGCATGAATCACTTCAATTATATATATTTAATGTGCTTGACTTAAGAGCATCCTCTGAAACTAGTAATGCTTTAGTAAATCCAGCAGTTATTTGTGATTTTCTTTAAAGAAAAGTTGCATTCATTGTTTCTAGTAGATGAAAGAAGTTTCAGGCTCATTTTGTGTCTTTCTGTGTTTATATTTTCTGTCACAGTGTCTGCTCATTTAATTATTCACAAATAAAACAATAGTTATTTTAAGCCTTGCATATTACATATATAAATTGCCTAAGAATTGTGATCTGACATAATAATCTTTCATAGTATAATTTACAATTTCACAGTAATAAAATTAATGCAAAGTAATAGCAGTGCTAAAAAAGGGAAGAAAATATTTAAGTTATAATGGCCAGCTACAATAAAAAATAATTTTTAGAATTTCTGGCTGATAACTTAATTGCAATTTATTATATCTGACAAATAATATTTATTATTTTTAACTTTTAAATTAATAATTTAACTCTAATTCTTACCTGTCCACAGTAGTTTAATAAGATTTCTAATTTTAATTAATTTCTGTAACAATTGTTTCAAATTCTATTGTTAAGGTTTTGTGTAAAGATGGTGTAGAAACATAGAAATTGTATACGTACGAGTATAGCTAGGGAATAAAAGATATCCAGACAGACCAGGAGATCCATCCAGAGGGGTAGGTGTGTGCCCACCCAGCCAGCAAGGCACCCTGGGAGCAGAATGCAGGCACCCTCCAATCCTTTAGTTTCTGGCCATTCAGAGGGGCTTCCCTCCACCTGCCTGCTTTCAATGTTTATCCCATCCCAGCTTGCTGCTACGCACCCCTTTCCGTCTTCAGGATTCTAGGATCCCCCAACTCAGCCTGCTTCTGGGCTGAGGGTCTGGGGACACAGTGGTGAGTGCTCCTCTGCAGGGGTTTCTTTGTTCCACAGGAGCCTGCACCTACCAAGCCCACCCTTTTGTCTACAAGGTCCTTGCCCAGGAAGAGGCCCTGCTCCTGTACCAGGAGATCCATCCAGAGGGGGTAAGTATGTATCCGCCCGGCTGGCCGGCTGCCCCAGAAATGGAGTACAGGTCCCCTCCAATTCCCTATACATTTCTGGCCATTCAGTGGTGTGTTGCCCTGGCTACTGGCTTTCTCTAGTTACCCCATCCCATCTTTTCCCCAAGCAGTCCTTTCCATGTGCGGGGTCTTTAGATCCACCACCATAGCCTACTTCATGGTGGAGGGGATCTGAGAGCCAACTCCAGTGCTGAGGGAACCTAAGAGAAGGCAGACAAAGAAAAACCTCCAAGTACACAGTTAGCCACAGCAAAGATTGGACCAAGACACCAAGACTCTCCTAACAGCATTTGAAGGAAGAGATGGGCAGGTGCCAATGCAAGACTTCCTCCAACAACCTGAAAAGCAACATAACAACAACAGAATATAGAGAGCATGCAACAGGAAGACTTGGATACTCTAATCCAGAAGAAGTAGAAGAAATCAACTTTATATGTAACATTATGAAAGTGATAGAGACCCTTAAATAGGATGTGAAAAACTCCCTTAAAGAAATGGATGAAAAGACTAACACAAAGTTAGAAGAAGTCAATAAATCCCTCAAAGATACCCAAGAAAAACAAGAAAAAGCAATCAAACAGATAATGGAAACAGTTCAAGACTTGAAAACTGAAATGGAGACAATGAAGAAAACACAAACCGAGGGATAGCTGGATATGGAAAATCTGGGTAAATGATCAGGAACTACAGAGACAAGTATACCCAACAGAATACAAGAAATAGAAGAAAGACTCTCAGATGCTGAAGATACTATAGAGGAAATAAACTCATTGATCAAAGAAAACAGTAAATCCAATATGTAACACAAAACATCCAGAAAATTTGGGACACCATGAAAAGACCAAACCTAAGAAAATTGGGCTAAAAAAAAAGAATTACAGCTCAAAGGCCAAGAAAATATATTCAACAAAATTATAGAAGAACACTTTCCCAACCTAAAGAAGGATACTACAAAGGTAGAAGAAGCATACAGAACATCGAATACACTTGATCAAAAAAAAATTTCCTCACCATATAGATATCAAAAGAAAAAACATACACAATAAAGAAAGAATATTAAGAGCTGCAAAGGAAAAAGGTCAAGTAACATATAAAAGTAAAACCTATCAGAATTACAACTGACTTCTTTATGGAAACCATGAGAGCCAGAAAGTCTTGGAAAGATGTGCTGCAGACACTAAGAGGCCATGGATGCAAGCCCAGATTATTATACCCAGCAAAGCTTTCTTTCACCATCGATGGAGAAAACAAGATATTCCAGGATAAAAACAAATTTAAACAATATGTAGCCACAAACCCAGCCTTACAGAAAGTAGTAGAAGGAAAACCACAACCCAGGGAAGCCAAGAACATCCATGATAACACAGAAATCTAACAACCTTCCACCAGCACAACTCAAAGAAGGGAAACACACAAACTCTAACACACACACACACACACACACACACACACACACAAAAACCGGAGTTAACAACTACTGGTCATTAATATCACTTAATATCAATGGATTCAATTCACCTATAAAAAGGCACAGGTTAAGAGAATGGATACGAAAACGGGATCCAACATTCTGCTATTTACAGGAAGCACACATCAACCTCAAAGACAGAAACTACCTCAGAATAAAAGGTTGGAAAAAGGTTTTTCAATCAAACGAACCTAAGAAACAAGCAGGTGTGGCTATACTAATATCTAACAAAGTTGACTTCAAACTAAAATCAATCAGAAGAGATGGAGATGGACACTTTACACTCATAACAGGAACAATTCATCAGGATGAAATCTCAATCCTGAATATCTATGCCCCTAATATAAAAGCACCCAAATATGTCAAAGAAACATTACCAGAACTCAAAGCACACATCAAACCCCTCACACTAATAGTAGGAGATTTCAACACTCCTCTCTAACCAATGGAAAGGTCAACCAGACAGAAACTTAACAGAGAAATAAGACAACTAACAAAGGCAATGAATCAAATGGACTTAACAGACATCTATAGAACATTCCACCCAAATAAGAAAGAATATACCTTATTCTCAGCATCTCATGGAACTTTCTCGAAAATTGATCACTTACTCGGTAACAAAGCAAATGTCCACAGATACAAAAAAATTGTAGTCCTGTGTACTATCGGATCACCATGGAATAAATCTTGAATTTAACAACAATTATACCCCCAGAAAGCCTACAAACTCTTGGAAACTGCACAGTCAACTACTGGACTGCCCCTGGGTCAAAGAAGAAATAAATAAAGAAATTAAAATCTTCCTTGAATTCAATGAAAATAAAGACACAACACACCCAAGCCTATGGGGCACTATGAAAGCAATGCTTCGAAGATAGTTCATAGCACTAAGTGCACTCAAAAAAAAAACAAAAACAAAAAACAAAAAAAAAAAAAAAACAGAGAACACTAACAATAGACACTTAACAGCACAGCTGAAAACTCTAGGAAAAAAAAGAAGCAGACTCACCCAGGAATAGTAGAAGAATGGAAATAATCAAACTGAGGGCTGAATTCAACAAAATAGAAACACAGAAAACAATCTAAAGCATCAATGAAACACAAAGCTGGTTCTTGGAAAAAATCAGCAAGATTGGCAAACCCCTTTTCAAACTAATCAAAAGACAGAGAGAGAACATGCAAATTAACAAGATCAGAAATGAAAAGGGGGACATATAAACAGAAACTGAGGAAATTCATAGAATCATTAGGTCTTATTACAAAAGCCTGTATGCCGCAAAATTGGAAAATGTAAAATAAATGGATATATTTTTAGATACTAATTTTTGGTACTATATATCAAAACTAAATCAAGGCCAGGTGAACAATTTAAATAGACCTATAAGTCGTGAGGAAATACAAGCTGTCATAAAAAAAACCTCCCAACCAAAAAAAGCCCAGAACCAGATGGTTTTAATGTAGAGTTCTATCAGGACTTCCAAGAAGAGCTGATACCTATACTCCTTAATGTGTTTCACATAATAGAAACAGAAGTCTTTGCCAAGCTCTTTATTTATTTTATTTTTTTTGTGGTTTTTCGAGACAGGGTTTCTCTGTGGCTTTGAAGCCTGTTCTGGAACTAGCTCTGTAGACCAGGCTGGTCTCGAACTCACAGAGATCCACCTGCCTCTGCCTCCCGAGTGCTGGGATTAAAGGCGTGCACCACCATCGCCCAGCTAGCCAAGCTCTTTTTATGAAACTACAGTTACCCTGATACCAAAAGTATGAAAAGACTCAACCAAGAAAGAGAACTACAGAGCAACCTTGCTCATGAACATAGATGCAAAAATTCTCAATAAAATACTAGCCGAATCCAAGAACACACCAAAAAATATTTATTATGATCAAATAGGTTTCATCCCAGAGATGCAGGGCTTGTTCAACATATGAAAATCGATCAATGTAATCCATTATATAAATAAACTGAAAGAAAAAAAAAACATATGAACATTAGATACTGAAAAATCATTTGACAAAATTCAACACCCCTAATCTCTCTTTTGGAGAGATTAGGTATACAAGGATCATACTTAAATATAATAAAAGCAATATACAGCAAGCCAACAGCTAATATCAAATTAAATGGAGAGAAATTCAAAGCCATTCCACTAAAATCAGTAACAAGACAAGGCTGTCAATTTTCTCCATATCTCTTCAACATAGTGCTTGAAGTTCTAGCAATAGCAATAAGACAACATACGGAGATCAAGGGGATTCGATTGAAAAGGAAGCAGTCAAACTTTTGTTATTTGCAGATGATATGATAGTGTACATCAGTGACCAACAAAACTCTACCAAAGAACTCCTACAGCTGATAAACACCTTCAGTGATGTGGCAGGATGCAAGATCAACTCAAAAAAATCAGTAGCCCTCCTATACATAAAGGTTAAAGAAACAGAGAGGGAAATGAGAGAAACTTCACCTTTTATGATAGACACAAACAGCATAAAATATCTTGGGGTAACTCTAACCAAGGAAATGAAAGATCTATTTGACAAGAACTTTAAGGCTTTGAAGAAAAAAATCCAAGAGGATACCAGAAAAGGAAGGATCTCCCATGCTCTTGGATGGCAATTCTACCAAAAGCAATCTATAGATTTAATGCAATCTCCATCAAAATCCCAAAAAAAACTCTTCACAGAACTTGAGAGAAGAATCATCAACTTTGTATGGAAAAACAAAAAAACCCAGGATAGCCAAAACAATCCTATACAATAAAGGTATTTCCGGAGGAATTACCATTCCTGACTTCAAACGGAATTACAGAGCTACAGTAATGAAAACAGCTTGGTATTGGCATAAAAACAGAGACGTCAACCAATGGAATCGAATCAAAGACCGAGATTTAACCCACAAACCTATGAACACCTGATTTTTGACAAAGGAGCTAAAATTATACTGTGGAAGAAAGAAAGCATCTTTAACAAATGGTGCTGGCATAACTGGATGGCAACCTGTAGAATAATGAAAATAGATCCATATCTATCACCATGCGCAAAACTCAAGTCCAAATGAATTATATACCTCAATATAAATCCAACCAAACTGAACCTGATAGAAAAGAAATTGGGAAGTAGACTGCATCACTTGGGCACAGGAGACCACTTCCTATGTTTAACCCCTGTAGCACAGACAATAAGAGCAACAATGAATAAATGGGACCTCCTGAAAGTGAGACGCTTCTGTAATGTAAAGGACACTTTCATTAGCCTGGCAGTGGTGGTGCACGCCTTTAATCCCAGCACTTGGGAGGCAGAGGCAGGCGGATCTCTGTGAGTTCGAGACCAGCCTGGTCTACAAGAGCTAGTTCCAGGACAGGCTCCAAAACCCCAGAGAAACCCTGTCACGAAAAACCAAAAAAAAAAAAAAAAAAAAAAAAAAAAAAAAAAAAAAAAAAAAAAAAAAAAAAAGGAAGGACAAAAAGACATCCTACTGCATGGGAGAAGATCTTCACCAAACCCCACATCAGACAAAGGTCTGATCTCCAAAATTTATAAAGAACTCAAGAAAGTAGACTTTAAAATTCTAAATAACCCAATTAAATTAAAAAATGGAGTACTGAACTGAACTGAATAGAGAATTCTCAACAGAAGTTCAAATGGCCAAAAGATATTTAAGGTCATGTTCAACTTCCTTAGAGATCAGGGAAATGCAAATCAAATCAACTTTGAGATACCATCTTACACCTGTCAGAATGGCTAAAATCAAAATCACCAATGATAGCCTTTGCTGGAGAGGTTGTGGAGAAAGAGGAACACTCATCCATTGCTGGTGGGAATGCAAACTTGTGCAACCACTTTGGAAATAAGTGTGGCGGTTTCTCAGGAAATTCTGTATCAACCTACCCCAAGATCCAGCAATACCACTCTTGGAAATATACCCAAGAGATGCCCAATCATACTACTAAAGTATGCTCAACTATGTTCACAGCAGCATTAGTTGCAATCGCCAGAACCTGGAAACAACCTAGATGCCCCTCAATGGAAGAATGGATAAAGAAAGTGTGGAACATATACACATTAGAGTACTACTCAGCCTTAAAAAACAATGACATCTTGAATTTTGCATGCAAATGGATGGAAATAGAAAACACTATCCTGTGTAAGTTAACCCAAACCCCCAAAGATGCATATGGTATGTACTCACTCATTAGCAGACTCTAGCCATAAACCAAGGACATTGAGCCTATATTTAACAAGCCTAGAAAAGCCAAATAATAAGGTGAATCCAAAGAAAAAACATATATAGATCCTCCTCGAAATTGGAAACCGAGAGAGATGGCTCAGTGGTTAAGAGCACTGACTGTTCTCCCAGAGGACCTGAGTTCAATTCCCAGCAACCACATGGTGGCTCACAACCATCTGTAATGAGATCTGGCACCCTCTGGCCTGCAGGCATGCATGGAGGCAGAATGTTGTATACATAATAAATAAAAGCAATCTTTAAAAAATTCGAAGCAGACAAGATCGCTGGGAAAAAGTTGGGAGCATGGGGGTGTGGGTGGGAGAATTGCAGTAGGGCAGAGAGAAGGGAGAAGAAAAGGATTGGGGAGAGCTTGGGGGAGTGGGTGGGTTGAGGAAGGGCAGATATAGGAGCAGGGAAGAAGATATCGTAATTAAGGGAGCCATGTTAGGGTTGGCAAGAGACTTGGCTCTATGGGGATCCCAGGTGTCCACCTGGATGTCCCCAGCTAGGTCCTTGGGCAGCAAAGGAGAGGGTGCCTGAGGTGGCCTTGTCCCATAGTCACACTAATGAATATCTTGAATATCACCATAGAACCTTCATCTGGTGATGAATGGAGATAGAGACAGAGACCCACATCAGAGCATTGGACCGAGCTCCCAAGGTCCAGTTGAAGAGCAGAAGGAGGGAGAACATAAGCAAGGTAGTCAGGACGGCAAGGGTTTGGTCCACCCACTGAGTGTGCCTGATCTAATGGGAGCTCATCAAATCCAGCTGTACTGGGACTGAACAAGCATGTGATCAAACCGGACTCTCCAAATGTGGCTCACAATGGGGGCTGACTGAGAAGCCACTGATAATGGTACTGGGACTTGTTTCTACTATGTGTACTGGCTTTTTGGGACACTAGTCTGTTTGGATGTAAACCTTCTTAGGCCTGGATGGAGAGGGGAGGGCTTTGGACTTCCCACAGGGCAGGGTATCCTACCTTCTCTTAAGACTGGAGGTGAGGATAAGGAACCTGAAATGACCCTATCCTATAGCCATACTGATGAATATCTTGCATATCACCATAGAACCTTCATCTGGCGATGGATGGATGGAGATAGAGACAGAGACCCACACTGGAGTGAGCTCCCAATGTCCCAAGGAGGAGCAGAAGGAGGGAGAATATGAGCAAAGAAGTCAGGACCACAAGGGGTGCACCCACCCACTGAGACAGTGGGGCTGATCTATTGGGAGCTCACCAAGGCCAGCTGGACTGGGACTGAAAAAGCATGGGATAAAACCGGACTCTCTGAATATGGCGGACAATGAGGGCTGCTGAGAAGCCAAGGACAATGGCGCTGGGTTTTGATCCTACTTCATGTTCTGGCTTTGTGGGAGCCTAGCCAGTTTGGTTGTCCACCTTCCTAGACATGGACGGAGGGGGGAGGACTTTGGACTTTCCACAGGGCAGAGAACCCTGACTGCTCTTTAGACTGGAGAGGGAGGGGGAGAGGAGTGGGGGGAGGGAGAGAGGAGTGGGGGAAGGTGGAGGGAAAAGGGAGATGGGGAGGGAAATGGGAGGCAGGGAGGAGGCAGAATTTTTTTTCAATAAAACAAAGATAAATTATATGTTTCTGCATTTCTGATAAAAAAGTAAAATAAATAAATGAAAAAACAAAGACTGGAGGTGAAGGGAGGAGGGTTAGTGGGGGAGCGGGAGGGGAACAGGAGGAGGAGAGGAAGTGGAAATTTTTGAATGGAAAACATAGATATTCACAAAAAAATCAGAAATATGTATAAAATGTCATTTGTAATAAGTTAAAACAAAGAATTCAAATTACTTCAAATGAAAAATGACTAACCAAATATATACAGTTTAAGACAAGATGACTATATGTGAATGAAATCAGATACAAAGTCCCACACTGCTCTCATTTTTCTGAAATATTCAGAGTAAGAAAATCTACAAACAGGAGTTAGATAAGTTTATGCTTTTGATAAAAAAGAGGAGAGAGATTTGGTGCTAATAAATAATTGGTATGAGATTTCTTTGTGTATTAATGAAATTAACATTTGATATTCATGATGATTGCATAACTTTGTGAATATATAATAAATGACTGAACTATAAAAATTTTGTGAATATATTATAAACTGTTGAAATAAAAGATTTTAATAGAGCAAATTTTAGTTAGTCATTTTTTTAATAAGTTATAATTATTTGAAGAAACAGCATAGAAATTACTTAACCAGCTTTCAAATAATACAAGAATTTTATATCCCTTCTATTCTAAATAATACTCTCCATGTGACACACTGAACACAAACAAAAACCTGTCATAAAATAATAGTCATTTTCAGCATTTATCTTTTATGGAATGTGACTATTGAAAGGTTGATTAGAGATCAAATAGGTACTCTATTTTTAGGAATATTTTTCAAGTTAATTGAAATCTCATACAATGAGTGTTGATTGTGCAGGTAAATAGGGTGTGGAAAAGTGCTATTTTTATACCAAATTGATATATGGAAATATATCTCCAGAATAGAGCTATTTGTTTTGTTTGATTTCTTCTTTTTCCCAACTGGAAAAATATGAAAGCCAGAAAATGTGTAGTTATGGTTAACTTTGTGTGGCTCACAGAATATTAGAAATGTCGATGGAATGGTATCAAGTTGCCATGGATCAAGACTATTGTTTATAGCCAAGCAAATCAAATGTAGAAACTCCCAATTTCTTCAGCTCTTTTACAGATGTCAAGAAGTGAAAAGAAAAAAAAAACAATAACTGAAATATAGCAATAGGGATGGTAAAAGCACAAAAGCCTATTTTTTTTTTTAAAAAAAATAGCAATTATAGTGGTTAGTTTACATAATAAACAGACATGAGTTGTCTTAGTTAAGATGTTACTGCATCTTATTTTATGAGGAGTTTAGGGCCTTATCTTTATTGTAGAAGTGGAATAATCTAAGGGGTTAGAATTTATTAGACTCATATCTAATGAATATCATTCTCAGAAATTGAACTTTGATATTTTTTTTCTTTTTCCTCGGGGCTCTTTTCATGATGCACTTTGCTACTAATATCTACATGTCTGGTGAGTACAATAAAAACATATTTTCGATCTTCACATGCTGCAATAGGTCTTGAGGGAGCAAAAATGTCAGGTAATCAAATGATTCAAAATTTGATTTCTTCACACAGCATAGTGTTTTGTTAAATACTTATTGTTCATTGCATTATAAGCAATGCAGTTGTTACACTCTGTTTTCTTGGTACTTTTATCTGATTTCATCAACTCCCCAGAAGAGGCTTGTAAATAGAATAATAAATTGACTTTTGTTGCCGAGAAAGTACAAGTCTAGGTAGGTTTTTGCCGCAACACAGCTTTACAAACTTATACTACTCTACTTAACCTAGTTGCAGTTCTTGCATGTACAATAAAATAATAGGAAGCAAATTCATATCAAATATTCAATTAGTTAAATGTACAGTGGATATGCCATCCACCATTGCATATGCACACAAAATCAAAGGTATAAATAGATTCACCACAAGCAGCTGGTATATGCAATTACTCTGCCTAGTTAAAATAATACAAGTGAATGGACTAGTATATCTTGTCTGGCTTAAAGTAAAGGCTTCACTCATAGAACTCTGTGATTCCAATTTCCATATTTCAATATTTTCCAAGTGGGCTTTTTAAAATATTTCATGTGTGTTAAGCTAAATATTACTGTCTGAAGAATTTTGATTACTTAAATAATATATCCAGGGCATTCTTTTGTTTCAACATATTGTATTGTAATTCTGATTTATGAATATATGGGTGTACTCACTGATTAAGTTTCTTTCTTACTAGAAGCTATATTATGTCAGAGACCATTTCTTTTTCATTTGCCAATGTATTTAAAAAACCAAGAATATTTCTTACTTCATCCAATAAACAGCAGGAAGAAGTTTTGACAAAACTATGCCCATATTCTTAAATGTTGTCTATAAATGATTGCATTTAAAGGGGAATATACTATTGAAATTTGCATTGGTATGAATCTTGGTTTACTCATAAAAGCTTAAAGTCAATTTTGTTATATGTATATTTCTTCTCTTGATTAAGATATTGTGTTTGTGCAGCTCATTTACAAAATTATAATGTATAATTAAGAAATACAGGTTAATAGATAATCACCTGTAAGAGTCAAGCTTGTAGTAATGTTAGTTATTTTTTTAGATATGGAGAGATATATTTCAGTTAGATAGTTATTCTTCCAATCTTTCAAAGACTAGAGAATATGGCATTTAAAGTGGTTTAAGTAGTTAGGACTTTTCATGAAAATGAGACACATCTGTTCCTGGCAGTACTAATTACTTCAAGAGTAAGATGGGCACCAAACAGGTTCCTTATGGAGTTGGTTAGCCATTTTTGCAAGATGCTGCTCTTGCCTGGACTGCTTGATGAACTTAACATGTGGGACTCACAGAAAAATGACTGGTAAACTTGTCTAAAGGTGAGGTGATCCTTTGGGGCTCCTGCTTTAAGAAAGTGTCTGCTAGAAATTCTGCAGAATATAGAAGAAAGTGACTGATCACCTGCAAATATAGGCAGAATTGTCTTTGAAATTTTCTGCTTCATGAAAAATCCTGTGGGCCTTTAGGCTGAATATGGATACCCCAATGTTTCAAAAGAACAGGCAGCAAGATGTTTCTGTCAATCCTGGAGATTTGGAAGTTGTTTACAATTCACTTCCTATTTACTTAGGTAATATTATAACCTTCTGGAGTCTTTGATGTAGTTGAAGAATTTATAGTTATATTTATAGTTTTTCTTAGTTATGCTAAAAAATAAAGGAGATATAGATATTGTAACTGTAATTCTTGCTTGATACCTGTTTTGTTATATGTAATTTTACTATGTTAAAGATAAATCCTTTTTATTTAAACAGAAAAGGGAAAGTAATGTGAGATTCACCTCTGTATGCTATGAATAGCATTGGTTAATAAAGAAACTGTCTTGGGCCTGCACAGGGAATAGAGTTTGGCAGGGAAAACTAAATCAAATGCTTGGAGAAAGAAGGGCAGAGTGAAAGAGAAGCCAGGGAGCTACTGCCAGAGTCAGACATGCCAAAACTTTACCCGGTAAGCTACAGTCATGGGCCAATACACAGATTAATGAAGATAGGTTAAATTAAGATGTAAGAGTTAGCCAATAAGAAGCGAGAGCTAATGGGACAATCAGTGATTTAATTAATATAGTTTCTGTGCGACTATTTTGGTTCAGGGTGGCCAGGGATGAACAAGTGACCTGCAAGATCAAGTGGCCTGCTTCTACATGGGACCTACACATAAGAGTGGTTTATGTACCCAATGAGACACCATTGGAGAAAACATAATTTTTCCTTACAAGGGGATTTAAATTGGAGATAGCATCTTTATTAAAGATGGGATATTATATCCACTTAACCCCCAATCTGTCCTGTATGCAAGATATTCTTCATGTGGTAATGATGACACAGACATGGAAGTGGTCAAGCATTGTCTGATTCAACTTAAAGCCCATGCAACAAGAGGAAGATAATGCCCAATATTGCCTGGATGAACAGGAACTGGATATTGGATAGCCCAGAGATCTAAGGTAGAACAAAATATGACTGGCAAAAAAATCAATGAAATGTTTCCTTATGATATTCTACTATACTCTGCAATCAATACTTTGTCGATTCATAATAAGGGAGGTTTTTCTCTGGCAGCAGATGTGAATGGACACAGAGACCTACAGCCAAACATTATGGGGGATGGATTATAAACTGAGGTCTTTATTGGGTTCCTTCTGTGATGTAGAAGAGGGGTATAGATTTCAGGAGTTAGAAGGGATAAAGGACACCAACAGAACTTGGCCTACAGAATCAACTAAGCAGGACTCAAATTGGCTCACAGAAACTGAAGAAGCAAGTACTTGGCCTTAATAGGTCTGCTTCAGGTCCTCTGTGTCTATATTATTGAATTTAACTTGGTGTTTTTGTGAGACTGTGGGATAAGGTTTTCTCTTTTGTCTGCTCTTGGGACTACTCCCTTTATATCATGTTATCTTGTAGATCCTTGATATAAGGCCATTTTCCCTTGTCTTATTGCATCTTGTTTTTGTCATGTTTGGTTATGGTCTTTTGGAGGATTGTTATTTTATGACTAGGAAACAGGAGGAGAGTAGATCTGGGGAATATGGGAGGTAATGGGAGCTCCAAGGAGTAGGGGGAAAGGAAACTGTGGTCTGAATGTATTGTATGAGAGAAAAATCTGTTTTCAATTAGAATCTTTTCTATATTTTCAATTAGATCCAAGAATCCTTTTTCACAGAAAAATCCCATCTTACTCAGACATCATGTTCTTGGCCATTATGTAATTTACAAATACATTCATTTTGCTTTATCTTTTGTCTACAAATTTAGTGATTACATCTTCTGTAAATGTGCAAACATTTATTAATTTTAGTAGTTATTATTGCTTTTTAACTTCTCATTTTTCTCATAAATCTGGTTCTTCTAAATGGTACTCTTTAAAAACAAAGATTACATTTTCTTCATTTTTTTTCCTTCCCAGGATATAAAAATGTGCTGGGCATTCACTAGATATTCAGTAAACTTATGATATTTTATAGAATTTAACTTATATTATGATGAGATCTTTGACCAAGGGAATATACTTTTTATTCAAGAATAATATATATTAGAAGAATAGAGTCATTTTGAAAAACATAGATGCTGCTACTCTTATGCATAGGCAAGAACAATAGCATGGTTTATTTGTTTAGGGATCTTGTATGAAGAAGAGGAGAATGATTCCTGAGTCAATTCATTCCTGAATCAATTCATCCATGTGAACACATGCTTAATGAATAAAGAAACTGCCTTGTCTTTTGATAGGTCAAAACTTAGCTAGGTGGGGAAAACAGAACTGATATTTGGGAGGAAGAAATGAGAGTGAGAGAGAAGCCATGGATCCTCTGCCTGAGATGGACACTGGTTAGAATCTCTGGTAAGCCACTGCCAGTTGGTGATACACAGATTAATGGAGATGGGTTAAACTAATATTTAAGAGTTAGCCAATAAGAAGTTAGAGTTAATGGCCAAACAATGTTGTGTGGTTATTTCAGGTGTAAGGTAGCTGGGCAGCCAGGGCAAAGAAGCAGCCCTCTTCTTACAACATACATATTAGCCTGAACAAGATAATCATAAGTCAAACACAGAAACAATAATGTTAGAAGAACATGGCCATTTTTGAAAGGCATAGATGTTGCTACTCTTGAAAAAAAGCAAGAATATAGTTAATGTGACTGTTTAGGGCTCAAGTTTTAGTGTCTATTTTAGTGTATATTGCCTTGCCTTCCAGATTATTTTGGTTATAATTTGTAGTGTATTATAGAAATTACATTTGTAATGATAAAAATGTGTGTTTAAAGTATAGATTTAGAAAATACATCTTTATTTTGAAGAAAGCCTAATTCATCAATAATATCCCTAACTGGAACAAACCATTGTTTATATACCAGTTTCTTAATATATTGGTATCTGTTTATTTAACTACATTTAGTACTTTTAATGTCAGGTTTTTATCCTTTTATATATGGCAATGA
This sequence comes from Alexandromys fortis, assembly GCF_014885135.2. Lineage (NCBI taxonomy): Eukaryota > Metazoa > Chordata > Mammalia > Rodentia > Cricetidae > Alexandromys > Alexandromys fortis. The sequence goes on from NW_026067990.1 coordinate 859,770, forward strand.
ACAAAACAAAAACCTTAACTACTTGTGGTTTTCATTAGAGTTATAGAACAAACAAGATGTTAGAAAGATGGATAAATAGATTAAAATAGAAAGGAAGGAAGATAGATGATAGAGAAATAGATATAGGATAGAGAGATAGATGATAGACATATAGATGATAGATAGATGCTAAATAGATGATAGATAGATAGATAGATAGATAGATAGATAGATAGATAGATAGATGATAGATAGATAGATAGATGATAGATAGATGATATATATATAGATAGATAGATAGATAGATAGATAGATAGATAGATAGATAGATAGATAGATAGATAAAACTAATCTTGTTAAAACAAAGAATTCTGGAATTGAATTTCAGAGTTTCTTGCATGTTTTCAGAAGATATTCATGTCATTTGTTACTGGATAGTTTTGAAACCCATACAAGTTAGGGCAGTAGTAATAGCAGTAGAAATGATAGAGAGCTGGTGAATTTGGTTAGAATGATAATGGAGGAAGGTAATTGGTTAATTATAATAAACCAACTGCTTGGCCTCATAGCTTAGAACATAGATGGGAGAAGTAAACAGAATAGGATGCTGGGCGGAAGAGGAAGTGAGGTCAGACTCTGCTCTGCTCCGGGAGAGCCTCCACAGCTCTGCTCTGGAGCAGAGACACCATGCTCCACTCTCCCAGGATGGACAGAGGCTAGAATCTTCCCGGTAAGCGCACCTTGGGGTGCTTACACACATCATTAGAAATGGGCTAGTCCAGGTGCGAGAATTAGCCTGTAAGGGCTAGAGTTCATGGGCCAAGCAGTTCTTAAATGAATACAGTTTGTGTGTTGTTATTTCGGGCATAAGCTAGCCAAGCGGCCGGGGTGTTGGGGACGCAGCCCCGCCGCTCCTTATTTCAACAGATGGTTGCCCAACGTGAGGATAACTGAAACCACAAAAAGCCTGAGAAAACTTGGGAAAGAATGGAGTGAAGCATGTTTTCTTGGTAGCAGAAATTTCTTGGGTCTGCTCCGCTTGCTAGAGGCAAGCAAGCACTCTTATCTAAGAGAGGCTTCCTGACTCAGCTTCAGCTGCAAAACCCTGCAGCTCATTAAGAGGTCCTGCCACAAAACACTTAAACGGTGTTGGTGAAAAGCTGAACGCATGCTTTTCGGTTTTCAGCCGTAGCAGGAAAAAAGCTGTGCTGTTTAAAAATGCCGGCTTTCTGGGCCATCCTGCCAGGGCAAACTCTGACTGAGGCAGGAGGGCCAACTACCGAGAGAGGACTTGACTGTTGTCTGTTGTAGCTCGCTGGCTGGCAGGGACCTTGAAACGCCATAGAATTGTGGCTATAAACATGGCTACAGCCTGTATCTCCGCCATGAGGCTGGAAAGCTAAGGAATGGACTGGATCTAGCTGGCAAAGCCACGGCTTTAATCCTACTCATATTGCTCAGTAATTTAAAGGCTCGTGTGGTCAGAAAAAGAGAGATATACAGTAAAGAGATTCAAAGACAAAGAAAATGTTTAAATGATTTACAGTGTGTTAAAAATATATGCAAGCTAAAAGTTAAAAGTTCTTAAAAAAAAAAAAATAAGAAAAAGAGAAGTTGTGTGTGGTAGTACACGCCTTTAATCCCAACGCTTGGGAGGCAGAGGGAGATTGACCTCTGTGACTTCAAGGTGTGGTAGCACACGCCTTTAATCCCAGTGCCTAGAAGGCAGAGACAAACAGATCTCTGTGAGTTCAAGGTGTAGTAGCAAACACCTTTAATCCCAATGCCTGGGAGGCAGAGACAGGCGGATCTCTGAGAGTTCAAGGAGAGCCTGGTCTACAGAGTTATTCCAGGTCAAAGAGATACAGAGAATATAAAATTAAAAATAAACGAAATAGAGGTTAAAATAAAGCGTACAAAGATGGAAAATACACAGAGAATCTTGATACTGTATACTATTATGCTCTCTTTGAATTGTTTGAATGCTGAGGAAGGAGCAACAGCTGCCAAAAGATATTTGTTTATAAATGCTGCTGAACTAATCCAACGTAGAGATTTTGATGCCTTGACTTTGAAATTTGGATCTAAGGACATGATACTTTGGAAAGGAGTTTCTTTTTTTGTTTTCACAGAGGATGAGACCCTGTTCATTTCTTCTATTCCGATATGGTATGATGGACCACGCCCTCCTGAACGGTTGCTGTGAATACCTTCAGAAAATTGCTTCGCTCAACTGCCAACTGAGATGAAACTAGCACACAGGTTATACCATGAAAGACCTAATTAACGACGCCCCCATTCAGCAGGAAGCAGTTTGGAGAGAAAAAACTGCGCCCATGTTCCCAAATATTGTTTATAAATGTTCTTTTACATTTAAAGGGGGATATGATATAGATATGAATAATTTGCATTAGTATAGATTTTGCTTTATTGATAGAGATTTAAGGTCAATTTTGAATGTATATAGGTTGTTAATGAATAATCATTAATAGTAGTTAAGCTTGTAGTTATGTTAGTTAAGATTTTCTAGATGTGCATAGATATATTTTAGATAGGCATTCTTCATATCTTTCAAAGGCTAGAGAATATGGCATTTTACATGTTTTAATAACTTAGGACTTTTCATGACAATGAGACACTCTGCTCCTGGCAGCACCAATCTACTTCAAGAGGAAGATGGGCATCGAAGAGGATCCTTATGGAGTTTGATAGCCATTTGGGCAAGAAACTGCTCTTGCCTGGACTATTGCATAAACTGGACACAGAGAACCCGCAGAGAGAGGACTGCTGAACTTGCCTAAAGGTGAGATGATCTTTCGGGGTTCCTGATTCATGAAAGAGTCTGCAAGACATTCTTCAGGACAAGCAGATAGTGACTGCCTTTGAAATTTCCTGCTTTGTGGAAATGTCTGCTGGAAACTATGGGCCTGTAGGCCGAAGATGGATGCCCCAACGGTACAGAGGAACTTTGGGTGACTGTCCAGGCAGCGAGATGTCTCTGTCATTTCTAGAGCTTTGGATGTTAAGTTAAAGCCTTCTTTTTTTTTTTTTTAAACAGAAAAAGGGGAAGTGATGTGGGAGTGTCATATATCAATCTGTTGATTTCATTGGTTAAGTTATAATAAACCAACTGCTTGGCCTCATCTTGGAACATAGATGGGAGGAGTAAACAGAATAGAATTCTGGGCGGAAGAGGAAGTGAGGTCAGACTCTGCTCTGCTCCCGGAGAGACCCGACAGCTCTGCTGGAGCAGAGACGCCATGCTCAGCTCTCCCAGGCAGCTGCAACCCACGATGGACTTAGGCTAGAATCTTTCCGGTAAGCGCACCTTGGGGTGCTTACACACATCATTAGAAATGGGCTAGACCAGGTGCGAGAATTAGCCTGTAAGGGCTAGAGTTCATGGGCCAAGCAGTTCTTAAATGAATACAGTTTGTGTGTTGTTATTTCGGGCATAAGCTAGCCAAGTGGCCGGGGTGTTGGGGACACAGCCCCGCCGCTCCTTATTTCAACAGAATGATTATGAAGGATTGTGACATGAGAAGCCTCATGTAATCATGATACATATACTATTAAATAACTGAAAGGAAGTGTCTTAGTGAGCAGATGCCAAAGCAAAAATGTATGAAGAATGAAATGTACTGGTATGTTCTTGAAGGAACAGAAGGATGTAAAATGATAGAAGCCTAGTATATAGATTACTGACAGAAAGAATGAATAATTAGATGTATTTCTAGTCTTGATCAAATACAACTGTGTCTTTAACATCTCTTTGATAAGAAAAACACATATTATCTAAAAGTGCATAAATAAGCATATGTAATTAATAATTGTTGCAATTTTTCTAATTTCATTTTCTAATTTTAATAATAAAACCACAATAAAGTTATTTATATTTATAATTATATATATTATAATTATACTAATTTGGATCATATCTTGTTGTGATGTTTTGCTTTATTTTTAAAGCAATGGCTTTCTTATACCCAATCAATTTCTTCACTATTAAGTATAATTATAATATTCAGTAAGAAAATGTTTTCTATATCTTGTTTTCTAATAACGATGCTCAATGAGGATATAAAAATTGGTGTAGGAGGGTCATCTGTCTATGTGTTACTTTTATTGGTTAATAAAGAACCTACCTTGGCCTTTTGATAGGCCAGCCCTTAGGTGGGTGGAGTAGAATTCTGGGAGAAAGAAAGCAGAGTCAGGCAGACGCCATGAATCTCTGGCCCGAGACAGATGTAGGTTAAGATGTTTCTGGGTAAGCCACAGCCTCATGGTGCTACACAGATTTAATGGAAATGGGTTAATCAAGATGTGAGATTTAGCCAATAAGAGGCTAGAGCTAATGGGTCAGGCAGTGTTTAAGTGAATACAGTTTCCGTGTAATTATTTCGATAAAGCTAGCCGGGGCAACCGGGAGCTGGACAGGATGGAACAAAGGGCCCTCACTCCTCTCAGGCTGTGGGAAGTGGCCTACTGCTCCTTTTACAACAAAAATGTGCAACCTCATGAATAAATAAATGATTCAAATTAAAAAAATAACAAAGCACAATTTTCCACCTATCATAGCATACGTTAAAAGGACTGATAATACCTAATGACTGGTGTAGTTATGAGAGAATAGATACTAATATTTTGCTCTAATTCAAATTTTTAAAAGTATAATTTTAACTTTCTTTATTAAGCCCACATTAATGAGGTTTGGTTTTTCTCCAAGCATGTATGTAAGTTCTATTTTAAATGTATTTTTTATTCATTTTTTGAAATGTGATTTAGAACCCAGACTATCCACTTGTCCCTGTTTCATATTACTGTGTTACTTTTGTTGGGCTAGTAAATTACTTCCCAAATAAGCTGTTACATAATAAAACATATGTTTTTATACAAGTAACTATTTGACACCTTTTTGCAGATTTTCTGTATTAGAGGTTAGCAAATTAGTCTGTGCAATGTATTTGAATGGCCACTGGGTCAAACTACTATTTTATGAACACTTGGACAGTTATATCCAAATTTAACTGTACTTTAATTTGTACAGTTGCAAAGATGCAGAAAAAAATTTAAGTATTTCCTAGTAAACCATTTTCAGAAAAAAATTTGTGATGCCAGTTAAAATATTTTGTTTCATTATTTATTGGAATCAATATGTTTTATAAATGTCTAAGAATTACATTGGTGTTAATGTATTATTAGTTTTAAATAGACCTCAGTTTTACTTATTTGCCTTATAAAATATATGATTCTTTAGTAAAATTGCACTACCTCATTTGCTACTCTCTGTCTTGACATATACTTACATATGACCTTGCTACTGTTTCAAAAATTGAATGTGTGTTTTGACAATTATTTTGGGGCTACCTTAGTATTAATGTCTTCACTGATTTCAGAGTATAGGTTGAGTGTAAAGGGGAGATTCTGAGCATCTGAGAAATCTGCTCTTAGAAACAATCACATGATGTTCCAAATGCACTGACTTGACTTCAGGCCTCAATTTTCCAATAGTCGTATAAGAAGTGAATAAGTAAAAGTTTCCCCTCTTTACTCAGTGATCATGTATAGAACATTTCTCATGAGACAACTTCTAATGTTACTTTAGATAGGACTATCTTTTCTAAAGATCATTTCATTTAGAGAGTAAAAAATTGTCTACTGTAGCCTTAGTTTCCAGACCTGCTTCAAGTACTACAGTTCAACATTTTCAATGACATATGAGAAAAGTACATTGAGTACAAAAATGTTTAGAGTTGGCTACTTGTATATGACATCCTGATTCTTTTACTTTTGTTTTTCAAGACAGGATCTCCCTATGCAACTTTGGAGTCTATTCTAGATTTGCTCTGTCGGCCATGCTAACTTCAAACTCTCAGAGATTTGCCAGGCTCTACCTCTCAAATGCTAGGATTAAAGGTGTGATGTCATATTCCCCTCTGTATGCTGTGAATACCGTTGGTTAATCAAGAAACTGGCTTGGCCTGATAGGGTGGATAGGTGGGGTAAACTAAAGTGAATGCTGGGAGAAAGAAGGGCAGAGTCAGGGAGAAGCCACATAATCCTTGCTAGAGGCAGATGCCAGATGGAACTTTACCCATTAAGCCATAGCAATGTGGTGATACACAGATTAATAGAGATGGGTTAGTTTAGTATATGAGTTGGCCGGAAATACGCTTAAGCTATCGGCTAAGCAGTATTGCAAATAATATAGTTTATGTGTAATTATTTCAGGTCTGAGCTGCTGGACAGCTGGGAAACAAAGAAGTAGCCTTTTGCAACATTGGTGTGCACTACAATAACCCAGCTGACATCATGATTCTTATTGCAACCATCAGGGAAATGCAAATCAAAACAACTCTAAGATACCATCTTACATTAGACAGAATGGCTAAGATCAAAAACACCAATGATAGCTTATATTGGAGAGCATGTGGAGTAAGGAGAACACTCATCCATTGCTGGTGGGAATGTAAATTGCACAATCACTCTAAAAATCAATATGGCAGTTTCTCAAAAAATTAAGACTCAACCTATTACAAGACCCAGCAAAACCACTCTTGGGTATATACCTAAAGGATGCTCAATCATACCACAAGGATATTTGTTCAACTATGTTCAGAGCAGCATTATTTGTAATAGCCAAAATGTGGAAACAAACTAGATGTCAATCAATTGAAGAATGGATAAAGAAAATGGGATACATTTACACAATGGAGTATTACTAAGTGGTGTTGGAGGGAGGCTGCTTGTTTGTCCTGGCTGCCGGGAACTGAATTAATCACAAAGAAACCATATTAATGAAATCACTGCTAAGCCTATTAGCTATAGCTTCTTGTTGGTTGACTCATACATATTAATTTAACCCATTTCTATTAATCTCTGCATTGCCACGTGGCTGTAGCTTATCAGCTAAAGTTCCTTCTGGATCCAGTGGGGCTACATGGCTCTCTCTGACTATCCCCTTCTTTCTCTCAGAATTCAGTTTAGTTTTTCCCACCTAGCTAAGTTTTTCCCTGCTGTGGGTCTAAAGTAGTTTCTTTATTTATTAATGGTAATCACGGCATACAGAAGGGAATCTTATATCACAGTGGTAAAAACCAAGGACTTCTTGAAATTTACATTCAAATGAATGCAACTAAAAAAAAAATCCTGAGTAAGGTCAAGGTAACCCAGACCTAGAAAGAAGAACATGGTATTTACTCACTCATAAATAGATACTAGTTATAAAGTAAAGGATAATGATGCTATAGTCGATGACCCTAGAGAAGCTAAGTAACAAGTTGAATCTTAAGAAAATCATATATAGCCGGGCTGTGGTGGCACACACCTTTAATCCCAGCACCCAAGAGGCAGAGGTAGGCTGATCTCTGTGAGTTTGAGGCCAGCCTGGTCTACAGAGCTAGTTCCATGACAGGAACCAAAAGCCATGGAGAAACCCTGTCTGGAAAATAAAAAAAAAAAAAAAAAAAAGAAAAATAGAAAATCATATATATGTACACCTAGAAAGGGGATATAGTAAAAATTTGAGAAAATTGGGAGCATTGGGGTGGGGGGAGAAGGAAAAGTGGGAGAGGAAGGAGAGAAGAGGAGGGGGAGAAAGAAAGAAAAAAATAGCTAAATGTGATTATATTTGAGTTGCTTTTTTATGCTAATGTTACATTAATTTATTAATGTCTTATTAAATATAAATAATTAAGTAATTAACTACTTTCATAAAATGAATAAAAACTGAAAGGGAAAACTATATTTTAGCAATATTACACAAATTCTATAATGATCCAGACATCATATTTTCTCTGGATTTTTTTTTACTGAAAATAGATTATTCCCTAACACAATACATCCAAACCACAGATTTCTTACTCCCTCTGGTCTGCCTAGATTTCCCATCTCTTCTTTCCTTTATAAACTCTTCTGTTTCCCTTTCAGAATACAGCCAGCCTCAAAAAGACAAGTGTTTACCAGGACAAAGCACAATACAGTAATGCTAGGAAAAAACTTTGCATATTGGGGCTGGACAAGGAAACACAATAGGAGGAAGAACCCAAAGAGCAGATAAAAGAGTCATAGATGTACCTGCTCCCACTATGTGGAGTCCCACAAAAAGTTAAAACCGGCAACCACAACATAAACACAGAGGACCTGATACAGACTATGAAGGCCCCATGCTTGCTGTTTGTGTCTCTGAGACTCCATGCAAATTTTGCTTAAGTGATTTTCTGAGACATGTTCTCCTGTATTTTTTAAACTTTGTCAACACTGAAGATATTAAATATAATAATATCTTCTCTTCCAATTGACTACTTTTACACACACAGAGATTTTCAATTCAATATTGTGTATACTTATTCTTAGATTCAACCTACTTTCTTATATAGTCAATATGATCTTAAATTTTTAAACATTCACTTATTATTTAAGACTATATAAATGTTGTCATTCTCAGTTCCCTAGGTAAGAAATTAATAAAGTTAATGTATGCCAATCAAAAGAGTATATGTCATCAGAATAATAATTTTTGGTAACAAGAACCTAGTTAGTATTGTGATTTTTTTCATGATACAGAAACTATTATTATTTATAGTTTATTACATAGGTCTTGGCATTATTTGCTGCTTGATTGACTCATCTTCATATTCTTCAAGTACTCAAGTAGAGCAAATCATGTTAATATCTTGTTCTATTCCACATAAAAGAAATAAATGTCATGTATTAGAAAATACACTCTACAGAGGAAAATAGCCATGTGGATTAATTTCTCCTTTTTTGGCAGACTGTATGTAATAAAATATTTAAAAATGCACAAATTTAAGCAGGGGAAAATGTTAACTTCCCAAATGTTAGTAATTACTGGTGAAATTGCTTGTGTAATGATGTCTGTCAAGAGGGTGATTTTGTAAAGGACAATTAGTCTCACCAGAAAACACTTATTGAAATTTATTTGTAGTGAAATGAACTTGAAAGTATGATACAAATTGTATTTAAAAATTAATCTTGATTGAAAGCTGCTGGAATAAGCATATTATATGTGCAGACGTAACAGTCTTAATTAAATACTCATTATCTAGTAATTCCTCATAGCAAAATTCTCTCAGGATATGAAGCATTGTATTTATCAAATTTAGAAAATTACAGAGAAAATATGTCACCTTGAGCATTTTATATACCATATGCCCCATAAGTTCTACATTCATCGTTAGACATATTTTATGACTTCAAGCATTTCTTTGTACTGACTTTCTTCCGGGAATGACTCAGGATTAAAACTTCTTAGTCCATAATCTTTGACATCATCCTACACAACATGAAAATAAAAGTTTTAAATATCAATTGTGTCAATTTTTTTCATAATGTTATGAAGATAAAATATTGCCAGTTTTTTCACATGAGTAAAAACACTTCAGAAAATATAAAATTAGAAAATTGAACTTTACATCATGTAATTATGGGGCTTTCTTTGTGCTTAGAGACAGATATGCATTGATTGCTGCCTTAGATATGCAACTTAGTCTGTAAAAATGTAGAGAGAATACCGAACCCCTTTGTTTATTATTTCTTTTATTTTTGTAATTATAATATATTTACATTTCCCCTTTCTTTTATTTGGTCTTATCCTCAGGTTTTTTTTTTATCAATAATAGTCTAGGAACATTTAAAATAAGACAGGTGTTTTGAAGTCTAAATGACAATGTGAGCTTTCTGTATATTTAAAATCTTTGAAAGTGAGATAAAACACAGGTAATGTTATAGCATTGTTTTTTTTTTTTTTAGAAAGTACATTCAAATCTCAAATATAATACCAATCATTATACCTTTTGGAGATTCAGATAAAGAATTTAATTCTATCACACATGCCAAAACAAAAGACCATACAAATCCCTTCTTCCTTATTTATAATCTCTATAAATTTATATCAATAGAAACAGTCTTTTGTATTCTTCAGTCTGTATTTAATTATATGCTTTAAAACTGAAGCACATGGGATTATGCTATTTTTCTAGTTAGAAATTTGAACATGTGACAGTCTTGTCACCGACCGCCTCATATCTAGGGAGCAGAAACCAGAAACCAGAGAGTTTTAGGGACAGTTCTGGCGACAAGGATTAACTCCTTAACAGCATGCCCACCCAAACCCTGCCCCTGACATAATCTTCACCCTCATGAGATTTTACCACATACCAACAATCTATTCATATTTTGAATCATTTAATACACTATACCATATTATCTAATCCTCTCCTCAAAAAATATCACATGTATATACAAAAATATGTCTTAATAATCTTCTGGATGTTGTAAATTTAATTAAATAAAAAATCAAGACATTTTTGACTTTTATACACACACATACACACACACACATATATATATCACATATATACAATTCATATAACCATATGCAATATAAACATCTATGTTCATATTATATATAACACACAAATATGTACACATATCACAAAGACTAAGATCAAGTACTTGGAGAAAAAAATAATGTAAGTGACATGTTATGTTTTGTTATACTTTAAGGAAATGGAGTTTGACATGATGAGGAAACCATAACTGTAGGAGTACAAAGATGGCTGACCAAAAATTATAAGCAGCTGCAAAGTAGAGAGAAAAGAGGAAATGGGCAAGGTTATCAGATATCATAATTCATTCCCACTGACCTTCTTCTAGCAAGATTCCCAAAAGTTCTGCAAACTTTCAAATCAAAACCTTTGTGAAGACAAAAATAATTATCACTATAAGTATGTGAACTTGACTTTGTTTAATGAGAATTCTAGGGAAACCCTAGATAAATTATCATGTGCCAGGAAATATAGCACTGGTTACTAGTAGAAACAGAAGTATCCTATTTCATCAGCCAATCCTAGAGAAATCAATGAGCTTCATGTCCAGTGAAAGAATCTATTAGAAAAAAATAGGTGGAGAACAATCTAGAAAACATTAATACTTACATTTGGCCTCTGTACACACTAATATGCTCATATCTACCATAACAAGCACACATATCACAAGTAATAAAACACTAACACAGAGAGAAATACATAAAGAGAAATAATATATTTATATATTACATATTTACAGCATTATATTTTTGGATTATAAGCAGACTTTTCTCCTTTCCACCAGTTTCCAAATAAATAACATGGAGAGTAAAGGTTAATAATAAATAATTAGTCAATAGCTCAGGCTTATTATTAACTAGGTAACCCATTTTAATTTAATGCATCTTCCTTATTTAAGTTAAATGCCAGTGACTTTATTAGTATGGCATGTTCATCTCCTACTTCCTCTATATTTGTCTGGTAATTCCTTTGACTCTGACTTCCCTCTTCCGAGTGTTTATAGTTTGGTTGTTGCACCAATACTTTCTGCCTGGCTACTGGCCAAACAACTTCTTTAACCAATCTGAGTGACAAATCTTCACAATGTACAAACGGGTTTCTCCATAGATTTCCTCCCTCTTTCTCTAATTAAAAATGAAGGTTTTAACTTTAAAGTAAGATAATATACAACAGAACATCTAGTAAGAATTGCAGTTACAATATTCACACTATTTGTATTTGACAAGATTAAAGAAAATAATCTATTATCACTCTTATCTTTGTGAGGCTAAAATTTTATATGTAATTTACATTGGATCAAGCTAAGAAAAACTTTAAGTGTAAATTAGCCTTGAACTCCAACAAAGGACTCAGAAGTGTGAAATGTTATATAATGACAGGGATATTTAGCTGCCTGAACAGTCACCCAAAATTTTTCTGAAATGTTGTGGCATTCATCTTTGGCCTATAGGCCTAGCATAACTTTCAGACTTTTCTGAGAAGCAGGGCATTTTGAAGAACTGTCTTACATTTTGTATGGCAAAGTTTGCCAGTGCTTTTTTTTTTTTGCAGCCTGCTGGTCAAGGTTGGACCTATTATCAGCAATTGAAAAAAACTGTAGTTTTTTTTTTTTTTTTTTCCCAAATGGCTGGATTTTTGCCATAAGGAATCCCAATATCTGTCTCTGGGTATTTTTAAATCAAGCTACAATTGGTGCCCAACATTTGGGATATGAATTCATGAAAAAACCTTTTTAGCCACTGGCACAAGCCAGAGTTGCATGTGGGACTCCCACCAGAGCTGCACACGAGGATCTAGATCCACCCAGCTAAGCTTACTTTTCTTTTTTTTTTTTTTTCAAAGCTTCTGAGCAAGTTTGGGATTTTCCAGTTGTAGCCTCTCTGAAATAGTCTCCAGCTGCAACTCAAACTCCAGGAGCACCTGGACTCCAAGTTTTATAGGACTCCCTAGACTGGCTGGTACTGCCTTCCTTGTGCTTTTCCCAAACAATAATCTCCTGTTTTTTCAGACAGTACTCTCTCTCTCTCTCTCTCTCTCTCTCTCTCTCTCTCTCTCTCTCTCTCTCTCTCTCTCTCTCTCTCCACCCCATGGGTTTTGGGCTCTCCCAGTTCTCCCAGAACTTCCTTTTCTGACAGTTGCCAAACTAGGTAGCTGCCTTGAAATCCACTCAGGCTTTTACTCTTCTACACAGAAGCAATAAGCCTCACATTTTCATCAAAATCATCATTAGATTTGGTAAGACAACTGGGAATTCTGAGAGGAAGGTATTAGTTAAAAGAATAATTTTTTTCCACATTAAAACATGGGAAAAAAGCATTACAATGGAGTGACTTGGGGCTCTGTGTGATAATATGCTAGAAAGTTTGAAAATTGAATGATTAAATGAGAGGATATCTAATTTAAATAAGATTTATGTAATTTCAATTGTCAACATTATCAGTTTTATCATTTTCATCCTATTACTAAATGTATTGGTTATTCTGAGTGGTAAGACACAAATCATAGAAAAGCATACTAAGACAAATAACAGAGACATTCAAATCAAGACAGAAGAAATTAATGGAGAGCAAATTTAAGCAGTGCATTACAAAAATAGTGATGAGCAGCCGAAGGTTTCCAGTCAACCAACATTAATACATCCAGTAGCCTTACAGGAATTGTGAAATGGCAGAGATTCTGTCACAGCTATCTGGACTCCGGTTCCAATGTTATATTTAAGGATATTCAAGGAAGGAATAATCCCATATCATATTCATTCACCTTTTTTGAAGCAATTGTTCAAATTTGTAGTCAGTTAGTTATAGAATTTTCATAAAGACTGGATATAATTGGTTGATGGTGTTTTAGAGCCTAGTTCACATTTAAAATGGAGTATATGGTTCAAAGAAGATGCTAAGATTATTAAACAATTGAGTAAAACTCCCAAAATCAAATTCATGGAAAAGGAGATTATTCTAACATGTAAAGGCAAATTGTAGATGATGATAACACCCTGTATTTATGCCATGCAGCATCTTTGAATGCATGGGAGAGAACTGGAAAAATAGAAAATAGAAAGTTTTACGGGGCCCAAACAAAGACTTTATGGATTTTTTTTAAATTGACTTCAGGATTAAATAAAATGATATCAAATTCAGAAGTTAGACAAGTAATAATTAAAGATCTGGCTTTTGAAAATGCCTTTTCTCTATGAAAAAGAATAGTTAGGCCATTAAATGCATGTCAGCACCTTTGGAGGAATAGTTTTGAGATAGAATTAATATTGACTCTCATGACCATAATAATGCATAGATAAAGGAGGTGATTTCCAGAGGCTTGAGGAAAACTAAAAATGTCAAATGTTATAATCGTTGCAAACACTGTCACCTTAAAAGGGATTGTAGGGTATTCTCAGAAATGATGCCTTTTTCTAAAAATAATTCATTCAAAACTCCCTTAATTCTGGATTATGAGTAAGGTGTGGTAAGGCAGAAATTGGACTAATGCATGTAGGTCAATGTGGAATATTCAACATAATCCTTTGCCATTGGGAAACTCTGTGAGGGGTCTCTCTCAGGTCCTTATACCAAATCCAGTTTAGTTATTTACTGCCATCATAGAGAAAACTCCTTCACAGAGCAATTCAAAAACCTAATAACTGCTCATACTGGCTTTGGGGGAGCCTAGGCTGTTTGGATGCTCACCTTACTAGACCGGGATGGAGGTGGGTGGTCCTTGGACTTCTCACAGGTCAGGGAACCCTGATTGCTCTTCGGGCTAATGAGGGAGGGGGACTTGGTTGGGGGAGGGGGAAGTAAATGGGAGGCAGTAGCAGGGAGGAGGCAGAAATCTTAAATAAATAAATAAATAAATCCTAATGCCTAGAGTAAGAAACCAACTTCTCCATATAATAGAATAGTTACAGAAGAGAGAATAAAAATTTAGAAGAAACCTTGAGGTATTTTGGCAAACTGCTATAAATGAACAAAGACGAAAAATAAAAATATGAATGAATCAGCTTGTCTTTGAAGGTTTGGTAGACACAGGTCTGGATGCAACAATAATTTCATCAGAATGTTGGAATCCAAATTGACCTCTTTAGAATGCAAATGTTCATTTTTTTTCTTAGGGATTGAAACTTTATCTCAAGTAAAACAGAGTATGAGATGGTTGAATATATAGGGTCAAAGGAAAGGAGGTATATTAAAACCATATGTTACTAACAAAGCAATGAATTGTGGAGACATGATTTGTTACAGAAATGGAATACTCAGATTAATATTCCCCTAATCTCAAGAACAAACAATAAATTAATCTACATTTCTGGAAAAAATTTACAAGATATTATATAGGAAAATCAACAATCATTCAGGTTGTACAAGAGCAGGGCGCAACAGCTCCTCATATTTCAAAGGCACCAATAGTCATACCTTGAAAATAGTTGACAGACAAATCTATGTGTTAATCAATTTTCTTCAACAACAGATAAACTGCAGGCTTTAGAACAACTGGTACAGAAACAACTGGATGTTCAGCATACTTAAAAATCCAACAGTCCTTATATTTCTCCTCTATTTGTTGTTAAAAGAAGAAATATGTAAAATGGAGACTAGTAACAGATCTGAGATGTTAATAAGGTCATTCATCCAATTGACTCTCTGAAGTTGACATTTCTTTGCCTTCTCTATTGCCTAAAAGAGGGGTTCTTACAGTTACTGACTTAAAAGATTGTTTCTTCATTATACATTTACAAAAACAGACAGAAAATTATGCCTTCACAGTGCCTACTTATAATAGTTCTCAGACTGTTAAAAGATATCAATAAAGGATTCACCTATAGGCAATGATAAATAGTCCCACCTTTGCCAATATTCTATAAGTCAGCCACTTGAAATCATATGTAATCAAATTCCTGAATCTATAGTTATCCTTCTATGGATGTCATTTTGTTATCTGACTTAAATACAGATACTTTAGTGTAGGCGGCGTAATAACCAGGCTAGCTTAATATGAAACAGCAAATTTTAATGAAGGAATAGCTTACAACACTAGGGATCCAGCGATGAGCAGGAGATACAAAAACAGAGAGAGCAGCGGGGCTCACACAGGCCAGATTTATATGTAAACATTAGCCCGAGGCGAACACGCCCTCTAAGGGGCTGGACTATCCCTAACTTTAGAAAAAAAAATGTTTGAAGAATAAGGAAAATATTGCCTAGTTGAAGATTGCAAATTGCTCCTGAAAATGCAAAAAGGAGATTATATTAATTATTTATGTTATAAAATAGTTTTACAAAATTAGACCCCATAGGTGCAAATTAGAAGAGATCAAGTGCAGACTCTTCAAAATTGCTAGGAGATATTTCCCATCTACAATGCAATATTGAGAACTGAGTAATTTAAATAAAACCATAGGTGGTTACAAGGACTTAAAAAATCCCAAGAAATTATCATCTGTGGCTGAGGGAGAATTGATTTTGATTGAAAAGAAATTACAGAAGGACATGTGGATCATTTGGATCCAAATCTTAATTGCATTCTGGTCATATTAACTCCAAACATTCCCCTATAGGAGTTTTAATGAAGCTTAACATATTGTCTTAGAATGTATCTTTTTACCACACAAATTGAGTACAAAATTAAAATGTTACATGCAAAAAGTCTCTGAGTTAATAATAAAAGGGAATCTGAGACTTTATCAGTTAGCAGGAATAGAGCCAGCAGTAATTATAGTATCCTTTAATAATGAGGAATTTGACAAATTATGGAAAGAAAGTTGTGGTAAAAAAAAACAAAATTGTAATTTTTTTTAGGAGAGATCAATAAGAACTATCCCAAAAGCAAGAGAATTTAATTTATAATGAGTACTAACTAGGTCCTTCTTC
Organism: Alexandromys fortis; assembly: GCF_014885135.2. NCBI lineage: Eukaryota > Metazoa > Chordata > Mammalia > Rodentia > Cricetidae > Alexandromys > Alexandromys fortis. The sequence goes on from NW_026067990.1 coordinate 875,962, forward strand.
GCATTGTATGGGACATACAAATAAGTGGTGCCCCTATATTCTATACTGATACAAATAAATTAGAAAAAGCAGGATACATTTCAGATAATTTAAGTAAAGTTCATCAAAGTCCTTATTATTCTGCCAAAAGTCAAAATTATGTGCTCTTCTCATGATACCAAGAAATTTTAAGGAATTTCTCAACATAGTTACCAATTCACAATATGCACAAAGAGTTGTTTTGCATATTGAAACTGTTGAATTTATACCCAATCATATAGAATTGACTTTATTATTTATCCAATTACAAGATACAATCAGGGATAGGAATCATCCCATATGTGTGGGTGTGTCTGTATATATATATCACATAAGGTCTTACATATATATCTGCCAGATACTGCAGGACATGGAAATGCAGAAATGTATTATTGATTGATTGAAAATGTGCTAAATGCCTCAGAATTTCATAAAAAAAAATCATGTCAATAGGGGAGCTTTAAACAAGTACCTTTTCAACATGTGAAAACAAGCCAAAATATTATAAGGGAATGTCTTTTTTGTTGTTTTTTATGCAACCAAATACCACTACTAGCAGGAAGTAACTCAAAGGATGCTCAAAAAAATGAAATCTGACAAATGGATGTTTTTTATTTTGTAGAATTTGGAAGACTAAAATATGTACGCAACACCATTGATAGCTGTTCGGATTTTTAATGGAAAACTCTTTGGAGTTCAGAAATGGATGATTTATTAATCACATATTTTCTAGAAGTTAGGGCCATCATGGGTATACCTGTTCAATAAAAATAGACAATTTTCCAGCTTATGTCTCCAAGGAAATGAACCAGCTTTTGCTGATTATAATATAAAGCATTTTAATGGTATACCACAGAATCTTACAGAATAGGCAGTTGTAGAAATTTCAAATTGAACTCTTAATGGTAAGTTAAATAAACAGAAAGTGATGAAAAATACCCCCAGAAAAAAAGATTGCATAATGTTTTATTAACTTTGAATTTTCAAGTGCTAATGAGAAAGAAATACCAGCTGATGAGAGACATTGTATAGTTTTACAATATTTTGGATTGTTATATACTGTGTACCATTTCTGTATATTGATACAAATTTGATATTAATTTTGTTAGATCATACATACATTTCTAATCTTGTTCAAGGTATTGTACCTATACAGCTCATTTAATAATATAAAACAAATGTCTACTCCCTGAAATTATTACCAACTGTTTAAGATATTAAGCAAATGCAGGTTAGTAATTAGTCACCTATTTACAATAAAACACGTAGTCACGTTTGATATGTTTTCATTGCCAAACATATATACATTTTAAATAGGCAGGTAATCTTCAAACCCTTCAGAGAACTACAGATTATGGAATTTAACATTAGTTCTTTATCCTATTTTTTTTTTTTTTTTTTGATAATAAGACATGTCTTCAAATGGCAGCATCAGCCTACTTCAGAAAAGATGATGGGAATTGAAGCAACTCCACATGGAGTTTGCTTTCTTTGTGGAAAAAGTAAGCCTCTGGGGAGAAAAAGGGCCTTTGGCTCAACTGCTGACAGTATGCTGACTTAATGGACCAAGCAGGGCACACAAGAGAGTGACTGTCAAACATTACCCAGACAAGTGGTTTAGAAACCCTGTTTCATAGAAAAAGTCTATAGACCAAAGATAGATGCCCCAATATTGCAGAGAAACTTTGGGTGACTGTTCAGAAAGCCAGCTGTTTCTGTCATTTCTTGTGTTTTTTAGTAGTTGCTTTCTTGTATTTCCTTATTTCTCAGTTAATATTATGCCCTTCTTGTTTTTCTGAGAGAGTTGAAAAGTAGATATAGTTTTCCTTGTTTATCACATGCTGAAAGTAAGTTATGATAGAAAGCAAATTAAGTACAAGACTTTGGACTCATCAAGATAGGAGATATAATGGAGTATTTTCTCTAAATTTGTCAAATGCAAATGGATTAGATATTGTTGATATATTTATTCTCTTGTTTTTGTATATAGTTATTATTATATATAACTTTTGTATATTAGTCAAAGCCTCCTTTCTTAGACAAAAAAAATGGAAATATACTGGTATATTAATTTGTGTTTTAATTTTCAATAAATAAAGCTTGCATGAAGAAGAGTGCAAAGCAGCAACACTAGTCAGTCATACAGGCCATTCAGTGGTTGCACACATCTTTAATTCCAGCAGCCACACTAGTGAGCCATAGAGACACGGGGATGATAGTGGTGCATACCTTTAATCCCAGCACTAGAGAGGACTATATGATGGGATGGGACAGAATTTGTCTCTTTCAATATGAAGATTTTAGAGAGGTAAGAGCTCTCTAGAGGCTTGGTTGATTTTGCTTTTCTGATCTTCAGATTGAACCCCAATAGCTGTCTCTGAGTTTTTATTATTTGTACTACTGTGGGCGGACCTTGAGAAAATTGGAATAATAATGAAGTCCTGGCTGGATTAATCCTTGAGATTGGACTATGTCAACCAGTAGGCTTGAAGCTGTTTTGGGTGCAGAATTTTAAAGAAGGCCAAACATACAAATGTATATGGACAACATGATGTAGATCTGGTGAGGTTTTTTTTTTTTTCTTTTTCAATTTTTGTTTGTTTGTTTGGCTATTGTTAAAGATAACACTAAACATATTTGGCAGGTAGGGATGGGACTTAGAAGTAGGAGACATGCAGGGAGGAATGTGAATATATTTTAAAGTCATTCACAGTGTTCTCAAAGTGTTGTTGGTGTTTCTGTCCTGTCCAGTTCATGTAATCATTAAGTCCCAAAAAATTTACACAGCTCATGCTTCTTATTAACTCTAATAACTTATATAGCCCATTTTAGCCCATTATATAGCCCATTATTCTTATCTGTGTTAGCCATGTGGCTCAGTACATTATTCAGCAGGGCAGTCACATCTTGCCTCTTCTGTGGTCAGGTTAGAACCACAGGGGAATGGGCTTCATTCTTCCCAGAATTCTCCTGTTCTCATTGACCTGCCTCTTGGTTGTGCTGCCTATACTTCTTCCCTGGCTTCTGGCCAATAAGCATTTATTTAAAATATAATTGACAGTATACAGACCATTCTCCCACACCACTCCCCCCTATTTTTTTTTTAAACAATGGAAGATATCCATAGTGCCCATTGTGGAGTGACTACATCCACATAAAGCTTGACAGAGTTTGGGAAGTTATTCTATATGAAAAAGAATAGAGTTAAGCACAGTTTATTAATAGCAGAATTTTCTCAGGTGGGCTTTGTTTGCTAGAGGCAAATGTGCTCATTTAAGAGAGGCTGCCTGACACAGCTTTATCTATAAACCCTTGTAGCTCCTTTAAGAGGCCCTGCCATGAAACACTTAAATGAAGTTGATGAAAAGCTAAATGCATGCTTTTTCATTTTCAGCCATAGCAGAAAAAAAGCCACGCCATTTTAAAATGCTGGCTTTCTGGGCCATCCTGACAGTGTAAACTCTAACCCTTTCAGGCAGTAAGTCCAGCTACAAAGCATTTGAATGTGGTTTGTGAGCAAACTGCTGCAGCTTGCTTGCTGGCAGAGACCTTGAAATGCCATAGACTTGTGGCAATAGACATGGCAAAAGGTTAATATCTTAATGTGTAATCTTCATCCCACTTCTCTCTATTTTTCTATTCATAACATACTAAAATAGATTTATAATATGTCTTGATTATGGTTTTCACTCCTCCAACTCCTATTAGGATAATCTTTTTATATTTTATGTGAAGACATGTTTCTGTTTTACCTCATCTGCCTAAGGCACATTCTGAGTGGTATAATAAAGAGCTGAATGGACAATTGCTAGGCAATAGAGGATAGCTGGGTCTTTGGTAAAGAGACAGAAACTCTGAGAAAGAATCTGAGGAAGTTGGACATGTGGTAATGAAGAGAGGTAATGAGTCACATGGCAGAACATAAATCAATATAAAAGATTAAATTAAGTTCTAAGAGCTAGTTAGGAGTAGACCTAAGCTAAGGCCAAGATTTCATAATTAATAAGAAGTCTAGATGTCATTATTTGAGAGCTGACATTTCAAAGAAAGACTGAGTACAAATTCTTCCCAGTTTCTGTCTCTCATTAAAAAAATAGACATATAAAGGTTAATAATAAAATTAAAACTAAGATAAGATAAAACCAAAATAAGCAAATCAGAATAGGGCAAAACAAAGAGAAGAAAAAGACTCAAAGGAAAAGCACAGGAAATAATTCATACGGGTACAGGGACGAATGTTTACATACAGAGAAATTCCATAGGAGCATAAAACCAGAAATTATATATATATACAAAAATCTGCAAGGTAAATAAAGAAGATGATGCTAATAACAATTGCAATAATAAAATGTAATCAAAATGCCATTACTAAAGTTTATGAAACAAAGAACCTTCAAAAAGATCATTGAGCTCTTGAGTTCTTTTCATGTTGCTCATATACTGCTAGGCATGGTGGGAAGGGTCCAAACTTAAGTGTGATTTATATCCCCATGAGATTGTGTTGGAGGAAACCAAGTTTCACATGTGACTGACAACCAATTTTAGATAGTTTCTGGGTTAGGGATGGGAAATTCTGTTGACTTTTCATCTCAGTGCTAGGACTAAAATATGGTGAAGAGCCATGCTACACTGTGCATATTGTCACTGTCTTTGTGTCTCTCTCCTTTTGTGAGACAATATATCACTATTTAGACCAGATTGAGTCAAATTCACCATCCTATTGACTATATCTCCTAAAAATAAGAATTATAGGCATGTATCACCATGTCTAAATAAAATTCTCTTATTAATGTAATTGTAATAAATTATATTCATGTTCTTCCTTCTTCTGCTCCTCATTTGGACCTTGGGAGCTCAGTCCAGTGCTCCAGTGTGGGTCTCTGTCTCTATCTCCATCCATCTCCAGATGAAGGTTCTATGGTGATATGCAAGATATTCATCAGTATGGCTATAGGTCAAGGGCCATTTCAGGGTCCCTCTCGTCAGCTGCCCAAGGAACTAGCTGGAGACATCTCTTTGGACTCCTGGGAACCCCTCTAGAGTCAAGAAGGAAGTCAGGACCACGAGGGGTGCACCCACCCACTGAGATGGTGGGGCCGATCTAAAGGGAGGTTACCAAGGCCAGCTGAACTGGGTCTGATGGAGCATGTGATCAAACTGGACTCTTTGAACGTGTTGGACAATGAGTGATGACTGAGAAGCCAAGGACAATGGCACTGGGTTTTGATCCTACTGATGGTGGAAGGTAACTGGTTAATTATAATAAACCAACTGCTTGGCCTCATAGCTTAGCATATAGGTGGGTGGAATAAACAGAATAGGATGCTGGGCGGAAGAGGAAGTGAGGTCAGACTCTGTGCTGCTTCCAGAGGGACCCGACAGCCGCCATGCTCTACTCTCCCAGGCAGCTGCAACCCACGATGGACTTAGGCTAGAATCTTCCCGGTAAGCACACCTTGGGGTGCTTACACACATCATTAGAAATGGGCTAGTCCAGGTGCGAGAATTAGCCTGTAAGGGCTAGAGTTCATGGGCCAAGCAGTTCTTAAATGAATACAGTTTGTGTGTTGTTATTTCAGGCATAAGCTAGCCAAGCGGCCGGGGTGTTGGCGACGCAGCCCCGCCGCTCTTATTTCAACATCCTACTGCATGTAATGGCTTTATGGGAGCCTAGTTTGTTTGGATGCTCACCTTCCTAGACCTGGATGGAGCGGGGAGGACCTTGGACTTCCCACAGGGCAGGGAACTCTGACTGCTCTTTGTACTGGAGAGGGAGGAGGAGGAAGGTGAAGGGAGGGGAAAGGAAATTGGAGGAGGGGAGGAGGTGGAAATTTTAATAATAATAATAATAACAATAAAAAATAAATTGTATTCATTTTAGGTGCCATTTCTAAGATTACTGATATGTCTTGTAAACTATCACCCAAAATCTACTCACTTTTGTGATTTTTCAGAATTATGTGCTGCAGTTAAAAAGAGCATGAAGGGGTTATTCTTTTTTTATTTTGGATCCTAAAGGCAACAGGATAATAGGTCCTGTGTTAAGTGAATTTTCATATTTTTTTTAATTTAATTCATAGTTGTGTGTATGTGTGCATGTGTAATTCATTTTGATCATATACACCACTATTATCCTTTTTATCTAGATGCATGGATAGATAGACAGATAGATAGATAGATAGATAGATAGATAGATAGATAGATAGATGTACCAATAATTAACAAAAGAGGTAATGAAATTGAAAAAGGGCAAGTTTACATACAGTGTTTGGAGGCAAGAAATGGAAGAATAAAAGGAAATAATGATATCATAATTGAATTATATTTTATGTTTTAACATTTTTATTGATCTTTTTATTGAGCTCTACATTTTTCTTTCCTCCCCTCCCTGCCTCTCCCCTCGCCTTCAACTCTCTTCCAAGGTCTCCATGCTCCCAATTTACTCAGAAGATCAAATTATATTTTAAAACATGTTATATACAAGTATGAAATTATGAAACATGTTTTTTAAATAATAGAACATAAAACCACATGCTTATAAGTATTAATTTTATAAATCAAATCAAATAATCAAGTAGTTATCGTGTGGTTTGAATATGTATGCCCCCTAAGACAGTTATTTTGTATCTTTGTAGACCTTTATAAGAGTGATCACTATTAACCATGGAAAATAGTCAATATAAGTCTTTCTTGAAATTTCTGTCATTGAAGTCCAAAACTCTTCCATTTTGCCTCAGACAGATTTCAAATATAAGGGAGAAAAGCAACTGCCTTCTTTGCCAAAAGATTACAAGGATTATAAGAATAGTTACACTACTGTTTCTTTTTGAAACTGCTTCAACTAGGCCTTATCATTACATACTCTCAATATGACTCTCTTCCAAGTTCTACTAGGATGACCCATTAAACTCTGTCTTACTGTGTTCAATTGCATTTCTAGTCCAAAGTCACAAAGAGCAGAGATTATAGCAATACCTCAATCTTGATGCAAAATTTTGTTTTAGTTACTTTCTATCGTTGTGAAGAGACACAACTGATGTAGCATGTAGAAGGAATGCTTAATTGGAGACTTCCTTACAAATTCAGAGGGTAAGATCATGGATGTCGTGTTGGGAAGCATGGCATAATATGTCAGAGCAGCAACTGAGAACTTTTATCTGATGCACAAGCCCATGGTAGATAGAGAAAGAGATAGAGAATGACAGAGAGACAGACAGACAGACATTGTGGGTTATTGAAACCTCAAATCACAACCCCAGTAACACAACTTCTTCTACAACACTCACTTTTTACTCCTTCCCAAATGAGTTCCACTAACAGGGAGCCAAATATTCTTAACATATGGGTCTATGAGGGCCATTTTCTTTTAAATCACTACACACAGCCTGTTTTGAATGTTTTATTTTCTGAGAATCCTAGTACCATTTTTTAATGCTTAAAGAATTGTGTGCCTCTGATATTATTTTGTCAATTTAAAAGTATTCTTGATAAGACAACAATTCAGTGAGAATTATTCTGTCATGACTGAAAACAGAAGTTTAGTTTAACATGGAATTGTTGTTTTATAATGAGGCACCTTTGATTACAATTGAGTGTCTTAATTGTTACTTGCCTAATCATGGTTTTAAAATTTCTTCTTCTGTTTCTTTTAGAGTGTTATGTCTTTAAAAAATTACTCAAATTCTTTTCAAATATATTTACACGAATTTGTTTGTAATTTTAATTTACTATATTTTAAATTAAATTAAACATTACTTTAAGATATTTCATTAGTTCTTTCAAATTTCATGCAACATTTTGATCATATTCACTGCCCTGTCTCCAACTTCTTACAGAACCAGTCTCCTTTCACTCTTCAGCCAACTTTCTCTCCTTCTCTATCCATTCGGATTTTTAGTGCCCATATATGCTTGGGGATGTGTGCTTCTTGTGATACATTGTTGACTACCAGGTGCTATGCTCTTAAATAAAATTGGCTCTCCTCCCATAGCAGCTATCAATTACCAATAGCTTTTCCACTTGTGTTGAAACTTCATGTTCTGTTCTAATCTCCATCCTAGAATATGGTCTAAATTAAGCTTATACAGATCTTTTACAAGCTGTTAGAACTAATGTGAATTCCCACATATAACACAGAATTGCCCTAATGTATCCAGAATCTGCTTCCTTGTACTTTTTTAGTACCTCTGGCTTTTACACTCTTACTCCCACTCTTCTTCAATGTTCCAGATGTAAGGGAGGGAATGTGTTGTATTTATGTTACCTTAGTGCTGAACTTTCTGTAGTTTCAACTTTTCTGCATTTTGACCACTTGTGGGCTCTGTGTTAATCACCATTTACTTAAATCAGAAAGCTTAAGGTTGGAAAATGCATTAATTTAAGGATGTACTGATAAGTTATGAGCAGTTGGTTTAATACTTTGCCTTTATAGAAGCATCAAAATAGAAAATTTTTCATTAGACCACATCTCTTCTTCCCTTTCATAATTCCTCTAACCCATCTGCTATCAAATTATATTTATCTGTGTACTTCCCTGAGCTATAGTTTTTAAATTTCATACATGAATGACATTACTATATATGAATTTTCTCAACTACTTCATTTTAATTATCAAAATATTTTTGGGTATATTCATGTTATTATAAATAATGAACTTTTCTTCTTTGCAAAGTCAAATATGATATTTTTGAAAACATCAAGAAGATTTTATATATATTATATGTATAAATGATTTGATTGATACAATATCTTGGCAAATATACATATAATCATATTATATATATTATTTATATACATATATCAGTGTGATAATACACTGATTTCAATTTTTTGCTATATACATATAGAAATACAGCTGATAGGTCGAACTTTAGTTGCACCACATATTTTTGTGTGTTGAAGTATTCACTGTATTTTACTTAATAGTTGGATTATTAATTTTCATTGGTTTTTTCCTTTTTTAATTCATGTCATCACAATTTTAAGTTTTAAACATTTATTTGTTTCAACCTGCTGTTCATTTGAGATAGATGAGCATAATGAGAAATACAATACAGTCTACTCAATGGAGTTTGTGTTTGGAAATGTTAGTGGAAAAAGAAGATTTGATGACTAAATGCTTTGAGAATGACCAAAATCTTACAACTATTAGTATTGCAAGTGTGGTATTCACCACATCATTGCTCTGAAACTGTCATGATAATCAATGGTGACACATTTCAATTATTATATGTTTAAGGACACTGTTGCCACACTGAGCACCAAATGGTGAGATTTACTTCTAAACCATGTGGAGAATAGTCACAAAATTTCATTCTGAGATATAACTGAAATACATTTTGATTCCTCTTATTGATTCCCTTAAATGAGCCTCTGTATTGGGAGGCTGCTTGTTGATTCCTGGCCACCTGGCTAGCTTAGAACCGAGATAAAACTTAGAACTAAGATAATCACACAGAAACTGTATTAATTAAATCACTGCTTGCCCATTAGCTCTAGCTTCTTATTGGCTAACTCTTATATTAATTTAACCAATTCTATTAATCTGTATATTTCCACGTGGCTGTGGCTTACCATATAAACTTCAGTGTCTATCTCCAGCGGCTTCATGGCTTCTCATTAATTCCACCTTCCTCCTTCTATGTTGTAGACCAAGCCAGTTTCTTTATTCATTAACCAATAAAAGCAACACATAGACAGAAGTACCTCCCACAGCAAACCTCCTAAAGACAAAAAGCCTCCTAAGCAGATGAAGTCTAGAAGTCAGTCCTAGAGAACAAAATTAATGAAGTAGAGAATAGCATTTCCTTCAGATGCAATAACCTTAATTCTCCTAATAGCTAGCTTGGAACTCCACATAGATTTCTGAATCCATTATGTTTTGAAATTATCATAAAAACCTTGGAAAAATACTTATTCATCCCAATTTCTCAATAATAAATCTGGTGGTTTTAAGAATAAGATAATTTTTTCATGCTCACATGGTGGCTAAAACAAACATAAATCCTGACTTTTCTTATATAAATATTCTGCTTACTTAAAATTTTCAAAAATGTTTTGGGTTTAGATACTATTCATACCAATAAAGGAAGTATATAATACAAAATTATTACAATTGCCTTACCATCAAAATGAAAAGTGTTTATTGGAATTAAAGGAGAAAGGGGGCATGTATAAAATTGATCTCTAGTACTACTCTTTAGATTGCATTGAATGAGGTGTTTATTGTTACTAAAGCTCCACCTACAAATCTAAATGCAAATATGAAAACAGGTACTCTACCAGTGTCTCTCACAGAGTTTGATATTTCAGTTGTTTCATATATTATGTCACTAAAATCTTAAGGCAAGAAAATATCATAAACTTTATTAAATAAAAATCAGTTTTTAATTTGCAAATAAGTGCTAATAATTTGTTTTATACTCTAAATATGACTAGTATGTCTTCAAATTATTTGTCCACAATGTAATAATAATAATAATAATAATAATAATAATTCATATTACTTTCCTACTACCATTATAATTTTGGATAACATAGAATAAATATTGTAAGTCTTATATAAGTATAAAACCGTAAGACATTTAAGAAATTATCTTTTCATATCTTATATAACTTGTCAATAATTTTTTCTTTTGCTTTTGAAATTTTAAAACTAGCTTTAAATGGTCTCTTGATGAAAAAGTAAAGTCTCATACAACCTTGTATACCCGCGTAAGCCACTAAGACACATGGATTCTCACTGCATTTCTCTTTTATGCTCCCAATAACTCCTGTTATTCTTCATGTAATTTTTGTCTAAGTAGTTTGAAATGTTCTGGAAAGTTTGTCTGAGAGGTCATAGGTTAGGAACATAGGATACCAGGAATGTATATTGGACGTACTAAAGCTTTTATGAGTAAAATAGCATATATGTGAGGCAAAGCCATCGCAAGAGAGAAGTAAGGCCTTGAAGTATCCCTGCAGTCTCTCTCTACTCATAAATCCTCAGGTAAGAAGCTCAAACTGTTCCAGAATCTGGTGCTTATCATCAGCCTGGGCTCTAGCAGATAGCCAAGGTAGAATTCATAAGATGCATGGTCCTTAATTATGAGCCATCATCCTAGGAGGTGAATATCTTGCTCCACTCAGATCCTTTAGGCTTAATCCCAAATTAGAATGTTGTAGAGATCAACAATATAAGATGCTCCCTGCGCACCTAGACCTCATTAATCAGAGCCTTGCTATGAGTCCTTCAGGAAGAGGGGGCCACAAACCTCCACCTGCAGCATCAATACCACCTACTCTGTTCCTTTTTGTTGGTGTAGTTAAGGATGCCTACTCTGTATCCTTAACTACAACTTTAATAACTAACTTCTTCATCATCTACAGAATGCTATAAATCTTAGCTTCTAGCCCTCTAATACACTTTGAGTTGCTAACTAGAGTAGTAGAAAACAACTCTTGAATAGCATGGCAGTTAATTAATCTGCTCTGCTGTAAAACTCCAGTGCCCTTAACTCTCCCCTAAAGGTCTTTAAAATCTGTAGTTCCTGATTGTCTATGTCACATACCCTATTCTAGTCCTCTCTCTCATATTAGAGAACAATTGCAGTCTGTGAGATGAAGAGGGTAGAGTTATAAAGTGACAGAATGCTGGATCTCACAGAGGGACTTGTGTCAGGCTCCAGCAAAACACTGCTGAGGCCAGTGTTTAAGGAATCTACTTGAACCCAGAAATGGACCGTACCACACATGATCCCCAAAGGATCACGGGTAGATCATGCCTAGTCTCTGAGCAGGATGAAAGCTTGTCTCTGTATCTTCACTCATGCAAAAAGCATTATTATTGAAGAGGAAGTACTCAAGGCACTTTGAAAGACATTAACTTTAACTTCCAGCCTAAGAGTATTAAGAATAGATAAAAAGGACTGACAAAATGAAAGTGAGAATGAAGGCAAAAAACTTAAGAAAAGGTATTCGGATGAGAATAGAATGGATGAAATTAAAATGACTTTACTAAAAGAGATTTTTATATGTAATTTTGCTATGTTAAGTTAAAGCCTCCTTTTTTTGTTTAAACAGAAAAAGGGGAAATGATGGAGGAAGGACATTGGTTAATTATCATAAAGAAACTGCCTTGACCCATTTTATTGGTTAGAACATAGGTGGGTGGAGTAAACAGAAGAGAATGCTGGGAGAAAGAAGCTTAGTCAGGAGTCACCATGATTCTCCCACTCTAGACAGATGCAGGTTAAGATCCTCCCTGGTAAGCCACCTCGTGGGCTACACAGAATATTAGAAATGGGTTAGGTCAATATGTAAGAGCTAGGCAATAAGAAACTGGAACTAGCCGGGCCAGGCAGTGTTTAAAAGAATACAGTTTCTGTGTAATTATTTCAGGCATAAGCTAGCCATGCGGGCAGCCGGGTGCCGGGGACACAGCCCTGCCGCTCCTTCAACAACAAACCCAGGCAATGGTGGTACACATCTTTTTCCCCAGCACTTGCGAAGAAGAAGCATGTCGATTTCTGAGTTCAAGGCCAGTCTATTTAAGGTAAATTACACAGGTCTACATAGATAGTTCCGGAATTGCTAAGGCTACACTGAGAATCTGTCTTGAAAAACAAAACAGCATAAAAGAAATAAAATGAAAAAGTTTGAAGAACTCAGTGTGATTAGTAAGACTACTGTGCACAATCTATTTTCATAAAGATAGTCACCATGTCTTAAAAACAGCAAAATATTCACCATGTCCTAAAGACAGCAATATACCCAACCATTCTTAGAGAGTAAACTGAAGTGATGACAAGAAGTTAATAAAACCTCTAATATTGGTGATTCTATGTTGCTGGGTTTTCATACAAAGGTTTTAATTTTGTCAGGAAGACAATTGAGTGGTGACAAGGATGAAGCAAAACTTGTATGGGAAGGCAAATACTAAAGTTCTTTTACAGTTTATATGAAGAAGTTTACAAAAACAAAGTGTTTTTATGTAACTCAGTAATTCTATCTCTGAGAATCCAGCTTAAGGAAGTAACTTCATATACAATGCTTACAATATTATAAAAGTTGGAACACTTTCCTTTTTTCATGATTATATTGTGATTTTTTTTTTTACATTTTTTTCCTCAAAGAATCAATTCCAATGTGGAAAGCTGGTTTGTTAAAAAAAAAAATATTTCGGGAACAAAAATAACACTAATTCAAAAAACGAATAAGTTTCCACTATACAGTTAATACATTAATACAACTGTAGAACTGTAGAACCCTTTATCTTAACTACAGAATTAAGAAATTTCAATAATATAATTATATTTATCTTTTTCTCCATTTATATTGCTCTGGACTAAACAAAGAGCCTCTTCCATGTTAGTTGAGTGCTCTAGCATATATTTATTTATACCTTAACAGTTTACTTCAAGACTATAAAAATGACTCATATGATGATAGCATTTGATGCCCAAGTCTGATAACTTAAGTTTACTAATAAGAACCCAAATAGGAAACTCCCAAGAGTTATCCTCTGAACTCCAGTCTGGTGACATTTCACATGTGTAGTTGCATGTGCACACTTAAATGCCCATGTGTGCAATTGTTATTTCTCCCATTTCCAAAATTGTCAATTGCCTTGGAGTACTAGAATATTAGAATTTCAGAAGTTTCCTCTCTAACCAAAGGACATGGGAGTAAAACCTGGATATTTCCGCCATAACTCAAAATAAAAACAGCAACTCAATATTAGTTTCTTCATTATCCATCATTTTAATATTCACGCCTTCATTAACACTGACTGATACAGTGTGATAGGCTCAAAACAGTGAATATGAAGGCAAAGGGACAGTTACACAAATCCTAAAATGCCCTTGCCTTGTCTTGTGGGTGAAATCACACTAGGATTCATTATTTCTTCCTCTTCCTTGTTTGAAAACAGCCATAAACACTGGCTGTGGGGTATTCCTCATCACCAAGGAAAGCTGGTCAAGGAAGGCATTGATGGATATTCGGAAGAGAACAGGATCTTCAGTGGTCCACCTCCTAAAAGTAAAGGAGTGACATCATCATGGGAAAAAAAGGAATCTCTACAGTGTCACCGTACAATGTCTTCTGCTTATGTCTAATCCACCCAAGTCTCCATTATAGAACTCCTAGAATACACATTGCCTTCCAATCTAAGGCCCCTCCCACTCCAAACTCTTGGAGAACTAACACAGTCAGAGTACTGTCATTCACGGTGAACTCCTGCTGAACAATCACTTGCTGTTGCTGGACATTTGAGGCCAGGAATCTGCAGGCTATGTTTGCCTCCACAGCAGTCCTGAATGGCACTGTTACAGAACTGGAAGGAGATATGGTTAAGGTATTAGCCACTATCGAATCTCTTTTAAGTATTGAGCTTGATTATATCTCTGAGGTTTACTTTAGCATGTTCTGAAATGACACCCAAGGCAACTCACAGCCACTTCTTCAGTAGTTCTGGTTTTCGATACCTTATAGCCTGCTTACACATACATGATTCCCTGTTTTGCCTCAATATTGACTCTGCTCAGGACTTACTGTCCACAGTACATCCTTCTGTCCCCTTCCTAGTCGGCCATAAACCTTCCCAAACTAAGTCTCCTCCCAAAGCATTTTTTTTTGAGTTCTGGCCTACATATGTCGCCATAGCCATTGTCAGTGTGCTCTCCCCAAAGGATACAACTCCAGGAGTTGACTTCGAGCTGTTGTTGCAGCATCTCCACTGGGTCCTGGGATAACTGGTGACTCCTCCTCCCGAGGAGCTACAGCTGCTTGTTCTGCCACAACTCTTGCCTCTACAGGGCTCCTTGAGTGGAGGCTGCCTTGGACACCCTGGCTACCAGAATCTTGTGGGTGACTTTCACGAGGGGAGTTTCCATTGTCATTCTCGGCTTCAGAAATCTGTGAGCTAGCTTGCTCATCCGGGTTTTCAGTTGTATGCTGGCCACCCTCCTCTTCTTCACCACCTACTTTACAGCTCTTGTTCTCGCCAGGATCCTGCATGGTTAAGTGGGCTATTCCCTCAGAGTACCACTCTAATATCACCGCCCGCTCATCATTTGCTAAGGGAATGAGATGCCAGTACTAGCCCCGCCATTTAGACAAAGGGTGCCTGTGTGACGCGCACAGTGCCAGAACAAACAGGGTCTCGCGAGAGTAGGAGAGTCTCGAGGGAGTTTCAAACATCTCCAGAGATTGTACCTAGCAAACTAGAGCTGTTCTGTGCGGGAGAGTGGAAAAACAATCTTTAGTGAAAAGTACTAGATTAGGTGTGATCTCTGCAGGAAAAGAAGGCCTGAAGACTTCGTCAGCGGTGCCAGAAATGATGCCCAAAAGGACGGGAGCAAAAGACACAGGAGGCAGTTTGCCCTCTTGGACCTCTCTTTTTCTTGTGAGGAAAAGTATCCTCATCCATATAGTGGGACCCCAGATAATCTCAGGGCTTATCCGTGGGGCAATTTTTGTGACATCCTCCAAGAAGGCCTCATGTTGGGGACACTTGACCTTAATGACCCTCATTAGCAAAAGGAAATATAAGGCAGCAAACTCTTCTGGTTAGTTCTTCTGTAACTGGCAGTCATAGTTGGCATGTTGTGATAGACCAGGAGCATGCGTCATGAGTTACTATGGAAATGGCTTTCATAAAGTTTGCTTTGGTCAAGTTGCTTACTCATTGTAAGTCTTATCATGCATGTGCATACTTTGGCTCTGCCCTGCCACAGCCTAGTTACTATTAAAGTACTTTTTCCCTCTGATGCCTCTTCTAAGCTTCTTTTATCTGATTTCATTTCAGCGCTCTCTTGCAGGCTTCTACAAGGACAGGTCATGAGGCTCTGTTTACAGCATTCAACTACTTTTCTGTTGCAAAATCATAAAGTCTTCCTAATCCTTCAAATGACAACATGGTCGGTTTCTTTCTAACAAAAGCCTATTGCCTTGTACTGTCTTTTTGTGTTTAGGTTTCTGTAATAAAGCACAATACCCAAGACAACTTACTGAAGAAAGAGTTTATTTGGACTTACAGTTCCAGAGCTCTTAGAGTCCATTATGGCCAGAAAGCATGACAATAACTGACAAGCATGGTGGCAGAATTAGGAAACTGAGATCTCACATCATGAACAGAAAAAAGAGTAAATAGGAAATGCGATATGATTGTAAACTCTCTATACCTTCCTTCAGTGATAGACTACCTATGCAAGGCTTCAATTCCTAAAGGTTCTACAACCATCCCAAAGAATGGCACTAATTGGTGTCCAAGAGTTTAAACACATGAGTCTATGAGGGCTATTGTCATTCAAACCACCACAAGAAATTAGCACAAAGAAAAGAAATAGTGAGGAAAATGTGTAAATAAAATGTAACTAAAAGTCATAAAAAGGGTTAAATAGTTATTTTTCAAAAGATAACTACAAATGACAAATCTTTAATCTAAGATAAGGGAAAGCAAAGATGGTATCACAACAAAATAAAATTTGTTTATTTTATATAAACATAGAAAAAGACCACAGAATACTATTATGAACAGCTATGTACCAATAAATTGAAAAATGTAGTAGAAATGGATAAATTGCTAGACAAATATAAACTATATGATTTGCTCTATAAAAAGTGTAAAAACTGAATAAACTAATAAAAACAATATGACTAAAGTAATAATAATAAATTATCCACCAAAAGTCAAATACAATAAGATTTTGCTGAATAATTTTGCCAAATATTTAAACAAATCTCAATTCTTTGCAAAGTGTTTAACACACACACACACATACACACACACAGACGTACACATATACTTTAGTTTCTACAGTACCACCCTAAATCATGAATGTTCTGAGCAGATATTAATAGCTACTTTCTGCCTCATTCTATTCTTATAAACTGCAAGGCAAAGCAAGTCACTGTAAAGTGATTTATATGTTCCCAAAGGAGCAATGCTATTTTTAGAGAAGATACTCTTAACCAATAATTTTGACCATGAATATATCATTATGATATCTCATAAGGTAAAAGTTCTTAGGGCAATAAATGTGCTTATTTTAGTATAAATTAATTACATATATGATGAGTGATCATATTGCACTCATTTTTTTGCACTTACAAAGGGTATTTAATAACACTGTGAATGGCTTTCATCTCTTATAGGAAATCTCATGGGAAATAAAACAACTTTGAAGTCCCTTTTTTTTTATACTAAATGTCTCTTTTCTCTGCAGTCATTTGGAATTGTTCCAATGACTGCTTTTAAAAAAATTCTATTATATCAAGTATTGAGAGATTTTTAAAAAGTAAAAATATTATAACACAGTGATGTAAATCTGCTTTCAAGCTCCCTGTACATTATTTTCTCTGTTTAGTTAAGTATAGTAGTTAGATGTACCCTAAATATCCATGTAGTGACCTAACTTTCTGGAATCTACTATAATATTCATTCTTGGAGCCTAACCTGAGTTTTTAAGGACAATGTTGATTTCTCTGTCTGCTTCTGTGGAAAATTGAATAATTATCTCCAAACTCTGATAACTAATTAAATGATTTTGTCATAGTGCTAAGTCACAGAGTCACACAGATAGAGAGTATTATTTGTTTCCGTGATAATAGTGTTCTTTACAGATAGATACTGTAGTACTTTGAGTGTCATTGGCATCCATAATCTCATAGGGAGTGATATTATTAGGAGGTGTGGCTTTGTTGGAGTAGGTATTACCTTGTTGGAGGAAGTGTACCACAGCAGCCTACAGGCCACCATGCTTCCCATTATGATGACAATGAACTGATCCTCTGAAACTGTAAGTGAGCTACCACAAATAAATGGTTTTGCTATAAGAGTTGCTGTGGTTGTGGTGTATCTTCACATATACTATGATATATTATAGTGAAATACAAGATATTTAGAAACTTTAAACTAAAATTCCATTTAGAGTTGACTAAGACACAACAGCTCTAAATCAACAGTTTTCTTTTAGAAGAATTAAATGGGTTGTTTTTTCTTATAAATTTATGATAATGATTAAATTATATAACACATAATTCGTGGTCATGGCTAGTATAAAGATGCCAAACCCAGGATATTTGAACAATTTGTTAATGAGCCATCTCAAATGTGTAATGGCGTTTACAATACGAAAAAAGTGTTACTTAGTTGACAGCTGATTTTGAGTTGTTGCATACACTAAAGTTTAATTGGATTCTATTAGAAACTATAAACAAATAATAAACCTAGAGCAGTATCACAGAGGAAACCTAATGGAAATCCTACAGTGGGTAATCATTGGGAACAGTAGGAAATGTTTAAAAGTTTGTGATTTCTGAATCTAATTATGATTCAGAAGGTAGTGTGGCTTGGTGAGTCACACAGATTACCCTTTAATGTATATATATGTATATATTACACATACATACATGTATATATAATATATACATGTATACATATATTTACTTGCAAGTGTTCATTGCCATGAGTCATTGGTCTGGCTTAAGGCCTCTGGCTTTGGATAATGGGCTCCCACTGGAACTCTTCTTGGATATTCTGTTGTTTTCCTAGTTCAAGGAAATCCTAAAGTTTTGGATCTGTAGGTGCATTACCTTCACACTCCAGTAGTCCATAGATGAGGTGAGTGCTGAGGTAGTCTAACTCAAAGCCCTAATTCTGGGCTTGGATTCTAGCTGGATTGGTCAGCCTGCCAGCTTTTTCTCATCGTCACTACACAGGTGACACAGGTGAGCTGTTCAGCACTGCCTGAGCTTCTTTACCCTAAACATCCTAAAGCAAGAAACTTAACTAGGTTAGTTCTCCTGCTTTTGGGTTTTCTAGTTTGGCTCACCCATACTATTACTACCAGGACTAACTGTTCTACTCTTTTGCCCAGATGAGATGCAAAGTCCTTCCAATTGCTGTAGGAGACACATGGGGGGAACAGAGTTAGGTCTTCTGTTGTCCCGCCCTGAGTGTGAGCTCATATATGTTCCCACTAACAGGATTAGCTCTAGTGTTCTTCCCACTGGGTTTCAGAGCCTGCACTCCCGTGTGATACAGCTGGTGAGCAGTAGGGATAGTTCTCCCAAACTAATGACCCTGGGGATAACTTTCTCACCTGCTTCAAGTAACAAGGGATAAGGGGGAGGGCATCTTTCTCTCACCCATGCCGCCACCACATGACAAAGGAGCTATGGCAGGGTCAGCTCTCCCAGTCTAATGCCCTAAAGGATCAACTCACCTGCAACCTCTTCAATAAGATCAGTCCTAGTGGGCTGGCCCGGAGAGGTGCAGGGCCTGCTCTTCAAGTACTGAAACCAGTGAGTAGCGGGATCAGTTTTCCCACTCTTGTAACCTAGAAATCAACTCTTTATGCCTGTATTAGGTGAGAAGGGACAAATGACAGAGGGCTAGATCTCTTTTCCCTCACTACCATATAACAGACAGGCGGGGTTAGCTTTCCCACTATAATACTTCAGGGCTGCCACACCACACTCCTGACCAGGCGAGGTGCAGGGCTAGTTCTCCCTAGTCCTACAGGGAGTAAAGGGCAAAGACAATTCTGTGTAGTTCTATCCTCACTGACTTTAGTGGTAACAAGAGCCATGGATATCAACAAAGACCATGGCTGCAGTAGTGCCAGGGACCAGACATGGACCTAGGTAGCAGTGCAGGCCTGAAAGACACAGTGGCCCTGAGAAGCAGTGCAGATCTCTGGCAACTTCTCAGCCTTCTATGGTAACAGGATTCATGGATATCAACACACTCCCTGACTCTGAAAGGGCCATAAATTCAGATGACAGTTTGGGTCCAGATAACACCATGGTTCTAGGTGGCAGCACAGGATATACAGTTGTATATAACCCCAGTGGCAGCCTGACCTTCAAATTCCAACCTCAGGTGTTGGCACAGACTTCAGGCATCTGTATAACCCTCAGTGGAAACAGGAGCCACAGATATTACAACAGGCTCCCCCAGCAGCATCGGGGCCTCAGACCAATATGTGGCCCTTGGCAAAAGAACAGGCCTGGGCATCATTTTGTACCTGGGTGGCAAAGTAGCTATTCACATATTCCTTACTACATTCGCCTCTCCAGCTCAACATCTCTCCCCAGGCAATGAACCCTTCTACCTCTGTGTCTCCCATTCCTCCACCCTGCACTTGTGCCCATTGTCACTGCCACCCTCAAAGTTCTAGTAACTTGGTTGGGCATGGTTGATTTTTACCTACCCATGCCCAAAAGGCAGGAAGAAGGGTTATGGCTGTCCTCCTCTCACAAGCCTGGGACTGACCTGACAGCTAACTCTTAAACCAATGAATTCTTACTTTGCACACACACACACACACACACACGCACACACACATTTATATATAATAAATTTATATATAAATAAATTTATATATAATAAAGAAAATAGATTCAAAAACTTCAAATTCTAGATAATTAATCTTTTATTCCTTACACTATACCTTAGAGCAAAAGACAAATATTCAAATGTTTACTTCAAATTTGGGCCATCTGGGGAGAACTCACATCTTAGATGTCAGCAGTATCATATTAGAATTTTGGTTATTACCAATAAAGGCCAGTTTCTGGAAACAACATTTCACAATGACATTCTGCCCAGTTTTAAACTTTAAACTCACTTGAACTAAATTATCACTTCAAAACGGACCTGCTATCAAAATGTAGAGATATATAAACAAAAACTAAGAAATATGAACTGGAACTAAGAAATTTTTTGATACTGTCTTGGTACTAATATTATGATCTTATGTTTCCAGGTATGAAAAAATTATACTTTACACTGACCTGTTGATAGAGGTACTAGAAGTAGATCAGCAATTTACCATAACTGTTTCGTAAAGAAAAGAATAACGTTCAAATGAATAAATTGAGATGAACTTTTATAAATGCAAATATAGATAATAGTTTCATGCACACAAAATATTTTAGTGTTATTTCTACTTATAATCCTCCTGTAGGAATTGCTTCTTCTTTATAACTTCCCAAGCTTCCCATATAGCATCAAATAAGCTGTTGTTTTAATTTAAAATATCAACATGCCAGGAGAGATTGGAAACTTGATGAGTGAACTTATTCTAACTTTAGCATGGGTCATTTTCAGGACCTTGCTATAGTACGTTATCTCCTAACTGTTCTTCGGTGTACTCTGGAAATGCCCCATGAGCCAATGATTTGGGAAAGATGCAGTCAGAGATGAAAGTAAGATATCAGAGTGTATCAGCTAATGGTAGAATAAAAGTGGACCTGATTCTAATCAATTTATGGGAGTAGCTACAGTATAATGAAGAGACAGAGACCTTATTAGCGAGTGGCAGCAAATGCTCCACTTTGTTCAGCATTGGTTTTCCTCCAATTCTATTGTAACTCCACACTCTAAACTGCACTACAGCTCTTTTATTCTCTAATGTTAAGTGCTTTTAATTTAGACTTATAATGTACCAGCAAAAATATAACTCAGATTTATTTAAACTCATCAAACTTGTTCTCATAAAATAAGTCAAGAAAGATCTTCCTTGAGACCTCTTTCTAGAAATCTCTAAAGCTGTTAGGGAAGTGTATGGTGAGCATCCTTCCCCCTTTTCCCCAGTGACTGTCTCAGTTGAAACTTTTGGTGTGTTGTTTTGTTCTTTACCTTTTTGGATGGTCCCCATTTTTCTTTTTTTAAAACGTATCAGAATTTTGTTTTTTCCTTTTATCAACCCTGGAAAATTTTCTGCTATAATTTGCTACCCAGAAACAATTAAAAAATGTCCTCTCTTTTTTGAGAAAATTTTCTTGTGACATTTATTTTTACATTATCTATGATTTTTTAAGAACACATCTCTCATAAAAGCCTATAATTTAAAGTTTTTAGTGGTTTGTACTTTATTTGCCTTAAATTACTGTGCAAAATTTTAAAAACTACTCATCTTGCAAGCAACAAATGAGAGCATATATAAGACATAACACTGAAAATCTTCTGTTTTTATTTTTTGTGTAGTAATGCATCACATAGGTAAAATATTTAATGTCTGACTCTGAGTTTAATCAGTATCATGTCAACATAAGTAATTACTTAGTCACTTTTTTTATATTTTAAACATATTAGTTTATTAATAAGATAATTTAAGTTGTCTCTATGAAATCTTTTCTTGGTGTTTATTGTCATGGCAAATATAATATACAGATAAATTTTGTCTAGTATACTTGAATAATCAGCTTATTAGTGTTATAAATGGGAAAATGCACTTAACACAGTGATAACAATTTTTTTGTATGTCATTGGTTAATTTTTGCTTTTTATTTCATTGCATATTTAAAATAATCTAAAAATGGAAGCATTGTTTAATTCATTAAACACCAGAAATAAGGAGTTTCAATAACTTTTTACAGCTTCCAGCATAAGATTTAGTTTTGTGTTATGTTAGTATGGTGACAATAGCCCAGCACTTAGTGTATCTTAGACATATTGCCTGCCACTGAGCCTCATTCCCAGCTGATAATATAAATCTTGATGTTGCAGTGCTTTGGAACCTGAAACAACAGCAAACTCCTCAGTGAACTGTCTTTTTCTAGCCTTTGGGTTTCTATCCAAGAATATGTAAAATGCTTTTTCAGATTGAGATAGAATTATTTTGATCTAGTTTTGTGTTTTCAAGTCAATATTGACCATGGACAAATTCACGTTTTCTCTATCCCTTCTATATATTAGACAAGTTTCTCTAAAGTGACGGAACTTGTGGAAGGAGACTCTAAATATAGAGTCTTTCTCTCTCTCTCTTTAAATGTGTGTGTGTGTGTGTGTGTGTGTGTGTGTGTGTGTGTGAATTTTTTGGAGTGACTTACATGCTGTATTCCAACATTAGCTAGCTGTAACTGTAAGGTCCAAGAATTAAGACTTGTTCTGTTCAATAAGGGCGTGAAACTGGTATTCTGTATCTGCTAGGATCACAAAAAAATACGCTCCACTGCTAGTAAAAGAAGTAGATGTGCTGACAAGAGACAGTAGCCAAATAATGAACACGACCTCTTCCTTTTTTCCATAAGCTTCCAGAAGAAGGTGTGACCAAGATTAAAAGTGTAACTTCCAGTTTCAAGTTATGGATTAAGGTCTGTGTCATCCAGTCTCAAGATCCAAATCAAAGGCAATTTGTTTTCTTGCCTCAATATCTGAATGACAATTGTATTCTCCTTTTCTGAATTATCGTTCTCTCCAGATATAGACAATTTGACAACCAAGAATAAACATCACACCTTCTAAAAGATAAAATTCACATTTTCATATGTATAAACTTTACTCCTCAGTTTATAGAAGTGGTTCCGTGGTTAGTATACAGGGTTCTTAAAGACAAAACACATTCAATTCCTACTATCCATGAAGGATAGTTCGCAACTTCTTGAAACTCCAATTCAAGGTGATTTTCATCACATGCATGGATACATACCAGAGAAACACATACAGTTAAAATATTAAATATAGATTTAAAAAATTTGACCTTTCTAAAATAAAACAACAAAAAATATGAATACCATCACAATGAAAAGGAGCTGTAATTAAAACAGTGAATAGCAATGACCTTCGTAATGATATAATAAATAAATGTCTCATAACTTGAGTGTTTCATTTTTCAATTTATTGCATATAATATATATTATATTTGCATTAACATTCACAAGTTTCAAATGAGAATGATTTAAAAATATAATTATCTCAGATCAAGGTAATGAGAATTGTGCCATTGCCCATACCATCTCAGAATGGTGATAGTTGAAGACACAAAACTCTTCACAATGCACGTGTGGAGAAAATCACTTATGTGGTTGTCTTTAATCCATATCCCACCAAAGCAGAAAAAAATAAAAAAGAAAAACCCTATTTTTCCAAAAAAAGGGAAGTACAGTTTTAATTCTTCACTTTACCATTATAGCTAAAATAATTATAATTATGATTATTTTCACTGATTTTTTATTATATCACAGAAATCATGCTAAATATGTTATGGACAGTTTCTTTTTAAACATTTGAGATTATTTAAATCTCATATTCTCTGACACAGCAATTTCAAATGTTGAACTTTGAAATGTTTTTTATTCAGAAACAAAATATCCAAATAATAAGCAGTATTCTCCTAACTCAAGTTCTCATCTGTTGTTTACAGATAATTCATTGGAAAAAAAGTAATGATTTTTTTAGAAAAATGAATCCACATTATATATAATTTTAAATAAATGGTGTTGTGGTTAATCTTTATGGTACAATGGATATTTTGGAAGCACATATAAGACATACATCTGATTGTGCCCGTGAGTGTGTATCCAGAGAGGTTTATGTGAAGTACTGTGATCTACTCTAAGGATAAAAGACTTCATTCCTTGGGCTGGGGCTCTGATCTAAACAAAAAGGAGGAAGACTGCTGAGTGCCATCATGAAGAGCTATCTGTGTTTTCTAAGTCTAGATGCAATGTAACCAAGTATTCACACTCTTTCTGAAATGCCTTTGGCATGATTGACTATATCCTCAAATCATAAAGCTAAAACAAATCTTACTTTAAGATGCTCTTGTCAGGTATTTTGTAACTGTTATGAGAAAAGTAACTGAAACTATGAGAAAAGTTGATTTAATATCAGTTAAGTAACATATGTCCATTAATTTTTATAGTTTTTGAAGATTATGTTATACATTTTGACAATTTAATGTTTTTATGCAATGTATTGGGATGATATTACCA
Source organism: Alexandromys fortis (assembly GCF_014885135.2). Classification (NCBI taxonomy): domain Eukaryota; kingdom Metazoa; phylum Chordata; class Mammalia; order Rodentia; family Cricetidae; genus Alexandromys; species Alexandromys fortis. Next base: position 900,688 of record NW_026067990.1, read on the forward strand.
CTCTATGTCTATCTCTTAGTTTCCTTTTCCTCTGCCTGACAATATTTTCCAACTAATTCTTATCTTACATTATTGTTATGTTTATTAGTGCAGGTTTGTGGGTAATCATATTTTTAAGTATTATTTGTATTTTGGAGCTGATAAGCCACTATCTTAAATACTCAATCCTAGGTAGCCTAATTGTTATATAAGTTTAGCCATGCTTGTTCTTTGTTTTATTTAGTTTGTCATTTACTTTTAAGTATTTCTCAATTATTCTTAGGTAATTATATATTTTTCCTCCACTAAATTTGGCTTCTAAAAATGGATCCAAAAACCTTTTACATCTATGTAAATCTATGAAAGGATAATAGAAAAAAAATTTGCTAATATGTTTTCCATATACGTTAGTGGTTTAATATTTTATTAAATTTGAGAAAATTGAATACATATTACAAGACTTTACAATTCTACAATATGAAATTTCCAAGCAATATATAAAAGTATAAAGAGAAAAGTAAACTAAAACAATAGGACTAAAAACATGTAGTAGACTAGAAGTATCTTCTCAGACATACACTCATTCACATATACTGTATCTGAGTTAGTGCATATACGATCTCTATATTTTTTTAATGTATGATAGTCTTTGTTTACAACTTTATTACTAAAAGAGGAAGACTGTTTAAACCTCTTAATACTGGGCACTGTTGCTGATCCTGTCAAATTTTTTAAATCCGATTTTAAATATCCATTAAACTGTCCAAAGCTGTACAATACTGAATCTGCACATGCACTTCCCTTTACTAAGTTGATTTCCTATTCCATCTTTTAGGTGGTCTCTCAAACATATAAACAAAGGAAGGGAAATGACACATTAAAAACTACATTCTGGTTAAAAATACTTTAAGTATAAGTTTGTTGTTCCTGGTAATAATCTGCTCCACCACAATCCCCCAAAATTGTAGAAACAGTTATCCTTCCTATGTGAAAGGACAATTAAAACAATCAAATATTTTCTGTAATCAACAGTTTTGCAAAAGTACAAACTACTCTAAACTTACTGTGAGTAGTAGTCAAAGTTAGAAGAGAAAATATAGGAAGTCTATTCCTTTTATAGAGGAGAGAACTACTCCAGAATTATATTAAGAAATAATCATCCTGATGATTCTAAGTGGAGAAAATACTCACATAGAAAATTTCAGTTCATATTGAGCTGATTTAAATTTTCTTAACTTGTTTGGTGCCATTCTATAATAAAGTAAGATTAATTCTTCTAGTTAATCCAGATCTTCCCCGGTCTACTGATTTTCTTCAACTGGAACTATATCATTGGTTTCATTTTCCTGTGCCTCACATTCAATAGCTTTTTTTCAAATCACTTTTTTAGCCATTTTCTGCTTGATGGGAAGCAGTTTAACTAATTGTTTCCATCTTTATCAAAAATAATTGAGATTTAGTATTCTCTACAAACCGTCTTTACTACTTATTCGAACTTGGTCTCATCCTGATTATGTATCATCATATTTTTCCTTAATGTCTTTAATCAATACAAAACCTCATTTTTCACATTTTTCTCTCTAAATTCAAGTCATGAAACAAATTATTTTTATGTGTTTTAGTACAATGGCTTTTGGGTCTGTACTTTGACTTTTTTCACTTGTTTATGTATGTATGCATTTGTTTGTGACCTATGATTGTGAACAACTTGTTTAGTTGTTAAAATTCTTTCTTCATGTCATCTTCATTTTCTCCTTAGTTTCACTTTGTGCTTCATAATGTGGGTTTTGTTGATAAAATTTGACTTGATTAGTGGTAGTCTTAATAAATTTCCTTTGCTTCTCTCTTTTTTTACTCTTTAGACAAAAAGATTTTCTCACAGTGATCTAGTGTTGCTCTAACTTCTTGCTGTCCTTAAGGTGAGCCTATTTATCGTAATATATTATAAGGGAGCAAATGTACAGCACACTGAGGTACAAATTATTTCTATCTCAGCAACATACAGTACGATAGGAGGGCCACTGCAGTAGGGCACAGAAAGCATCTCACTCATGAATACCTGAAATTAGCCAAGTATATCTTGATTTTGTTTGTCCATGAAATGATGTGTAATGTTATGACAAATAAAATAAATATTAATCACCATAAATTGTTGTACATATGCTAGCATATTAATTTTTATATGCTGCTATAAACATAAACAATTGTCCTTGTGGTACAGTTGAGCATTATTTGACTATATGCTCATTACTGTTATCACTGGGTCTTGAGGTAGATTGATTCCCAGTTTTCTGATAAACCTTCATACTAATGTCCAAAGTGACTGTACAAATTTGCATGCCCACCAGCAGTGGAGGAGAGTTCCCTTTACTCCACATACTCTCCAACATAGGCTGTCATTAGTATTTTTGATCTTGGCCATTCTGACAAGTCTAAAATGATATCACACCGTCATTATGATTTGTACTTATTTCCCTGGTATATAAGAATGTTGAACACTTCTTTAAGTGTATCTCAACCATTTGAGATTCTTCTGTTGAGAATTCTCTATTTATGTATTCCATTTTTTATGTATTTTTAATTGAATTATTTGGTAGTTTGATGTCTAGTTTCTTGAGTTATTTATATTTTGGGTACCAGGCCACTGTCAGCTGTGGGGTTGGGGAAGATATTTTCCCATTCTTCAGGCTGAAATTTTGTCTAATTGACAGTGTCTTTGGCCTTATGAAACCTTTACTACTTTAGGAGGACCTATTTATTAGTAGTTGTTTTCAATGTCTGTGCTACCCATTTTATATTCAAGAAGTACTCTCCTGTTCCCATGCATTCAAGGCTACTCCCCATTTTTTTTTCTATCAGCTTCACTGAAACTGGATATATGTTGCAGTCATTGATCCACTTGGACTTGAGTTTTGCTCAGGGCGATAGATTTTGGATCTATATGTACTCTTCTACATGCTGTTATCCAATTATTCCAACACCATTTGTGGAAGATGCTTTATTTTTTCTATTATATAATTTGACTTCTTTGTCAGAAATTAGGTGTTCATATGTATGTTGGTTCTTGTAAGAGTCTTCAATTTGATTTCATTGATCTACATGTCTCTTTTTATGCCAATGCAAAACTGGTTTTATTACTACAACTATATAGTACATCATGAAATCAGGGATGGTGCTACTACCAGAATTTCATTTATCATACAGGAATGTTTTGGCTATCCTGTTTTTTTTTTTTCATATGAAGTTGAGAATTGTTCTTTTGAGGTCTATGAAGAATTGTGTTGGGATTTTGATGGTGATTGCATTGAGTCTGTAGATTGCTTTGGTAAAATTGCCATTTTAACTTTGTTAATCCTACCAATCCTTGAGCATGGGATATCTTTCCATTTTCTGATCTCTTTCCCAATTACTTTCTTCAAAGACTTAAAATTCTTGTCATATACATCCATCACTTGTTTGGCTAGAGTTACCCCAAGATATTTTATATTTGGCTATTGTAAAGAGTGATGTTTCTTTGATTTGGTACTTGTCTATTTATCATTTGTATATAGGAGGGCAACTGATTTTTTTTTAGTCAATCTGTACCCACCCACATTATTGAAGGTGTTTATCAGTGGAAGGAGTTCCCTGGTACAATTTTTGGGGGTAACTTATATAGAGTATCATATCATCTGAAAATACTGAAAATTTGACTTCTTCCTTTACATTCTGTATTCCCTTGACCTCCATTTGTTGCATTATTGCTCTAGCTAGAACCTCAAGTACTATGTTGAATAGTTATGGAGAAAGTGGACACTCTTGTCCATTATTTTAGTGGAATCACTTTTAGTTTCTCTCTATTTTACTTGATATTGGCTGTTGGCTTGCTCTAAATTGCCTTTATTATGCTTAGGTATGTTCTTTGTATCTTTGTTTTATCCAGAACCTTTATTATTAAGGAGTGTTGGATTTTTTTTTCAAAGGATTTTTTCAAAGGTGAAAATGTTTTGTTGTTGTTGTTTTCTTTTTTCAGTTTGTTTACATGGTGGATTATATTGACAACTTTTCTTAAGTTTGACCAGCCCTACATCTCTGGGATGAAGCCTACTTGATTATGGTAGATGAACCTTTTTTAATCTGTTCTTGGATTTGGTTTGCAAGTATTCTATTAAATATTTTTATATCAATGTTCATGAGGGAGATTGGTTTATAATCCTGTTTTTTGTTGTTTTTATTTGATATGTTTTTGTTTGGTTTGGGCATCAGGTAACTGTGGCCTTTTGTGGGGACCCACATTTGTGAACCTTTTCCAACTTGACAGGAGTTCAGAAAGTTAGAGCTTATTTTTGCTCTCTCAAACTTGTTGTTGATAACAGATATGGCTACAAAGGAAAGATTCTGACATAAAGTGTGGTTAATTAGTATTTTGAGTATAGAGATAGATCTGTTCTACCTTTTGTCCCTCTTATTTCTCATATAACTCAGTTCCTTTTGCTTAATAACTCTAATCTTCATACTCTTACCCTGGAACATACAAGTTTTTTTTTTTTTGAAGCTGGATTTTAACACCTCATAAAAAGTGTCTGGCAATATTCACTCTCTTTCTATTTTGTGGAACAATTTTAAGAGTATTAGTATTAGCTCATCTTTGAAATTCTGATAGAATTCTGCATTGAACCCACCTAGCCCTGGGTAAAAGATTTTTGGTTAGAAAACTTTTAATGACTATTTCTATTTTCTTAGGGGTTATAGTTCTGTTTAAATTGGTTATCTGGTCTTGATTTAATTTTGGTATGTGGTACCTGTCAACAAAGCTCTCTATTTCTTTTAGATTTTCCAATTTTGTGGAGTACAGGGTTTTGAAGTTTGACCTAATGATTACATATATTTTCAGAGTCTGTTATTATGTACCCCTTTTAGTTTCTGATTTTGTTACCTTGAATATTATATTTGCTTTTTGTTTTGTTTGGATAAGGGTTTGTCTATCTTGTTGATTTTCTCAAAGAAAAAATTCTTTGTATTGTTCTCTTTGTTTCAATTTTATTGCTTTTGACACTGAGTTTGATTATTTCCTGCCTTCTACTTTTCCTGGGTGAGTTTGTTTCTTTTTGTTTGAGAGCTTTCAGGTGTGCTGTTAAGTTATTTTTGTGATATTTCTCCAAATTCTTTACGTAGGCACTTAGTGCTATGAACTTTTCTCTTAGTACTGTTTCACTGTGTCCTATAAGTTTGAGTGTGTTTTGAATTCATTTTCATTGAATTTTACAAAGTCTTATTTATTTGTTTATTTTTTTTTCCTTGATGCATAGGTGGTTCAGTTAAGAGTTGTTTGGTTTCCACGAGTCTGTAGACTTTCTTTAGTTGGTGTTGTTGAACTCTAACTTTAGGCCTTGGTGGTTCAATAATATACACGTGGTTATTTCAATTGTTTTTGTATCTGTTGAGATTTGCTCTGTGACTGAGTATATGGTCACTTTTAGAGAAGGTTCCTTGTGATGCTGAGAAGGTATATTCTTTTGTGTTTGGGTGGAATGTTCTGTAGATATCTATTAAGTCCATCTGAGTCATAATGTTTGTTAGTTTTGTTGTTTCTCTGTTAAGTTTCTGTGGGGAAGACCTGTTTTTTTGGTAAGAGTGGGGATGTGAAGTCTCCAAATATTAATGTGTGGGGTTGAGGTGTGATTTATGTTTTAGTAATGTTTCTTTTACCAATTTTGGTGCCATTGTATTTGAGACTTATATATTCAGAATTGAGATTCATCTTGATGAATTCCGCCTTTGATGAAAAGGAAATATCTTTCTCCATCTCTTTTAGTTAATTTTAGCTTTAAGTCTATTTTGCTAGATATCAGGATAACTACAGCAGCTTGTTTTCTGGGACCACTTTTCTCAAACGTTTACTATGAGTTAAAGTCTGTCTTTGAAGTTGATGTTTGTTTCTTGTATGCAACAAAAGGATGGATCCTGTTTTTGTATCCATTCTGTTAGCCCATGTCTTTTTATTGGTGAATTGAATCCATTGATATTAAAAAATGTCATTGATCAGTGATTGTTAATTCTTATTGGCTTTTATTTTGATAGTGGTTAATATTCATAAATAATTTTTAAGTTTGTTTCTTGTGTTTGAGCTGCATTGGAATGTTTAGGTTTTGCTGTTGTGGGATCATTAGGCTCTGGTGGTTTCATATTGCTCCTTTGGTTACTAAGTATATACTTTTACTTGTGTTTACTTATCTTTTCTTCCAACTGCTGTGGCTTGTGTCTGTGCTTGTTCTACAAACTGCTGTGGTTTGCAACTGTGTGTATGTAGTCTCGGGGGGTTCAGAGGAGGTCTGGCTACAGCAAGGAAATTCAGGTGCTTGGGGTTGAGCAAAGAAATGGATCTTTGGGACAATGGTGAGTGGTGAGGATGAGGACACAGCCAGGAGGCAGATATCTCACCTGCTTGCAGACTGGTGTGCACAGAAGCAGAGAAATGGAATTCCACTAGCTACATTGTTGGTACTGAGATGTGAGAAGAAGGGGCATAAACTTTGCTCTGGTGTTTAGAGTCTGGAGTTTGGGGGCAGTCCAACTTTTGAGGCCAGTCACTTGCCTGTTTTTCCAAGTGGTGTGATTTGCATATGTAATCTGTTGGGGTTGTGGGGCAGGGCTGGCCATGGGCAGAGTGTTCATGTACATTGGAATGAGTGATGGAGTAGGTCTTCCCAGGACACTATCCAGGGGTGTCAGGGGTAAGGGCACAGATTGAAGACACGTATCTCACCTGCTTGCAGGCTCACCCTATTGATCTTAAAAGTCATTTAATAATATATTTGCCACTCTGTTTTTTATTTATTTACTATGTATGTGCTCACAGACAAGGCATTGCAATTGGATTTTTCTCTTGTTACTATAAAGAAATCTTTTCAGTTAAGACTATATTTTTCACACACACACGTATATATACATACTTATATACACACATACATATACATATGACATGGGATCCTCCTATGTATGCTATGAATAATATTGGTTAATAAAGAAACTGTCTTAGGTCTATGATAGGATAGATAAGAGCTAGGCAGGAAAAACTACACTGAATGCTGGGAGAAGGACTGCAGAGTCAGAGAGAAGACATGTAGTGTTGCTGGAGCTAGTCGGAACTTTACCTGGTAAGCCACAGACACATGGATATACATAGATACATAGATTACTAGAAATAGGTTAAATTGAGATGTAAGAGTTAGCCAATAAGAAGCTAGAGTGAATGGACGAACAGTGGTTTAATTAATACAGTTTCAGTGTGGTTATTTTGGGTCTCAGAAGTCAGAAACAAACAAATGGCCTCCTACAACACACACACTATATATATATACATATATAATATGATATAATATAATATAATATAATATAATATAATATAATATAATACNGCTCTGGATCCAGACTTTCCTTAAATTTGTTATGTGTCCAAATATAAGCTTGAATTTTTTATACTACTGCCTCTACCTCCAGAAGGCTGGGGTTAAAATGTGTGCTGCTGCCAGGGGTGATGGCATACAACTTTAGTATGAACATTCAGGAGGCAAAGCCAGGCAGATCTCTGTGAGTTTGAGGCCATCTTGGTCTACAAAAGAAGTTCTAGCATAGCCATGGATACACATGGAAACCTTGTCTCAAGAAAAGAAAAACAAAGTGTGCCACCCCATCTGTTTTAATAAGGCACTGAATATTAATCCTAGGCTTTTGCACATTCTAGGCAATCAACATGCCTGCTAAAACACATATCCCAGCCACTTAAGTATTGCAATGATATAATGTTAACAATGTAATATGAAGTTTCAGAAGACATATTTTCAGTGACTCACCGATGCTTCGTCTAATAACTTTCTCCTTGACATACTGTTTTCTCAGAACTTCCACAGCATGTTCATCTTTTAAACATTTTGCTTTTTCTGTCCCATTTTCTTTGCCTGCTTATCCTATTTTTCATCCTTAATATTTGAAAGTTCTTAAGATACATTGGATAGATTATTTCTAGTTTTTATCTATGCATTTTCCATTTCATTTTGTAAATATGTCATCATCCTCTTTGAAAATCAAAATTTTAGTGCTCAATTCTGGTAGTTTTCTAACTTTATCTTATAGAGTTAACTAACATTTTATCCTTTTCAACTAAAATTGTAGTAGTCAATAGCCAGCTCTAGTTTAGCACTAACAGCATATGCTCATCATGATACTGTTTCTCTGTCATTGGTTTTCCCCATGATATATACCAACTTTATTATTTTGTACCTATAAAATGCTTCCATAAGTCTTAGCTCACATTACATGCACATTAAGAACTAATTAAATGACTATTTTCTCAGAGCAAATGTTATTAAAAGGGAAAGAATTCCAACTAAAATTGATTAACATGATTTGATATATATCATAAATATACAACAATTTTTATGAATTACAGTAGGAGAAATAAGAATGGATTCATGTGAATTTGAAATCCAGACAACATTTCTTTGTACATTATAGATGTGTTTTTACATGTGTATTATAATACTTTTATGAACTCTTTTTTTCTGCTGTGATTCATTTGTTTAATTCTCAGCAAAACAATATGATTGGTCATAATCTCTCAGAGTTAAGCAATCAGCTAAAAATCTATGTGACTTATCATCCTGATTCCTCCATAGTAAAGGGCCCCATTTTGGGGCTTCAACAACAGTTTTCAATAAGAATAATTTTTGTTGTTGTTTTTGTTTCTCAAGACAGGGTTTCTCTGCGTAGTTTTGGTGCCTGTCCTGGAACTAGCTCTTGTAGACCAGGCTGGCCTTGAACTCATAAAGATCTGACTGCCTCTACCTCCCACAATAAGAATAATTTTAATCATCTGATGAGAAATTGCTGCTATTGTATCCATCATTATTACATTTATTTATGGTCAGGTATTAATGTTATTTAGTGGTACATGTGCAAATTTGTCCTTTTAAGCTACAGATTCAAAATATTTTTCATATTGGTGTGTGGGAAATTGTCATGGGTGGGTAAGAAATGATTTGCATAAGGTAAAGAATGAAACTCAAGTATGTACCACTTTTTCAGGCAGAGGATCAAAACTTCCAGTGTCTTATCTGGTATATTTCTTCCACATATAAGCACAGTAAAACTTTGTAAAAAAAAAAGTTTCCAGATGACAATTATCAAAGCAAAGCTTCAAGGATAACTACATCTAAGCTCTCTTGCAAAGTATCAATGCATCTGTGGCCTTTACAATAAATGAGCTCTATTGACTCATAAGTAGTCTCAGGGCAAGGGTGTAAGGAGGAAGGAGTTATAAAGAGCGTAAGGATAGATTCTATTAATTGAAGATACAAAGTATATGGATGTCTTTCATAAGGATGGTTTCTATTCACTGAGAGACTTAAGCTGAGGATTGAGGCCTAAACAGTGACCATAATATTGGAGGATTCAGGAAGGCTTGCTCCAAATAATAGCAAAACAATAATCAGGTTGTCAGACAATAACCACTCCAGCCTTCCTGGTGACCAGGTTTCAGTCATTTTCTTCCTTTGAGGAAAATAGGGCTGTATGTTTAACAATTCTGTCTCTTCAAATACTTTTTTGTGAGCTGTGATTCCTACATTGGTGCTTGTATTATTCATGGGTTTCTAGAGAAACAGAACCAATAGAATGAATAGGTATTCCCATTATATTGGCTTAAACAATGCAAGCTAAAGATTTCATCAACCTGATAATGAAGCTCTGGATGATTCATAGGAAGCTGCTTTTCGCTAGTTCATACTGAAAGGCCAAAGAAGATTGATTCTGATATCAGCAAATGATGACAGTAGTAGCAGTAACCGTGTAGGCAGAATATCTGGCAGAAGGTGAAGGCAAGCATGATAAAAAGTATTGACTTTTCACTCAGATCATGTGTATCTGTGTCACAGCAGGAATGTTCTATCCATCCAAGTGGGAATCTCCATCTTTAAGTAATCCTTCTCAGAAGTACCCACAAAGACATACTCAGAGGCATATCTCCATGTTCACCCCAGATTCAATAAAATTGACAGCCAAGGCTAAACATTACACTGTGGAAATTATGATCACAATGGAATTCTGAAAACCAAGTTGCTACTTTCTGTACATTCTGTACTTTTAACATAATCACAAGAACCAAGACCTCAATACACAGACCCTTGTTATACAGTCAAATTGTATTCAAACCAGAACATTATGTAATTTCACAGCTGGATGTGATTCTTTCTATGTATTAAATAATTTATCTGTCTGTAGCTAAGGATATAGCTAGTCAAAGAATTTTACTCAGAAATATTTCTGCTTAATTTATTTTTTTTCACTTTTAAAAACTTAACTTCACCAGTACATGAATAAAAATGTAGCTTTTATTATGCCAATTTCTATTAAATATTGTACAAACACATACTAAAATGGCACAGCATAGATGTTATGCTAGTTTTTTGAGAGTTTCAAGTTTGTACAATAAAGTATTTGATCATACTCTGCCTCTTGCCCAACTGTTAGCAGATCCAACACCCTTCGATACTCAAACAATTTTCTTTCCTGTTTTTGATTATTAAATTAATGCTTTAATACCAGTTTGTGCTTCCCAAATATTTTTGAATGTGTGATCTTTCACTGTAGAGTGTTCAACTCATCAACAGCTACATTCTTAGTCTCTGTCTTTCCCAGAATCTAGCAATTGTCAATAGTTCCGTGTTGACTGATTTACTTTTGTGATCAATTACTATCTCCAAGCTTGGAATTTATGTCTTGGGCTTGCACATGATTTGTAAGTGGTATCACAACTGCAGTGAGTTTGTATGGGAGGTTGCCCTGTTGTGTTCACATGTTCTCTTGTAAATATCTATGTTTTACAACCTTTCTTCTACAGTGATTTCTGCGTCTTTGAGGAGGGTACAGTATGTATGTTCCCTTTAGATTGAACATTTGGTAGTATATTATTCTCTGTACTTTGATCAGTTGTGGTTCTCTGTGTTAGTCATCATCTGTTGCAAATAGAATCTTCCTAGAAACATTGAGCTATGGGAATAATGATATTATTAAGAGTTGCTTTAATATTATGTCCATTTAGCAGCCTTGTTGTACTAAATCCTTCTCTCTGGTCTATGACTTTTCTAGCTATAGGTTTTGAAGCAATATTGGTATCATTTAAGGGTCTCTTTAAAAATTTTATTGATTTTATTGAGCTATACATTTTTTTCTGCTCCCCTTCCTTCCTCTCCCCTCCCCTTCTACCTTCCCCCAAAGTCCCCATGTTCACAATTTACTCAGGAGATCTTGTCTTTTTTAATTCCCATGTAGATTAGATCTATGTATGTTCTCTTAGAGTCTTCATTGTTGTCTAGGTTCTCTGGGATTTTGAATTACAGCCTGGTTTTCTTGCCTTACGTCTAAAAGACATTTATGAGTGAGTATATATGACATTTGTTTTTCTGTGTCTTGATTACCTCACTCAATATGATGCTTTCTAGATCCATCCATTTACCCGCAAATTTCAAGATGTCATTATTTTTCTCTGCTGTGTAGTATTCCATTGTGTAAATGTACCACACCTTTTGGAGTGGGACTTAAGTGCTACTCCCATAATGTTTGTGCAGCTGTTGTACCACTGGTCACATCATACCAAGCTAGCCATTACTGTATTTTGCAGGTTTTAAACCTCAGTATGATGGATTATTACTTTTCTCTTCTGGAAGCATATATAGGACTTCCTAGCATTTTGAGAGTTAGTAAGTAGGGATGAAGCTTCAAAGTCAGAACAAGCTTGATTTCTACCTTCTATGATTCAAGTATATGTTGTCTTTGGTAAATTATGGAATTCAACCAAAAGCAATGGCAATACTCGAATATATCTCTTTGGGGGAGTTGTGGTCTATGAGACCTCATTGGACAACAACTCTGAAAAAATTAATCCATCTCGGTATAGGATTTTTATTTGTTGGCCTATGATGTCTAATAATTTTTTAAGAAGAAATTATTGGGATACTGTGATGGTTTAGCACTTAAGCACACTTGCTTCTCATTAAGAAGATCTAGATTTTTTTTTCTGTGACACAAATTGGTTGGCTCACAATTTATTATTATTCTGGCTCCTGGATTTCCAATGTATTCAGCACACTGAAATCACTGTATACACACCTACAAACCCATATGCACAACTCCCCCCCACACCCACAACTAAAAAGAAAAAAAAATAAAAATCAGGTGAATTACAATTGTAGTTCTAGGGATAAAAAAAATGTAGTTAAGGAAGCCTGTTGCAAGAAGAAAGTGTGACTGGCAACTGTGTTAATACAAAAACACTACATCAAAACATGCTAGGTGGGTACTACAAAAAGTACTAGAAGGAAAAGGCCAAACCGAGTAACTCAGATACTGGCACGAAAACACAGGCAAAAGATAATCTCACACCAGCAAAACCCAAAGAATGGAAACGCACACTACCATCACCACCACCAAAAACAACAACAACAACAACAAAAACAACCAAACAAAAACAATAAGAATTAACAATCACTGGTAAATATTATCTCTTAATATCAATGGACTCAACTCACCAATAAAAAGACACAGGCTATCAGAATGAGTATGAAAACAGAATCCATCCTTCTGCTGTATATGAGAAACACACCTCAATTTCAAAGATGATAATTACCTCCCAATAAAGGATTGGGAAAAGATTTTCAAATTATATGGTCCTAAGAAACAAACTGGTGTGGTTATTCTCATAGCAAACAAAATACACTTAAAACTAAAATTAATCAGAAGAGATGGAGAAGGCCATTTTATATTCATCACAGGAAAAATCCACCAGGATGAAGTCTTAATTCTGAACATTTAGCCCTCAAATATAATGGCACCAAATTTATAGAAGAAACATTACTAAAGTTTAAATCACACATCATTATACCCCATATTAAACACCACACAATAATAGACACTACTATCACCAATGGACAGGTCTTCAAGACAGAATCTTAACATAGAAACAAGGGAGCTAACAAATGTTATGGTTTTCTCTAACATCAAAAGGACAGGGGAGGAGCCACAAATTTTAATAAATTTTCATTAAATTGATCAAAACAGGCTATTAATTATGGTTTTCATCTCAATAATTTAATAGGGAGATCAGCAAACTTAGATTTTAATATCAAGTCCATAGAAGACTACAGATTTAATAGAAAAATTAAACTTGTTCTTTGAAAGATTCTTCAAAAGTATGACAATTATTTTATTGCATGTGAATAAAAGACAGAGAAACAAAAATAATAAAACACAATATAAAAATTAGTAATTGAAACCATTGCAAAGGCATGATCAATATGTCTTAGTAAAAGCATATTTAATTGTGCTTCTACAATCTAGGCATTTAAAAGTAGTGGATAAAATGTCATGAAAGAAAAGAGAAAGCATAGCATATTTAATTCAGTATTAATTGTCTATGATGAAAAAGAAAAACAAAAATAAATAAATTAATTAAAAGGAAAACATAGCATCAAAACAGGTTTCAGATGAAGTATCTTAAGCTTTTTGATATCATGTTTATGTGTTCAATGTTTATTCTCTGTGCTATTAGGAACTATGGGTCTTCCACTAAGGAAAGATTACCAAAACAAAGGGTATTGCTGGAAATCAGATCCAGAGTAGTCACTTCCCAAATTATTATCTAAGGAAATGTTGAGACTATGAAATTTTAATAAAATTCATGTAATGGAGAATCAAAAGTAAATAGATATGGTCTTATGATTAATAAATGAAAACACAAGAAACACTTGGTTCTTTGTAAGATTTGGAGTATTGGGATGAAACTACAAACATGAACAAGGAAGAGGTTATAAGAGAGATATTTTACAAAATCTCTTTGTGCTTGTGTATGTGTGAGCTTGTGTATGTATGAAAGAGATAAGGAGAGATTGAGACAGGAGTAATAAATAGAAAGATAGCTCACTAAAATAAACTTATACATGAAAAATATGAAACATTTTGAGAGAATCACCTTCTTTTTCTTCTTTCTTTCTTTTCTTTTTTTCTTTCTTTCTTTTTCTTCTTTTGATTTTTTGAGATAGAGTTTCTCTGTGTAACAGTCCTGGTTGTCCTGGAACTAGCTCTTGTAGACCAGGCTGGCCTTGAACTCACAGATATCTACCTGCCTCTGCCTCCCAGATGCTGGGGTAAAAGGCGTGTGCCACCACTGCCTAGTGAGAGTATCACTGCTTTTGCTCATATGTTTTGATACCTTTATTGTTCGGTTTTGTACATTCTTAGAAAAAAAAAGGATCAAATTTAACTTTTCTGTATGTTGAAATTCAGTTTTCCCTGTTACATTTGCTAAGGATGCTGACATTTTTCTAGTGTACACTTTTGGCATCTTTATAGAAAATTCAATTGCTGTGATTGTATTGGCTTACATATAAATATCCAACTCCCTTCAGTTGATCTATGTATCTGTTCGTTGTTTTTATTACTTCAGTTCCAAAGTATTCAACACCCTCTTCTGGCTTCCATGAGCACTGCAGCCATGTTGTGCATGAAGAGAGGCAAACACACCCATTCACACAACATTAAAAATAAAACTTTTAAAAGTTAAAAACAATGAAATTAGAGAAAGCAGACATAAACAAGTAAGAGTTTGCTTAATATGACAAGTATAAAGATATGAGGAACGTGTTGATTGAGAAATCTTCAATGAGGCTTTTCAGAACAGACATGTCCAATACTTAAATCTAGATTCAAAAACCACAGTAGGAATTTTTATCTTTTTCTAAGCATCCATGAAAAAATATAGCCAAGCAGACTGTGGCAGAACTATAATAAGAGTTGAAAATTTCAAGCTGCTCTATGCTCACCTCTCCCCAGTGTCTCTAGAATAAATGAATTGTCAGGAAGATGACAGGGATCCAGAAGTCACAGAAGGGAAAAGAGGTGTAAAAATATCTTCTCATGTAATAGTTCAATTTTGGACAAATTTTTTTTTTTCTGTTCATATACTGCCATCATTGATGGCACAGTTGTTTTTCACAAATATACTAGATGAAGGTCGTTAGTTGATACCAGAGTAAAATATCAAATGTTTTTGAGTTATGTGAAAAAAATACTTAATATTCCTCACTTACAGAGGAAAAGGTGAATTCACTTTATGTAAAGACTGAATTTAATGATTGTTTTCCAGTAAAGAGAATTGTAGACAAAGAGGAGGAATGTGGTTTCTAGTGTTTGCAAACAAACTTAGAAATTTTCTTTTCTCTAACTATTCAGCCCTCTGTCCCCTCTTCCTCTTTGCCATAGTCTTACATTTACCTCTCCACAGTCTCTCAAAGCCTCTTTTCTTTTTCCCTTTCTCCTTTCCTACTTCTTACTGATTCTCCCCCCCCTTCCCTCTCTATCAAGAATTTAGTGACAAACTGAGGCTACTTACACAGATATATAAGTCTTCAGGTAAGCAAAGCCCAAGCCAACAGCTTGACTTGATATCTCCTACTAAGAGACTCTGATCAAGCACCATTCAGTTAAGTAAGTCACTACTGGATTTATAATTAATAGAAACAATCAACTAACAAATGTGTATTATTTTAACTTCCAATATGTGGAGTTCTTACATATTAATATGTTTCTGATATATATTTATACAGGTATTCGGTCTTATGAAGAATAAATTCAAATTCCAAGAATTCACTGAACTTGAAGCTATATAAATTGCTTTAGGCTAAATTGTACTCTAAATATTTGTCTCTTAATAAGTTCTCCTGTTACACCAAACTGTCAGTCACTGGAAAAACATATTTCTTTTATTCGATTTTTTTTCTTTTGTTTCTCATCTTTAGTTAGTGCTTTGAGAATTTTGTATAATTTATTATGATTATATTCATTCTCATCTCCTCAGTTTTCTTTCATATCCGACCCAATTTTGTGCCTTCACTACATTGTGTCATTTATTTTAAAAAAATCACTTAGTACAATTTGTGTTATTCATAGACTCGTGTGTGTGTGTGTGCGTGTGTGTGCGTGTGTGTGTGTGTGTGTGTGTGTGTGTGTGTGTGTGCCTTCAGGGAAGTATGCTCTACCTACTAGGGACCATACACTTAGAGAAAACTGAATGCCTCTGTCTTAAACTATTAATTACTAATGGCACCTGAGCTAGGAATGGTACTTCTCAGATTTCTAGACTCAAAGTATAAATTCAGAACCAGTAGTAAATTTAAATAGATGTTCAAGGTTTTAATAATTATTCTATTTAAATCGCAAAAACATCTTTTTAAGTTTAAAAACTCAAAAAAGTTCATAAAAAGAAATGGCATCATTGAGTTTATTTAGGGCAATATGTCTAAGAGTTTCACTACCTAAATATGCAGTTTCATTGCCTAAATGGAGAGTATTGAGCTCTGAAAGGGAAACTGACAGGCTAATGTCACAGCCCTAAAGTCAATCAGAGAGCAAAGACTTAACTTCATCTCAGCTATGTAAAGAAAATTATTGTGAAATTTAATATTAATGCTGTTAGTTCCTCACAATTTCTCAAAGTTGAGGTTTAGGATTATGTTTAGCATAGTATTGGAAATTTCTTACCCAATCTCTTGCTAGTTTAGTAATGTTCTTGGTTCATTCTTGGAAATAAAAAAAACCTCCCACTGAGACAGTGGGGGCTGATCTATTGGGAGCTCACCAAGGCCAGCTGGACTGTGACTGAAAAAGCATGGGATAAAACCGGACTCTCTGATCATGGCGAACAATGAGGACTGATGAGAAGCCAAGGTCAATGGCAAGGGGTTCTGATCCTACTTCATGTTCCGGCTTGGTGGGAGCCTAGCCAGTTTGGATGTTCACCTTCCTAGACATGGACGGAGGGGGGAGGACCTTGGACTTTCCACAGGGCAGGGAACCATGACTGCTCTTTGGATTAGAGAGGGAGGGGGAGAGGAGTGGGGGGAGGGGGAGGGAAATGGGAGGCTGGGAGGACGCGGAAACTTTTTTTTCTTATTCTCAATAAAAAAAAAATTAAAAAAAAACCTGATTAATGCTCTGAGAGAAAATGAAAACTCATGGGTCATAACCCGTATTGTACATGTCTGCTTTAGCCTATTGATTTATTGAATTGCACGCTCAGCCATTATATTTGGTTTTAAATTTATCCATGTCAATGTTATTATTTCAATAATTTTATTAAATTGATTATGATGTAATCTATACATAAAAATGAATTTGTTCTTTCTGTGAAACTTAAATGATTGTGAAAATTTGAAAGAAACAGTGTTAAAAATATTTTAAAATGACATGCCTGGGAAAAATTGGAAAAGATAAACAAAGTTTGAAACATTATTGAAATTTATGTGAGAACTAAAAGTAGGGGAATTTTAGGTTAAAGATGATACCATAGCATTTTGTTAATGTAGAATTGATCATGATAATGAAGTCAAAATAATCTATACTCAAATAAAAAAAAAAACTCGAGGGAGAAAAATAAAGCTATGAAAGAGTAAAAAGAAATCTATTTATATTATTGTAGTGTAAATTATCTTGTCTTAGCTAAATATTTGTTATTCTCAAATGATTGTTATATTCACCAAAGCTCTTTCTTGATTTAAGGTTTTGTTTATATTGATTTATTTTTAGGTTTAAAAATATGAATTGTAGTTTATCGGCAAAGACATAGTCTACATAATTATTTCCATAAATTAAAGACATGTAGTAGTACAAAATATATATGTTTTGAAAGTTTTAAGATAAGTTATTTGCTAATTTCTTCACAAAGTTATCTTTATATATCACCATATCATCATGAATCTACTTACCTCTGTAGTTCATTTTTATTTACTTATTTATCATCAGTTATCTACATTTAAATCATTTTCAATCATTTAGCCACCTTTATTATTTTACCTTTTATTTCATAAACTATTCCAATGCTTTAGTATATATCCATATTCATCAATTCTTTTTTTAATTGATTTGATTGAGCTCTACATTTTTCTCTGCTCCCTTTCTTTCTTCTCCCCTTCCCTCTCCCATGCTCCCAATTTACTCAGGAGATCTTGTCTTTTACAACTTCTCATATAGATTAGATCTATGTATGTCTCTCTTAGGGTCTTCATTGTTGTCTAGGTTCTCTGGGATTGTGATATGTAGGCTGGTTTTCTTTGCTTTATGTTTAAAAACCACTTATGAGTGAGTACATACTTTCTGTGTCTGGGTTACCTCATTCAATATGATATTTTCTTTTTTCTTTTTTGGTTTTGCTCTGCTCTTTCTTTCTTTCTTTCTTTCTTTCTTTCTTTCTTTCTTTCTTTCTTTCTTTCTTTCTTTCTTTCTTTCTTTCTTATTTT
>NW_026067990.1:919276-933312 GCF_014885135.2 Alexandromys fortis
GTTTTAACCCAGGCTTTTTCAGACCCAGGTCAGCTGGCCTTGGTGAGTTCCCCATAGAGCATCTCCATTGTCTCAGTGTGGGTGCACCCCTCGAGGTCCTGAGTTCCTTGCTCATGTTCGCTCTCCTTCTGCTCCTGATTTGGACCTTGAGATTTCAGTCCGGTGCTCCAATGTGGGTCTCTGTCTCTGTCTGCTTTCATCGCCTGATGAAGGTTAATATTCAGGAGGATGCCTATATGCTTTTCTTTGGGTTCTCCTTCTTATTTAGCTTCTCTAAGAACCCGAATTATAGGCTCAATGTCCTTTATTTATGGCTAGAAACCAAATATGAGTGAGTACATCCCATGTCTCCATCCATTTGCCTGCAAATTTCAAGATGTCATTATTTTTCTCTCCTGTGTAATACTCCATTATGTAAATGTACCATATTTTCCTTATTCATTCTTCAGTTGAAGGGCATTGAGATTGTTTCCAGGTTCTGGCTATGACAAACAATGCTGCTCTTAACATAGTTGAGCACATGTCCTTGTGGAATGATTGAGCATCCTTTTGATATATACCCAAAAAGTAATATTACTGGGTCTTGGAGAAGGTTGTTTCCTAATTTTCTGACAAATCACCACACTGACATCCAAAGGGGCTGTACAAGCTTGCATTCCCACCAGCAATGCAGAAGTGTTCCCTTTTTCCCCACGACCTCACTAGTATAAGTGGTCATCAGTGTTTTGGATATTGGCCATTCTTAAAGGTGTAAGATAGAATCTCAGAGTTGTATTGATTTGGATTTCTCTATTGACTAAGATTCATCAATTCTTTATGTCTACCATTCTCTACATAGCATCACATTGCACTCTATTTTGTTCATATACGTATTTATATTGAAATCTTGATGATAATCATTCTTAATCAATATCTCCCTTCCTGTCTAACTCTTTTGTTAAAAAAATTCCTTGTATCTCTTAATATCCTCCAAAGTAATATTACAAACTCAGAAATCCATGAGAATAGTAAGCATAAGTCTCATTTGGCAAAGTTTTCAATTCTTTGTACAGTTAATGACATACACTTGAAGGTCACCAAACAAATATATTAATTAAATTAATGGAAAATGGATATTGGTCATATATTTGTGTTTTCTTAATTTTTTCTCTCTTTTATGCCATCTTCCTATGAAGTTATATTTAACCATTATGTGCATTATCTGTTTTCAATATAGCAGGCTATTTTTCTTGCTCTCCAGTTGACATCTTAACTATTCAACTATTCATTTTAATCCTAAGCCTCACTATCTGTATTAAGTGAGCTATGTATTATTTTATTAATAGATAACAAGGTATTTTAACCTGTTCAACCTCAAAAGTACTTCTTTCCTGTTTGTTCTATCATTCATTAGTATATCATTCTCTACCATGTCTTATTACCTAAGTTATATTATGTGTCATTTTGATATTAAATAATAAGTGTGCTGAATTTCAGTGAAAGATAAAAAGCAAGGATAACAGAGTTTGAACATTTTATTTGCTTACTTTTTATAATATCAACTATATAAGCTCAGCAACAAGAAATAAAGTTGATAAGACAAACTTAACATATAAGTAATTTCTGTCACTCTAATAAAAGGCATATGAAATTCTTCTAATACAAAAGAAATGGTAAATAAATCATAAAGTTTAAAAACAGGTATTATTAAGGCAACACAATTTTTTATTCTTTTCTCACTTATTTCATAGAAACATTCATTATTATTTTATATACTAGTAGTAAATAATCTAAATGATATTTTAAAATAATCACATTATTATGTCATCCAAAATAAAGAATTTATACAAGGCAAGTAAGATTTGTACACTTAAAATTATTTTCCAAATATTATTGAAAATGTTAAAAGAAAAACATAAATGATTAGAAAGGAACTTTGTGTTCATGTTTTTGGAGAATTTAACTTTGTTCAAGACAATCCATATTAAAATTCTAATATAGTTTAAAGGAAATTGAAGATCTTAACTTTAAGCTCATTTTGTAATTACAAGGATCCTAAATAGTTAAACAATATCTAAAAGAATGTATTTACATTTGTCCATTTTAGGAGTGACTAAAAAGCTAAGATAATCAAGATAGTATAGTACTAGCCAAGGATAGGCATATAAAACTGTAGAATGCAATTGAAACACCAGAAGTAAATTTTCATAGTTCTGTAAATTATTCGTTTTGATAATAGATTAAAATCACCCAAATATTGTTCTGTGAGTTTTCTTTCCAATTTCCAAACAATGAATATTGAAACCTTTGGGGGTTTGACTTATGATGGCACCCATAGGCTTGTCTTATGTGTATGAATGCTTTGTTTTCAGTTGGTGGAACTGTTTGAGAAATATTAGAAAGAGTGGCCCTGTTGGGAGAGGTGTGGTGTGGTCTTTTTGGAGGATGTATATGGCTGGAGTGTACTTTAAGGGTTCAAAAGCCTCTGCCAGTTGCAATGTACCTTCCTCTGCCTGCTTTAATTTTGTTCATTTTTAGTAGTTTTAGAGATGTATAAGGAGTGAAGTTTCTTAGATTCAGTTTCTGTGAGGAGTCACCATGAACACACAGTTCTTATAAAAGAAAGCATTTAATTGGGAGCTTGATTAGACTTTAATTGGGGCAGTCCATGATCATTATGGCAGGAAAGAAAAAGGCATGTTGCTGGAGCAGTAGCTTAGAGCTTTATATCCTGATCCACAGCCAGCAGGCAGAGGAAGGTTCTTCTGAACTTAAGGGTATAACTTGGCCAATTATAAATCATGTCACTACAACATGAACAGTAACCAACTTGATGAGAGTAAATTGTAATTATTTTAAGTAAGAACATATTTTCAGTTTCAGAAATGGTCAAACAAGCAAGCAAGATGTATTGACTTGTAATATATCAGTAAATGAGGGTCATATTTACTGAATTTGGAATTTTGGTGGATTCAAATGTGTGTGTGTGTGTGTGATACAGAATGTATACATACATACAATCTATATGAGAAATTTAAAGAAATTTATATACCTCTTACTAAAATTTTATTTGCTTTGAATGTTTTAGTATAAAGTATTTTTTTCACCTACTAAAGTTAAGAAATTTATATACCTCTTACTAAAATTTTATTTGCTTTGAATGTTTTAGTATAAAGTATTTTTTTCACCTACTAAAGTTAAGAAATTTATATACCTCTTACTAAAATTTTATTTGCTTTGAATGTTTTAGTATAAAGTATTTTTTTCACCTACTAAAGTTAAGAAATTTATATACCTCTTACTAAAATTTTATTTGCTTTGAATGTTTTAGTATAAAGTATTTTTTTCACCTACTAAAGTTACCTAGTTCAAGTGAAGAAAGTATCAGTAAAGCTGAGATCCTACCTCTGTTGATAAAGTGCTTGCCTTTTGGACCGTAAGACCTGTGTGTGATCCCTGAGACCCAATTCAAAAAATCTGTGTTATGAGGGTGTTAGGGGGTAAATTGAATATAATCAAGATACATTGAATACATGTAAAAAATTTTCAAAAAATAAATGAATATATTATTTTTAAAAATTCCAATGTGATGAAGCACATGTATTATTCAAACACTGGGGAGACAGAAATAGGCAAATCTTTGGAACTTGTTGACAAGTCATAGGCCAGTGAGAGAAACTGTTTCAAAAACATGAGAATCATCCCTGTAAATTGAGTCTTGAGGTTGTTCTAACATCTACATCACACAAACATGTGAACATGAAACTACATAGCATGTGTGGTCATGCCAACACAAGCTAGAAATTATAAAACAAAAATTTAAAATACAGCTATAATTTTTTATATTAAAATAATTATTTGGGTACTTTTATGCAAATGTATCTACATCCATCATAACATATTTTAACAAAAACCATATTTAAATAAGAACAAGCACATTTACTTTTGACCCTCAAATCATCTAGCTGCATTTTTGCATGCTCAAAAGAGTTTCATAGAACTACACATGCAATATTCCTGTATTTCTAGTTCTAGACTTACTTATCAAAGAGACTAAAGATATAATTTAATTTCCACTGCTCTAAAAATTATTCACCAAACTGTAAAACTCTGCTTTAAGTTTTAACAACATTGAGTGCCCAGAAGCTTGTATCATTTGGCTTCACATTTTACAAATGAGCAGTTTCACTAAAATAGAAAAAAATATATATAAAAAGAAGTGTGATATTAATTTCAGTTCTGTCTCAAACTGAAATAACCTTCATTTGTCATTTGCTTAATTTATTTAACTTGACTTCTCTGAACTTTGGATTTTCTTCATATATAAAATGTAATAAAATGTATAGCTCAATAAAACCAATAAAAATGTAATAGCTCACCTTATTAACTAAAAGATACTTTGCAACTTTGCCTGGGATACCTATAAGGAAAATGCTTTTGAAATTAACTTTGTCTAAGTCAAATAACTTTGAATGATTAGAAATTTTCATGTATATAATAAATTTTACACATATATACATTAGTATATAATACATTATATACATAATATGTTATATATGTGTATTATGTATATATGTATGTATATATGTGTGTTTAGGGAGAGATTTAGTATTAGGAAGGATATGTTCCCAGTGTCACATATCTGTCTGAAATAAAATTTGAGAAACAAAATCCAAGCAAGCAATCAGACAAACCCAAATCTACCATTCTTCTATTTGTATGAGAGATTCATTATACAATATGAAGGTCAAAATCCTCAGTACAGTTATTAATTGAAGATGATGACTAACAAAAAGGTTGCTTTTTATTGTCAACACGACCTTTATCTTTGAAGACAGTATCTCCAGGCTAGAAATTCAGGATTACAAGGATAAGGAAGCAACTTTCATTTTCTATTTCTTAGATACTGAAAGAGAGTTGAATTTTTTCTATAGTCAAACATTTCTAGAATCTCAGATCTACCATCTTTTCTTTTTTCAACTAACCTTTCCTTCATGTTTAAAATAGGAGTAGTCACTATTTACCACATAAACTTTTGTGTGGAACATATGAACCATTGAACTAAATCTTGCACTGTCCTTCAAGTGCATAATCAGGGCTTCCAATGAAAGCATGGCTCTTAAGTGAATGCTGTTACTTAACTTATCTTCTGTGAGTTACCCATCTGAGGAAGCTTTGAAAAGCCCATTGTTGTTCTGCTCATTATAAAGGTGCTCTGCCTTTGTAGCTACAAGATGGAAATTTATATTTTAAGCCTCAACAATTAATCCAATAGACTAAATTCAGATTTTCCCCCCTTCGTAACGCTCTTTGCTCTTCTGTCATCTTCACTATTCTATTTGTTTGCTTTTTGTTATTTCCTCTGTGATACTCAGATAATTGTGTGAACTTGTAATTGTTACCTCAGACTCTTCTGGCAGAAAAATGTATACTTCTTACATGCTTATTAGATTTTCTAATTAGACCTTTTTGTGCCTTTCCAACTTGCTGATGCTGTTACTTCCTGAATAGATCTCTTTAAGTTGGATTTGCTTCATTCCCTCATTCCTCTGCCCATCTTTTTACTAGTGGAACTGACTTATTTATAGCTGGACTGTAGTCTTCCTGATGGGGTATAATTAAGACATAATTTTATTCATTGCTTTCTCTTAGTCAGTCCCACACAATAGGCCAAGGTTCCTAAGTCAGGCTGTATGACAGAGATCACAGGTAGAAATATTTTTGTTTTGTTGATGTTTGTTTGTTCATTTTTTATGTTCAAACATAATTTCCCATATCCTACAAATAATGCACCATGATGGAATCAACGTGATCAAAATTTCAGGTATGTATATTGAAGTACGGCTCTTATTGTCTCTCATGCCACCAACCTAGCATCATTGCACTTAATTATTTTGGAGTAGACTAACATAAATAACATCTTATACCTTTCTATAATAGGATATATACAGTAAGAATATGAGCCAGGATGTTCTCACATCAGAATTCTAAGCATCATGTATTGTGTATGCTATAGCTTAGTTCATTTGAAAATGTCAGAATAAAAAACAACTGAGCTAATGAATATAGTATCTGCATAACTCTAAGCAAAATGCACAGAACAGAGGGCCAGACAAGAACAGTTCTCTTCAATATAGAGAGAGACTATCCTGTTGTCATATAGTATATAAATTTCTTATGGAACTGTCAGGACCTCCTGAACTAAAGTAGCTAGAGCTTATTTTTTGAGACAGGTTTCTTTGTGTAACCCTGGCTGTCCTGAAACTAATGTTTTTGAAATTTATATTATATTATTTTATACACACACACCACACACACACACACACACACACACACACACACACATGAAATGTTCTGCCTACATGTGTACCTATAGGCCAGAAGTTGGCACCAGACCTTATTCAGATGACTGTGAGCCATCATGTGGTTGCAAGTCACATGGCTGCTGGGAATTAAACTCAGGACCACTGGAAGAACAACCAGTGTTCTTAACTCCTAAGCCATCTCTCCAGCCCTAGAGCTTCTCATACAATAGCTTCATTCAAAAATCTCAGAAATCTCCCATCAGTTCATTATTCTAACAAAGCATAAACCACATATTTAACACAGAAGTCCCAGGAGAAATGAAGCATTCACAGTTGTATATCAGTTCCACTCTATTTACCAAGTAGTTACTTAAGCATATTATTTTATTTTGAGATATTTCTGTTTGATTTTCCTGGGAGTTCTTTGGAGCTAGTCAAACATTCATAACATTATTTGGATAATCAAAAATTATGCATAATATCTAAAATGCAACTTAAACAGATACATGTGTTATCTGGTAACATCTGTAATTGTACTACATAATTATCTAAAACTCCATACAACTTTTAAACTATATCAAACAGAACTGATTGCTGGTCTGTCAATCAGCATGATCATCTCTATTTTATTTAACCATGTTAATATCATTATAGTTAGGTAGCCGAAAAGCCCTCATGGTCAGTGTCAACTTCATTGAGTATATGCACATTGAGTTATATTAACATAATTTCAGGACTATTAAGATGGCTCAATGGGAAAAGCACTTGCAACATCAGCATGAATACTTGAGTTAGTATCCTTAGACCCCATGTAAAAGTTGGACTTGGGGCAGTTTCTTGACCTTTTTTCCTAGCTTGTAACTAAATTGGTGAGCTCCTGGTTAAATGAGAGATGCTGCTTCAAAATATAATGGAAAACAGCTCAAGAAGAAAACCTACGTCTATCTCTGGGATCCATGGGCACATGCAGAAGAAAGCACACTTGCACATATATGTCTATAAACATGCACTACTCACACTACAAAATTTAATAAAACAAAAAAGTAATGTAAATCTGCAGTATTTTTTTTAAAAAATGACAATCTAGACATGATAAAATAGACTTTTCTTTCACAAGTCTTTTGAATAAAGTTGTGTGTGTGTGTGTGTGTGTAGGAGGAGGGCCACTTGTTCATTCCAGGCCAACCGGTTAGCTTACATCCAAAATAATCACACAGAAACTGTATTAATTTAATCACTGCTTGGCCCATTAGCTCTAGCCTTTTATTGGCTAACTCTTAAATCTTAATTTAACTCATTTCTATTAATCTATATATCATCACAAGGCCATGGCCTACCAGCAAAGTTTCAGCAAACCTACTTCGGGCTGCAGATCCATGGAGTTTCCCTGACTCTCCTTCTTCCAGCATTAAGTTCCATCTTCCCCACCTACATAAGTTCTGCCCTATCAATAGGCCAAGGCAGGTTTTTTATTTATTAATGGCAATTAATGAATAACAGCAAACAAAGTGTACCCACATCACCACCCCTTTTCTGTTTAAATGAAAAGGAAGGATTTAACTTTAACATAGTAGAATTACATATAATAAAACAGGTATCAGACAAGAATTACAGTTACAATATTTATATCTACTTTATCTTTTATCATAACTAATGTAAACTATAAGTTCTTCAACTCCATCAAAGGCACCAGAAGGATATATTATCTAAGTAAACAGAAAGTACATTGTAAACAACTTCTGAAACTCTAGAATTGACAGAGACATCTCACTACCTGGACAATCACCCCAAGTTCTTCTGTACCACTGGGGCATCCATATTCAGCCTACAGGCCCATAGCAGACTTTTCCATGAAGCAGAAAATTTCAAAGACAGTTCAGCCACTTTCTTCTGTATCCTACAGAATGTCTAGCAGACTCTTTTATGAAGCAGGAACCCCAAAGGATCATAACATCTTTAGGCAAGTTCAACAGTCATGTCTCTGTGGATCCTGCATGTCCAGTTCATCTAACAAATTCCATAAGGAGCCTCTTCGATGCCAATCTTCCTCTTGTAGTAGACTGGTGCTGCCAGGAGCAGATGTGTCTCCTTGTCATGAAAAGTCCTAAATTTTAAAATCATTATAAATGTCATATTCTGAAGGTCTCTGAAAGATTTGAAGAATATCTATCTAACTGAAATATATCTCTATACATCTAGAAAACCTGACATGACTACTAGCTTGACTGTTATAGATGACTCTCTATTTACCTATATTTCTTAATTATGCATTATATTTTTAGATGAGCTGCACAATCACAATACCTTAATCAGGATCAGAAATACATATACATATAACAAAATTGACCTTAAATTGGAAACATACGAGTTAGAGTGATATTTCCTCACTAATCCTTCTTTTTCCTGGCCTTATGTCTTGACCCTTCATGGTGTCTTCTTTCCAATCATCTTGATTGAAATTAACATGTACTGATTTCTGGCATTTCTTTGTTTATTTTTTAAACCAGGAAAATCTGTTGGTGCTGACGGACAGTTTTTTGCTCATATATTAACACAACAGCAAACTTCCAGTTGGAACAAAAGAAAGATTTGTCTAATCTGATATCGTACTTGACTACAGCTATATGATTTCTCCACCTATTTGCAGGTAAAAGATGAAGACACTTCCTCTAGAACATGAAATGCTGAGACTGTAGTATGTTTTTTTTTTTTTTCTATCAGTCTAAACAGGTAAGTTTCATAGATTGCTATTTTTCTATGTGTTTTAAACCTGTTGAACAAAATGACTTGTTATATTCAGGTAGATTCTAATTACAAAGTATTTCCCCTTAGAAGAAAACATGAAGGAGTTTTTATTGTACAAAGTGATAAATAGTGCTTAAGGCTTAATGAATTTAAATTTTATTTTCCTCCACTAAGTATGCATAATACTTTCTGAGAATTTTGGTAATTTTAATAACTTAGTTTCTCTATATCCGTTATAAGTTAATACTCTAGTGGATACCAGTGTACATGTGTCATTCTTAAAGGTTTTGGCCTCCTTTCTCCTTTGGCTCTTGACTTACCTATGATGATTTTTTTCAAATTAGTATTATTATAGCTCCATGTAAAACTCAATAATTTTGTATATTCTTGGACATGGATTTGATCCTATAAGAATCTTTAGCTGTAAAACACAAATGTCAATATATTTCAAAAAAAAAAAAAAAGAATGGTACTTAGTAACAATACTGGAAGAAGAATGTAGCTCATTCTTTTGGTTGGTCATCCAGAAAACTGAGAAAGGATAGAATCATTATTGAATACCTTTATTCCATCTGTCAAAGTATGTTTTAAGACTGCTTTTTTATCTTAGTGTTCATTTTGATCTCTGTCTTCTCCCATCAGACATTTCAAATAGATATTTAAATGGACAAAGTGTCATACTCATAATGTCTGCCTTGCATACTTTCACCTGAATGCCATTATTCATGTAAGCATAGACTGTTTATTCTATGTTTAGGTTTGTACCTTTTAAGATGTAAGAATAAAATATATATCATTCTGTAATACATTGAGTTTATGTTTGTGATTATCGCAATTTACAACAAACCTCGAAAAGATCTATAAGGAGAGGAAGTGTTGGGATCTTACAGTATACTAAGAAGCATAGTGGCATATTAAATAATTCTTTGATGTATTCAACAAATATTTGGTGAATCATGAGCTTTGTGGATCTTACAGCTGATTTAACAGATGATAAAATGTCACTCTAACACACAGTGAGGGACTCCATTATCTTGATGATCCATGAAAGACCCCAGTTCTTAAAGCATTACTTACTCTGTATAGACTTTTTATTTAAATGCATTAAAACTTAATGCAATAAGTTTGCAGATTGTGAATTATACAAAGAGGATTTGAATCCGAGAATGGAGCTGTTTAAAGCTGTCCTCAAGCAAATCCTAGATGAAAGGCTAAGAAAACCTAGGAATACATGAAACTCTAAAAAGTAAAGTCGATAAGTCTAATGATCTGGAGTTTTCAGAAGCCTGCTGAATGGATGATAATAAATGTGCATTTATGTGTGTTGAGCACTGTGATGTTTCAAATGATTAATTTTATTTAATTCCCATAAAATTCTTTTAAAATAATTTAACGAAAAATAGATTTGTTTTTCAGCATCAGTGTGTACCGATAGTTTGGAATCATGTCTTGTATCTTCAGAATTCAAGTCCAGTCAATCTTCTCAGCAGCAGTTCTTCCTACTTCCCTCCAAGGTTATAACTTGCATGATATTCCTTAGTGATTGAATAGCTCTAACTTCTAGTCTTTCATAACTTTTGATGAAATAATATGACCTTAATTATGCAAATGCTTGAAGTTTTCTACTAAGACTCTCTGGGTTGTGTTTTAGAACTATAGATTTTCAAAGATTCTGCCAAGTGAGTTCTATAATGTTTGGAATCAACCATCTACATTGATGTGATATTGGCACAATTTTATACTCTTGATTTCTTAGTAAAATGAGTAGCACATATATGTCTAACATGATTTTGTGCCATTCACTATGCCAGGAGCTGTGAAAATGTACAAAGGTAAGTTACTAATAGCCCTTCCACAATTTTATTTAGAATTTAATCTAAGTGGCACAAAAGTAAAAACCTCTAATGTTTCAAATAACAGGCAGTGTGGGCTATGGCTTTCAAGATAATGCAAGCAGACTGGATTGAAAATATATTAAGTGGTGGATTTTCTTTCAATGTGAAAGGCAAAAGATGAGATAGAGTATATCACAAAGCAAATGAAATGATAAATACTGTTAAGAATGCAAACATTGCTATACTGATTAGTCTATGTAGTAATTAGGAAGATATACAAATAAAAGTTGATAACTGTATAGCAATTCTGGTCCCAAGCGAACATATAGGCTTACAATCATGTTTGGATCCTGATTATTTTTCCAGTGTCACCTCATATGAAAAAATATGTATGAGTTCTTTGTTCTCTCAAATTAGTAAACTTGGATTATGTGAATCATTTTAAAATGTAATCACATTACACAAAAGTTTATAAATCCCAGAAATATGACTGAATTATATATGATATGAGGAAAATAAAAGTAAAAAATGTATAGAATTTATATTTCAGCCATTAAAATAGTTGAGATTCTATTTCTCTTATTCTAAATATAGAATCTCTCTGGGTTTGAGACATAAAGTGCTTTAACAAAGAAAATGAATGATGGGTCTGGTATGTTTTCTACACAATAAGATAATGTGCCTTATTTATAGAATGTTATCAGACTTTACCATTTAGTGGCAATTGCTTTCATTTTTGAAAAGATGGATATACTTAGGTATTTATATCTTTTCTAAGAATGTTTCTTTCCACTGTGGTAGCCTTTTCCTACTCTGCAAGTTTCAAAGAATATTGATTCATCTTTCTCAGTTCAAAAAACCCATCTTATTGTAGATACAGAAAATTTTGCAACCACAGCATAACCAAAATGACAGTCATTATGCCTTTTAAAAGTTATTGAATTTAAGCCACGAAAATGAGTTTGAAACACAGAAGACTGCACAAACCTCTCTGTCTTAGTTTTCTTTCTTTAAAGTGATATTCAAAATGTTAACTGTAGTATTAGGTGTAATGTAGATTAAATTAAAAAAAATATTTCAACTATTCATTGAAAAAATTGCGCACATAAGGGATGTTCAATAAATAATGTTGTACTAAATGGAATTAAGTTATGGGGGGTTAAATATACTATGCTTATATTCATAGATAAGTGCTTATAAAAATGATTATCTCTCAGAATATGTAGCCTCTTCATAAATCTATCTGTATTAAAATTTTATAGCCATATCATTAAATATGAATGTACACATCAAAGACATTACTTCCAGTAGAAAAGGTACCTGGAACAAGAGCATGTCTCCAGCATTAACAATGTTGCCTTATTTACTAATTTATCTACTTGATAATTCATTCAGATCCTCATGAATTAAGTTTGGAGTACTGAGATGTTAGGGAAATGGATATAAATAACCCTCAACTACTAATGTTACTTTTAGCTTGCATGATGAACCAGAAGTAACAATATAATTTCTGTATATGCAATGCTCCAGAGTCCTGTGTAACCAATGATTTGGATTGTGACCAACAGACAGGAAAGGAACACCTACGTTAAAAGTTCACTGAAAAGTATACTTCAAGAAAATCATACTTCAAAAGTCATCTATGGATTTGTGGAAAAATCATCAGTTGGTAAAATGTCATAGCTTCTCACTAATTCTTTTCGCCACTCTATTTTACCTTATGTTTCAACATTATGATGGAAAGAGAACAAGTCATCCATATCAGTGTGTCAGATAACTTGTGGAATGTTCCTTTAACTAGGCAAAGATGTGTTACATTGTTTATCCCGCATTTGTCTAACTGTGTAAATGCGCTGCATTTGTGTTAATTAAATAAAATTATCCTGAGCTCAGAGGCAGGATTAGCAACTAGCTGACAGAAAGTAGCAGGAAGGAGGTTAGTGTGGGTTTTTTAGTTGGGGCAATGTGGAACCAGAGAGGTTTCATGCCCCGAAACAGAGAAAAAAATTAGCCAGTTGTAACTCGAACTATCTGAGCTCCCATGTTTTTGCCTTAACCTTTGAATCTTCAGATTTATTAGAATGAGATATTTAGTTAAAGGTGCAGAGCCACTGTCTGTGGGGACAGAATCCTCACCCCCCCCCAGGCTAAGGTCTTAGGAGCCCATTGCTGACTAATTTAAAGTGCAGCCACTGTGACTAAGGTAGAACAGTAATACCCCATAAAATTTTAGTTACTTCTTTCAGTTTTGTTTGATTTTTTTTTAAGTAAACAGGTGATTACAGATGGAAAGAGGGAAATATCTCTCAAAACAGCACTTTGCTTAAAGTTTTCCCTAAAACCTGAATTCCTCACTTCATGGCTTTTTCTTCTCCCTCAATAGATCTTGCCACTGAGAACAATTTGTCTTTAGCTCTGTTGTTAATTTTCACAAATAGGGATGGAGTTAAATAAAGTGTCTGAGACTGAAATGCATGCTTCTTTTGTAAACGGTGCTGTTTTGTAATGAAAATTGCAGTTTAAAACTGCCAAGGATGGGTTCTCTTTCTCTAAATTCACAGACATATTTTGTCTAACACTTGAAGTCTAGTTCTGCAGCTCTGATACTATTAAATGATGGTAAGATAATTCTATATTATGTCCATTAACTCAAGTGTAATATATGTGACAGCATAAACCAAATAATGACATAATTTTGTCATTAGCTGCTTAATAGCTTTGTCAGGGTTCCGAGTGGATACTGATGCAATAATTTACTTACACCAATGGCCATAGCTTGTGTGAAACTGTATATTGCTTTTCTCAAGGTAAAATAAGTTCACAACTGTAGAAATTGCTATGTGAGCCAAATCTTGGTAGGCTTTCAAATGTGGTCTGCAACCTATAGCATAATATATGAAAGCATAGTGTTTTACAAAGGTATATACTTTATATAAAGTATTCCAGTTAATTCCAAAGTCATGGTATTAGCAATGTATCTCAATCCCAATTGTCCACATGTGCTTTATCTGCTAATTTTTCTCTCTTACACAAATTCTTGGTAGTGCTAAATAGCATTATTTCCACATATGTTTTGCCTTGTTGGATATGTCAAATTCTTCCGAATAATGGAACCAGGAATACAAATGAAGGCGTCTTCCAAAAAGCCTCAGAAATATTATGGACTTGATAT
>NW_026067990.1:933684-939132 GCF_014885135.2 Alexandromys fortis
ATGTGTGTAAGCACCCCAAGGTGCGCTTACCGGGAAGATTCTAGCCTTCATCCATCCTGTGAGAGTGGAGCATGGTGTCTGTCCTCCAGAGAGCAGAGTCTCTCCGGGAGCAGAGCAGAGTCTGACCTCACTTCCTGTTCCGCCCAGAATTCTATTCTGTTTACTCCTCCCATCTATGTTCCAAGCCATGAGGCCAAGCAGCTGGTTTATTATAATTTAACCAATGAAATCAACAGATTGATATATGACACTCCCACATCAGGATAAGACTCACATCCTGATGACACGGGTTTCCCAATAGACATTTCAAATTCAAGAGAGAAATATTGAAGATGGGGATGATTTTGATTTGGGAAAATCCGAATAAAATGTGTATTACATCATGAAGTTCTAAAAGGATCTCTACATCCCTAAGGTTTTTATGGACCCACCTTTCACTGAAGCTCTCAGAGATTGTAAGAGCTACAAATATTCTAGCCTGAATTTTCATAAAAGTAGTTTGTATGAGAGGAAGTGAACTAACTGTACCTTTGTGGGTTCGTTTGCTATGGCTCCTGCTGGTGGATCTCCTTAATGACTTCTCGATTTCACTTCTCTATTCCCAAAATATACTATGATATATTTTGATGTTCAAGCTGCAGCAGTCACAGATCCAGAGCTTTGCTCTATATAGTATTAATCATGTTGTCACCAACTATATCCCCAATCTATTTTATTACTATTCTCAATATTCCTATCAATCCCTACTTCTATTTGTTTCTGTGATCTATGAGTCTCCTACATGTGTCTGATATGAGTTGAAGCATTTTGAACATTGCCAAAATTCTTACCTCCAATCTTTTCAACCCAGTACCAAAATTCAGCCTTACCTAAACTTGGCATTTGATATTCTTCTCTTGAATATCTTGAACTTTTTTTTTCTTTTTCTGGCATTACCCTTTTTATATTCCAGCTATGGATTCTGTAATATGTATTCAACTCAATGATAATCAATCTGTAATTTTTGTTCCATTCTGCATGCCATTGTCTTTTTACTGCTTGAATTATAACTCTCCAGGCAATGTCATTTGCTCCATATTTGTCATTTTGTAACTTGTAATGCTCATCTGCATTTTGCCTAGTTTGCATGAGCATTGCAGCATTCACTTATTATGATGGCAATGAATATTACAAATTCATGAGATGTATAATAACAACGAAGATTTCAATAATTTTCCATGTCATCCTGAACAAACAACGTGGAAATTGTTCCAGTTAGGACAATAAAGCCAATATTCTAGCAAAAAAGTGGCAGTCAGTATGATAACATATTTTCTGCCTTCCTGGTAACTTAAAATGAATCTCTTTCACAGTTGCCAATAGTTAACCACTTTAATAAACCCCAGAATTTGTCCAAGAGGTCTTGTTTATCTTAATCTCCACAGATAATGGACACATGTTTGAAGCAAACAGAATAAAGTATGGAATACAAGTACCTCTCCATAGTCCCTGAATATTTGTATGCAAAGTGATGGAGGAGGGTCATCTGTCTATTTGTTACATTCATTGATTAATAAAGAAACTGCCTTGGCCCTTTGATAGTACAGAAAATTAGGTAGGCGGAGTAAGCAGAACACAATGCTGCGAAGAAGAGAAGTGAGGCAGACACTATAGCTCTCCTCTCCAAGATGGACGCAGGTTAAGATCCTTCCTGGTAAGCCATCATCCCATGGTGCTACACAGATTATTTGAAATGGGTTAATCAAGATGGAGAGTTAGCCAGTAAGATCTCCGCCATGAGGCTGGAAAGCTAAGGAATGGACTGGATCTACCTGGCATAGCCATGGCTTTAATCCTACTCATATTGCTCAGTAAATTAAAGACTCATGGTGTTCAGAAAAGAGAGATATATAGTAAAGAGAGATTCAAAGACAAAGAAAATTTTAAATGATTTACAGTGTGTTGAAAATAATATGCAGACTAAAAGTTAAAATTCTTAAAGTAAAAAAAGAAAAGTAAGAAAAAGAGAAGTTGTGTGTGGTAGTAAACGCCTTTAATCCCAACACTTGGGAAGCAGAGGGAGATTGACCTCTGTGACTTCAAGGTGTGGTAGCACAGGCCTTTAATCCCAGTGCCTGTGAGGCAGAGATAGGCAGATCTCTGAGAGTTCAAGGACAGCCTTGTCTACAGAGTTATTCCAGGTCAAAGAGATACAGAGAATATAAAACAAAAGTAAAAATAAATGAAATAGAGGTTAACATAAAGCATACAAAGATGGAAAATACACAGAGAATCTTGATACTGTATACTATTACGCTCTCTTTGAATTGTTTGAATGCTGAGGAAGGAGCAACAGATGCTAAAAGATATTTGTTTATAAATGCTGCTGAACTAATCCAACGTAAAGATTTTGATGCCTTGACTTTGAAATTTGGATCTAAGGACATGATGCTTTCGAAAGGAGTTTCCTATTTTGTTTTCACAGAGGGTGAGAGTCTGTTCATTGTTTCTATTCAAATATGGTATGATGGACCACACCCTCCTGAAGAGTTGCTGTGAACACCTTCAGAAAATTGCTGCGCTCAACTGCCAACTGAGATGAAACTAGCACACAGGTTATACCATGAAAGACCTAATTAACGATGCCCCCATTCAGCAGGAAGCAGTTTGGAGAGAAATAACTGCGCCCATGTCTGCAAATATGGTTTATAAACGTTCTTTTACATTTAAAGGGGGATATGACATAGATATGAATAATTTGCATTGGTATGGATCTTAAGGTCAATTTTATTATATGTATATGTATTTCTGATCTTTATTAAGGTATTGTGATTGTGTAGTTCATTTAAAAATGTAATGTATAGGGCTGGAGAGATGGCTCAGTGGTTAAGAGCATTGCCTGCTCTTCCAAAGGTCCTGAGTTCAATTCCTAGCAACCACATGGTGGCTCACAGCCATCTGGAATGAGGTCTGGTGCCCCCTTCTGGCCTGCAGACATACACACACTGTATATATAATAAATAAATATTTAAAAAAATGTAATGTATATAGGTTGTTAATGTATAATCATTAATAATAGTCAAGTTTGTAGTCATGTTAGTTAGATTTTCTAGATATATAGATATATATTTCAGTTAGATCGCCATTCTTCATATCTTTCAAAGACTATGGAATATGCTATTAAATGTTTTAATAACTTAGGACTTTTCATGACAATGAGACACTCTGCTCCTGGCAGCACCAATCTACTTCAAGAGGAAGATGGGCATCGAAGAGGATCCTTATGGAGTTTGATAGCCATTTGGGCAAGAAACTGCTCTTGCCTGGACTATTGCATAAACTGGACACAGAGAACCCGCAGAGAGAGGACTGCTGAACTTGCCTAAAGGTGAGATGATCTTTCGGGGTTCCTGATTCATGAAAGAGTCTGCAAGACATTCTTCAGGACAAGCAGATATTGACTGCCTTTGAAATTTCCTGCTTTGTGGAAATGTCTGCTGGAAACTATGGGCCTGTAGGCTGAAGATGGATGCCCCAACGGTACAGGTGAAGAAACTAAGTATAGAGAAACATTTTATTGTATGGGTTGCTAATCTAAACCAGCATATATATTCTAAAGGTATCATGACTTCCAAATTTGGGTTTAAGGATATGTTGCTTTGGAAAATGGTTTCTTGTTTTGTTTTCACTGAAGATGAAAACCTGTGGATTGCCTCCAGGTAAATATGGTTTCATGGACCAAGGCCTCCTGAAAGGTCGCCATGAACACCCTCAAAAATTTACTTCACTCAACTGTTGACTGAGATGAACCTGGCACACAGGATACACCATGAAAAACTTGATTAACAGTGCCCCAATACAGCATGAAGCCGTTTTGAGAAAAAAAAAAACTATACCCATATTCCCAAATATTGTTTTATGATATTCTTTCACATTTAAAGAGGGATATGATATAGATATGAATAATTTATTTTGGTATGGATCTTGGTTTATTGATATAAATTTAAGGTCAGTCTTGTTTTATATATATATGAAATACAGGTTAATAGATAATCATCTATAATAGTCAAGTTTGTAGTCATTTTAGATTTTCTATATGTGCATAGATATATTTCAGATACATTTGCATTTTCATATCTTTCAAAGACAACAGAATATGGCATTTAAAATGTTTTAATAACTTAGAGCTTTTCATGACAATGAGACATGTCTGCTCCTGGCAGCACCAAGCTACTTCCTGAGGAAGATGTGCATCAAAGAAACTCCTTATGGAGTTTTCTAGCCATTTGGGCAAGAAATTGCCCTTGCCTGTGTAACGGCGTAAACAAATGCAGACAGATTATAACAAATGCAGACAGCTTTAATGGGGAAATAGACTTACAGAGCCACCCTTCCTGCAGAGACCAGGAAAGCAGAAGAAACGGCTGGGAGCATGCTCGCCAGATTTATAGGTAAATATTAGCCCAAGGCGAACATACCCCCTAAGGGGCGGGACTTATCCCTACACGCCTGTACTGCTTCACTGGACATGCAGTAACCACAGAGAGATGACTGTTGAACTTGCCTAAAGGTGAGATGATCCATTGGGGTTCCTGCTTCATGAAAAAGTTTGCAAGACATTCTGTAGGACACAAAGGAAAGTAACTGAAAACTGCCAATATATGTGGAACTGTCTTTGAAACTTTCTGCTTCATGGAAAAGTCTGATGGATACTATGGGCCTGAAGGCTGGAGATCGTGTAGAAGAACTTTGGGTAACTGTCCAGGCAGCAAGATGTCTCTGTCAATTCTAGATTTTTGGAATTTGCTTACAATGTACTTTCTGTTTACTTAAATAATATTATATCTTTCTGGAGTCTTTGATGGAGTTGTAGAACAGATAGCTATAGTTTTCCTTAGTTATGATAAAAGATAAAGTAAGTATAAGTACTATAAATGTAATTCTTATTTGATATCTGTTTTGTTATATGCAATTTTACTATGTTAGGATGCCTTCCTTTTTGTTTAAAGAGAAAAGTGGAAATGGTTTAGGACGCTCTTCTCTTCATGTATTGCTTTCATTGGTTAATGAATAAAGAAACTGCATTGTGCCTGATAGGACAGAACTTAGGTAGGTGGAGAAGACAGAAGTGAATGCTGGGAAGAAGGGGAGACTGAGAGATTGATGCTGCTTAGAATCTTCCTGGTGAGCCACAGTCACATGGCGATACACAAATTAATAGAAATGAGTTAAATTAAAATTTAAGAATTAACCAATAAAAACCTAGAGCTAATGGGACAAGCAATATTTTAATGAATACAATTTTTCTGTGGTTATTTTAGGTGTAAGCTAGCTGGGCAGCCAGATCAAACAGCTGGCCAGCCACTCTTATACATACAGGTAAACCAGACAGAAACTTAACAGAGAAATAAGAGAATAGATGTCATGACTCCAATGGACTTAACAGACATTGATAGAAAATTCACCCCA
>NW_026067990.1:941541-968909 GCF_014885135.2 Alexandromys fortis
AAAAATTATATTTAAAAAAAATAAAAATAAAAAAATAAAATTAAAAAAAAGATAGACAAACCCTTGCCCAAACTAATCAAAAGGCAGAGAGAGAACATCCAATTAGCAAAATCAGAAATGAAAAGGGGAACATAACCAGAGACACTGAGAAAATCCAGTGAATCCTTAGGTCATACTACAAAAACGTTTACTCCACAATATTGGAAAATGTAAAAGAAATGGGTAATTTTCTGGATAGGTACCACATACCAAAATCAAATCAAAAGCAGGTGAACAATTTAAATAAACCCATAATATGCAAGAAAATAGACACAGTTATCAAAAGTCTCCAAACTAAAAAAAAAAAAAAATCCCAGGGCTTGTTTATTTAAGTGCAGAATCCTACCAGATCATCAAAGAAGAGCTAACATCTATACTCCTCAAACTGTTACACATAATAGAAACAGAAGGAACATTGCCAAACTCTTTTCATGAGGCTACAGTTACCCTGAGACTGAAACCACACAAATACTCAACTAAGAAAGAGTATTACAGACCAATCTACTTTATGAATATTTATGCATAAATACTTAATAAATTACAGGCAAACTGAATCCAAGAACATATCAAAAAAGTGATCCACCATGATCAAGTCAGCTTTATCCCAGATATGCAGGAATAGTTCAACATACAAAAATCTGTCAGTGTAATTAATCCACTAAATAAATAAACTTAAATAGAAAAGGCATATGATCATCTCATTAGATGTTGAAATAGCCTTTTACAAAATCCAACACCCCTTCATAATAAGGTCTTGAATAGTTCAGGGATATATGAAACATAGCTAAATATAATAAAAGCAATATACAACAAGTCGACAGCCTACACCAAATTAAGTGGAGAGAAACTCAAAGCAATTCCAATAAAAATCAGTAACAACACAGGGCTGTCCACTCTCTCCATATCTCTTCAACATAGTTCTTGATGTTCTAGCTATAGCAATAAGACATCAAAAAGAGATCATGGGAATACAAATTGTAAAGGAAGATATCAAACTTCCACTTTTGCAGATGATAAGATAGTTTACATAATTGACCTCAGAACTCTACCAGGGAACCCCTAGAGCTGATGAATCAGTAATATGACAGGATAAAAGATAAACTCAAAATAATTAGCTCTCTTATATACAAATGATAAAGAATCTGAGAAAGAAATCAGAGAAACGTCACTATTCACAGTAGCCACAAGCAACAAAATATCTTGGGGTAACACTAACCAAAGAAGTGAAAAATCTATTTGACAAGAACTTTAAGTCTTTGAAGAATAAAACTGAAGAAGATACCAAAAAAATGCAAAGATCAAAAGGGTGGTAGTGGCACATGCCTTTAATCATAGCAATCCGCAGGCAGAAGCTAGGTGGATCTTTGTAAGTTAAAGTCCAGCTTGGTCTACAAGAGCTAGTTCCAGTATAGGCTCCAAAGGTACAGAAGAACCCTGTCTAAATAAATAAATAAATAAATAAATAAATAAATAAATAAATAAATAAGAAAAAAGGAAAATAGAAAGATCTCCCATGCTCTTGGATAGGTAGGATCAACATAATAAAAACGGCAATTCAACCAAAAGGATTCTACAGATTCAACGAAATCCCCTTCAAAATCCCAACACAATTCTTCAGAGACCTAAAAAAAAATGCTCAACATCATATGGAAAAACAAATAACACACAATAGTCAAAACAATCCTGTACAATAAAAGTGCTTCTGGAGGCATCACCATCTCTGACATCAAGCTCTATTATAGAGCTACAGTAATGAAAACAGTTTGGTATTGGCATGAAAAGTGACAGATTGACCAATGGAATTGAATTGAAAACCCGGATATTAATCCACACACCTATGAACATCTGATTTTTGATAAAGAAGCTAAAATTATACAATGGAAAGAAGAAAGCATCTTCAACAAATGGTGATGGCAAAACTGGATGTCAACACGTAAAAGAATGTAAGTAGATCCATAAAGATCCCCATGCAAAAAACACAAGTCCAAATTGATTAAAGACTTCCATATAAATCTGATCACACTGAACCTGACAGAAAAGAAAGTGGAAGGCAGCCTCCAATGCATGGACACAGGAGACTATTTCCTAAATATAATACAAGTAGCAAGACACTGAGAGCAACAATAAATAAATAGGACATCATGAAACTGAGAAAATTCTGTAAAGCAAAAGACACAGTCAATAAGACAAAAAGGCAACCTACTAAATGGGAAAAGATCTTCACCAACCCCACATCTAACAGAGGACTGATTTCCAAAATATATAAAGATCTCAAGAAATTAGACATCAAAATACCCAATAATCCAAATAAAAAATAAGGTACAGAACTAAACAAAGAATTCTCAACAGAAGAATTTCAAATGGTGGAATGACACTTAAGCAAATGTTCAACATCCTTAGCCACTAAGCAAATGCAAATCAAAATAACTCTGAGATACCATCTTACACCAGTCTGAATGACTAAGATAAAAAAAGACAGCAGTAATAGCTTATGTTGGAGAGGATACGGAGCAAGGGAAACACTCCTTCACTACTGTTGGGAATGTAAACTTGCACAATGACTTTGGAAATAAGTATGGTGATTTTTCAGAACATTGGGAATCAATTGACCTCAAGACCCAGCAATACCACTCTTGGGAATATACCAAAAGATTGTTAGTCATAATACCAAAACATTATTAGTTTAACTATGTTCATAGCAGTATTATTTGTAATAGCCAGAACCTGGAAACAACATAGATGCACCTATACTGAAGATTGGATAAGGAAAATATGGTACATATAACAATGGAGTACTACTCAGATGTAACGGCGTAAATGAATTCATACAGATTGTAATAATATATACAGCTTTAATGGGGAAAATAGACTTACAGAACCACCCGTTCCTGTGGAGAACAGGGAAGCAGAGCAGGCAGCAGGCTCATGCTTGCTAGATTTATAAGTAAATATTAGCCCAAGGCGAACATGCCCCCTAATGGGTTGGGCTTATCCCTACACTCAGAGGTTAAAAAAATGAAATCTTGAAATTTGCATGTAAATTTACACAATGGAGTATTACTCAGAGATTAAATACAATGACATCTTGAAATTTCCATGCAAATGGATGGAACTAGAAAAAAAAAACACCCTGAGTGAGGTAACCCAGAAAGATGAGTATGGTATGTACTCATGCATAAGTGCATACTAACTGTCAGGCAAAGGATAAAGAGCCTATAATTCATGACCCCAGAGAAGTTAAACAAGGAGAATCCTAAGAGAAACATATGTACTTACCTCCGGGAAGGGGAAATACACAAAATCTCCTGAGAAAATTGGGAGCATGGGAGTAGGGGAAGAAGACAGGGCAGTAGGGGATCTGGGAGGAGAACTTGTGCAGGATAGTCATGATGGAGGAAATACAGAGAAAGAAAGCAAGGGAAGCAGATATCTTGATCGATGGAGCCATTATGTGGCTAGCAAGAAACCTTGCACCAGAGTAATTCCCAGAAATCCACAAGGATGACCCCAGCTAAGACCTAAGCAATGGTGAAAGGGTGCCTGAAGTAGCCTTGCCCTATAATCAGACTGATGACTATCTTAAACGTCACCATAGAATCTTCATCCTGCAACTTATAGAAGCAGAGGCAGAAATTCACAGGGGAGGACTGTGCTGACCTCCCAAAGTCCACTTAAAAAGTAGAATGAGTGAGAATGTAAGCAAAGTGGTCACGACCATGATGGAGATACCCACTGAAACAGCTTACCTGAGCTAATGGGGGCCCATCAACTCCAGCCTGATAGGGAAAGAACCAGCATAGAACCAAACTAGGTCCTCTGAAATGGGTAACAGTTGTATGGTTGGGGCAGACTGTGGGGCCATTGGCAGTGAGACCAGGATTTATTCCTAATCTTGTCCTGACTTTTTGGAACCCATTCTCTTTGGAGGGGTACCTTGCTCAGCCTAGATATAGTGGGGAAGGTATTGCTCTGTTGAGTGGAGGGCCGCTTGTTTGAGCCGGTCACCCAGAACCAAAATCATCACAAAGAAACTATATTATTTAAATCACGGTTTGCCCCATAAACTCTAGCTTCTTACATATTAATTTAGCCCAACTCCATTAACCTGTGTATCACTGTGTGGCTGTGGCTTATTGGCTAAAGTTCCAGCGTCAGTCTGTGGTGGGGCTACATGGCTACTCTCTGACTCCACACTTCTTTCCACCTTGCTATAGGCCAAGTCAGGATTTTTATTAACCAATGGTATTTACAGCATACAGAAGGAACTCCTACATCATTTCTCCATTCTCAAACAATATAATAGACTTTGTTGACTCCCCATCGGAAGCCGTATCATTTACAAGGAGTGAATGGGGGTGGAGTGAAGGGGAAGTTTGAGGGAACAGGAAAAGAGAGAATGAGAACTAGGACTGGTTTGTAAAATCAAAAAAGACTTTATTTTTTAAAAAGCAAATAAATTAAAAAAATACTATTTATCCAGCAAAATGGCTCTTAAGGCCAAGTTCAAAAGAATGGCCAATGTCTATAGCTAGAACACAGGATGTTAGGGAGATATATTATCTCAGTGCATACAAGGTAATTGGTTAGGTTTATTTCTCAAGCTTAGAGTTGCAAACAGAGATTTGATAATTTGTTATCACAGTCTAATTATTATAGTTATCACACACTAACATCTAATATGTCACAGGCATAAATTATACACGAGACTCTCTTGTACTTTTAAACTAAATTTACCACTATAAAAATTGTTATTAATGAATATAGGAAGTTCCAAACAAATGGTAAAAATGTTAAAATGTGAGTAAAGTTTCTATCATGGCCATTACATGCTTGTGCACATACATAGGTGTTTATACACACACATACACTCCCACCTTTTTGCTCGTTAAAGCCACCACAAAGCATAGGGTAATAAATTTAATTTGGGAACATAAAATTTCAGATAACTATTTTGTAGCATGAAAGATGCAAGATTTAAGATTCGATATTCTGTATCCTGACATCTACATCAAGTGAAAATATTATTGAATTTATTGACATATTTAATATTTTTCAGCCCTTATTTTCCTCTTGCTGTTTTGGATAAACTATCTTCCTTCTTGTAACTAAACTATAATATGCATGTGTATTATGTAATATTTATATTTGTCTTACTCTTTCACATTGAAAATTTTGTAAATATCATTTATTCCTTGCAATATTATTATTATTGCTATTACTATTATTGTTATTATCATGAATGTGTATACATGTGTACATGTGTGATGTTTGTGGAGGCACATATTCCATAGGCTGCTTGTGCATAAAAAGACAAAATTGTGAAATAAATTCTCTTTTACTTTTCCATGGGCTTCTGATATTAAATTCAAATCACCAGGATTGGATTGAATACATCTTCATCAGTTGAACCATTTCACTAATCTTGAAATGCATTAAGCATTTTTTTATTGTGAAAAAAAATTGCAGGGGAAACAGAAGAAAACCTGTACAAGTGAATGGCATTGAATTCTATGTTCCTGCCAGAAAGAATGAATAAACAGCTCTAAAATGCTGCCCAGGCACATACACCAACCTCATCTAGCAAGGTTATTTCACCCCTGACTGTTATATTAATTTCTCACTTTCCTTTGTATTTTGACCATTTACAATCTTAAACACTATAATTTTCCTTTCCATTTTATGAAATAAAATAGAAATAGAATCATACTTTGCATTGCTTTTTATGTTTTACTTCCTTAATACACTATTAGATTTACGTCACTGCAGCTAAGTGTTCAGTTATATTCATCACTGCTCATTATTCTGTGTTTGAAATATACATAATTCATCCATTATGATGCTAAAAGGCTTTTAGGTTTTCTGAAAACTTTACAAGATCCACATTTGTTGGCTGATAACAGTATCCTATTTTTGAAAATATCATACACAAGTGCTTTATTTACAGCATTTCCACTTCTTCCTCTTCCCCTAGAACTACTCCCCTGTCCCTT
Organism: Alexandromys fortis; assembly: GCF_014885135.2. Lineage (NCBI taxonomy): Eukaryota > Metazoa > Chordata > Mammalia > Rodentia > Cricetidae > Alexandromys > Alexandromys fortis. Next base: position 947,571 of record NW_026067990.1, read on the forward strand.
ACATTCCATCATTGCAAATGGTTGTGAGCCCCCATATGGTTGCTGGGAATTGAACTCGGGACCTCTGGAAGAGCAGCTGGTACTCTTATAGAGAACAAAAAGAAATGAAATATCACTGCATCTATACACACACATATGTATATATATATATATATATATATACTGGGCTGACAGTATCTTGATAATATGATCTTCCTATTCTACCCACTCACTTCTCCCCATCTGATCTCTAACTTCGGGTACTCTTTTTTTAGAATAGCTCATTGCTTCTTACCTGTGCCATTCATACACTCATGAGTCTGTGTCTGTCTATTGCCACAGAAGCAGAAGAGGGTGATGCTAGTTATAGAGTTAGTTCATTTTTTTCATTCCAAAATCAGAATAGTATTCTGCTTTTATTAAAACAAGATTTCTCAGTGTGGCTCTGGCTGTTTTGCAATTAACTATGTAGACCAGGCTGACATGGAATTCTGTGATCTGCCTGTCTTTGCCTCCTGAGCCTCACTAGTGAATGCCGTACTGTATTTGTATTATATACTATAAACACAAGTGTCTCCTTTTTTCTTTGAGACAGGGTTGTTTGGTAGCTTTGTAGCCTGACCTGGAACTCAATTAGCTCTTATAAACCAGACTGTCCTCCAAAGTGCTGGGATTAACGGCATGTACCACCTTTGCCTAGAGGAAGGCAAGTATCTGATCAGTTATGTGATTTTCTCACTCTTTTTACATTAGTCAAATGTATTTCATTATTTTCACATTTTTTGTATTCTCGCTGTCTAGTTTTAAAAACTAGTGATAATCTAAGGACCCTATAACATATATCTATGGATTAATATAGGAGTTATAAATATATATATGTGTGTGTGTGTCTTTTTATGTGTGTATATATATCTGTGTCTATATATGGTTGAATTTGTCAATATCTTCAAACATATCACTATGAATCAAACTGCTTTAATTTAACAAGGAATTTACTAAATATGCTAATAAAGGAGATTATGACAATATAAAATGTCATCATTAATTTATGAGCTTGGAATATCCTCACAATCCTTAGTGACTCTTTTACTTTCTCTAGCAATGTTTCATACTTTTTAGATTTCAAGTTTCTTCCCTTTCATTAACTTGATCATTTTTCAAGCATTTTCAGTCTTGTCACTATTAACATACTGGTGAATATTTGCCTTTCATGAATTTTTAAATGAATTTTTATTTTGTCTATGACCTGTTCATTTCTTGTTTATGAATTCATAATTGCATATATGTATTGATATTTTACTGCAGCATGCTGTTGAACTGAATTATGCATTTTTACAGAATTGCACAGTATTCAATGTATAAAATCATTGTATGTTCAAACATAGAGTTCTATTTGTAAAATATTTTTTTCTTATTAATTCTTGCATAATTAACATATCTTAAGAAACAATATAATACTTTACAGAGTTGTAAGGTCATATTTCTTTATACAATACTGTTTCTTTTAAGAAAGCCAAGGAAAGGTGTAATTATAGCTTTATGACTTTATTCTTTGAACCTTCTTATTTAGAGGGAAGTTTCAGGTTTGAGTCATTTGCTCCTCTGGATTGGTGCAATTTCCTTATTCTCATAGATTTTCCCTACCAATTTTCTTGTGTTGAATTGTTATGGTTGTAGTTCTTACATTTATGTTTCTTACATCCACGGAAGTAGAATTTTATATTTTTTGTTTTATTTACTTACTTTTTATTTTGGTTAAGAAAAGAAAGAATATGCAATTCTCCTATCCCTTATAGTTTCTTTATCAATTACCTTTACTGGCAGTCGTTTTCTGTACAGTAGATTCAAATTACTTGCTGGTTAGTGTTTGTTCTCCAGAAGTACATTCATTAGTAGTTCTAATGTAAAGTCTGCTAGTAACAGTTGTCTCAGATTTTGTTTATCTTGAAAGAAAATTGTTTTTCAATTCTTAAAAGGTAATTTGGCTGGATAAAACATTCTTCTACAAGTTATTACTCCATTCAGTAGTTTTAAAATGTGCTCTTGCAAAGATGCTATTTTTGTTTTATGATTTCACTATTATCTGTTATTTTCATGTTTCTTAATTAACATTTTTTCATACAATATTTCTGATAATTGCTTCCCCTTCCTTAACTCCTTCTAGATCTTTTCCGTGTGTACCCAGTCAACTTCATGACATTTTTATTTCCCTCTCTTCATAAAGTAAACAAAACAAAAGAAATGAATAAAAAAATCAAAGGAAAAACCAAAAGAAACACATATGAAGAAAAAAAAAACATAAAAATAAAGTGGAAAGCATAGCATACAAGGAAAAGTCGTGTAAGAAAAAATACCTAAACAAAGCCACATGAGATAAAAATTTAAAAAATGCCCTTGAGTTTCTTGATTGATGGGGAACTTCAGCCAATCACATTCTGTTTAGGGTGTGTCCCCCTGGGGCCACAGAAAAACAGATAAAACACCCCTGGGGCCACAGAAAAACAGATAAAACATCCAGGTGAGCGTGCCTCCTCCTCTCTTGTTCCCTATGCTCCTGGATCGCTGGAACTCTGGGTTTGTACATTCTCTTTCTTCTGTTTATTAAAAGCTGAATCTATTTTATTAAACTGGTCTGGTTAATTCTAAATACGGATCGACCACGCTCCTTAACTTGATGTTGATCATCTACTGCTAGGCACAGAGCCTCCCTTGCATATGGTTTCTATATCCAATGAGAAGTTTTAGAAAAATCTAATTGTTCATTGGTAATCAGGTATCAATCAGACATAGCTTTTTGGTTAGGGATGGTAACTCCCGTTCATCTTCCCCTATCTATGCTGCATCTGTCTTAAACCTGTGCAGGCAATGTGTATACTGCTATAGTCTCTCCGTGAGCTTATATGTGCATCATTCCTGTTGTGTCTGGAAGATGTAAATCTGGGTGTGGTTATTTGTTGGATAAATTAATAGATATAATCTAAGAAAATATTGGGTGAATTTACAAATATACATAACATCATGCACAAATACACATAGGCATTATTAGTCATTTAACCATTCCTTACTTAGAGACATAGTTCTCACAGAAGATTCTGACTTCATCCTAATTATCTCGAATGTGGTTTTCCTTACACTGTTTATTAATCAAGGTAATAAGTAAGAAATTATAATTATTTAACATTTTTGGAGTCTTGTCACTTATTTTTATCACCTTTGATAATATTTGCCCAAATTGTAGTGTTTCATATGATGCTTATTGTTTGACTTCAAGAAGACAATTTTGATATTCAGTGGTACAAAAACGTTTGTACAATATCAACTTGATAGTAATTATGGTTTATCAAGCATATCTTTGCAGGACTCTGCTCTGTGTTGGAATTGATGGTGCCATCCATGGTGTAAATGCTATAATTAAACACACATAGTTTGAAATTTTTTCACAGATTTTTTTTATGATTTTCTGGGAAACTTTAGAGTTTAGAGGAGATGCCAGATGAGCAGATGGCAATGAAGTATATATTTAGCAATACATTTCGAAATGACAGAAGTAATCTAAGCTTCAAATACATATTTGCAGAGACAGATATGTTAATGAGATACAGATATAGTTACATACATATGTAATCTGTTTAATTTCCTCAGAAATATAACAAGGAGATAAAACTTTGGTAAGAACATGTCTGCATCCCTACTGAGATCATTTACAAAATTTAAGATATATTTTGTCATATGGATTTATAACCCTGATATATTTATTGACTAGTGATATCAAAAGACTTACTACTGTTGAGAATAGTCCTCTTGTTTTCAAATGCAGTATACATTGCAAAATAATATGTCAGACTTTCCTCCAAACATTTTAACAAAATATTGGGGATGTTTAAAGAAAGCTGAGAAATAAAACAAGAGCATGAAAGTGGATATTATAGAATTGCAGTAAATCAGAATTGCTTTAAACTCTGGGACATAAACTTGAATTTTATTGTATCCGGAAATTGATTAGGGTTCAATTCAAAAGGAACAGAAAGAGATCTTAGGGAATGCTCCATGATTGTTTCATGCCTGTGCATAGCTTTTTAACTCTATTGGATTGCCTAGTTGCAGGTCATTTTCAGACTCATAATGCAAAGCAAGTAAGAATCCAGTGTTCGTATAAATTAGGGGTTGAGTGATGGCTATATTTTATTTCACATAAAACAGTGGATTTTTAATTGATATTTCATTTACAATGATTAACTTAGAGAGAATCAAAATCAATTCATTACCTTAATAAAGTCTTCAGTTTCATACTTCAATTGTCTCTCCCAACCTCCATGGTAAATTTTACTTTTATCTATATCTTCCATTTAACTAAGTAAGGTTTAGAAAGATAAATTTCCCAAAGTATCTCAGATAGTACGAGGCTAGAGATGAAACTCAGATTCTAACCTCAGACAATGACCCTGCTTTTGTAATGATATGACATGTGTTCATATGTGTGTGCATATATAATATTATGAAATATATGCAATGCTATGTAATGAATTTTATATATAATATTGAGGTAATCTGGTACATATAATATAATATATAATGTGTTATATATGTGTGTATATACAGATATTATATAACATGTCATACCATTACATGTGTTTTATATATATTAAAGTAATTGTAAAGTCATTTTCTATTATTTTCCTTTATTCATATTTTAGAGTCACCATGATCCAAAAATATTCTCTTAAAATTTGATATAAAATTATTCTTTCTGAAATGGCATAATAAAAAGAAATATGAGATTTAAATAACATAACATCATCTCAAATAATAGTAAAAACTATCCCAAAATGTTTCCTACATGAGAATTAATATATGAGAACAAGACAAAGAAAGAATCAAATAAAAGAAATATCTGAAGGGAAGTAAATTTATTAAATTTTTCTGCTGTGATGACAGGGTCTCTATTTTGATATGGAAATCATTCTATACTTTTTTGAAAATAACATTTTATTCTTACATAATATATTTTGATTGTGATTTCACTTTCTTCTACTCCTCTCAACTCCTTTCTACACAATACCTTTCCCAAGGATTAACCTTCTCATATCTCTCATTAGAAAACAAACAGGCTTCCATGAGATAATAATAAAACAAAATATCATAAGACCANAGAGAGAGAGAGAGAGAGAGAGAGAGAGAGAGAGAGAGACTCACTCATTCACACAGTTAGGAATATCATAAAAACATTAACTAGAAGCCATAAAATGTACTCAAAGGATCAGTCATATATATACAGAGACAAAGAACCTCCAAAGATTCTGATGAATTCATTTTCTGTTGACTATCTACTGTTGGACATGCAGCCTACATTTAAGTGTTGCCATTTCAAGCCTTAATATGAAAGGGGGAGCTTAGTTTTACTGAAACTTGATAAGCTATGTTTGTTGAAATCCATGGGAGGCCTGCTTTATTCTGAATAGAAATAGAGGAGCAGTGGTTGGGAAAGAACTAGCAGAAGTCAGGTAGAGGAGGGATATTGAGGAAAGGAAAAAGGGGAAACTGAGGTCAGGATTAAATAAAACTAATTGTTGCTCCAGTGATACTCCCTTGGAGAAAACTCATTTTTTTTTTTTTTTTGGATGTGGTTATCAATTGGAGATTGCTTCTGGGATTAGGAATGGGGTCTGTGTTCACATCTTCATTGTGTTCTAGGATCCCTTCTGGTACACATCTATGTAGTCTTTCTGCATGTTACCTAAGTCACTGTGAATTCATATGTGCTTCAATTCTATTGATTTAGAAGGGCCTTATTTTCAGAACCATATCTATCACCATGCACCAAACTCAAGTCCAAATGGATCAAAGAACTCAACATAAAGAGCCACACTGAACCTTATATGAGAAAAAGTGGGAAGTACACTTGAAAACATTGGCACAGGACACCACTTCCTGAATATAACCCCAATAGCACAGACACAGAGAGAAACAATTAATAAATGGACCCCCCTGAAACTTAATTTTTTTCTGTAAAGGAAAGGAAATGGTCAATAAGACAAAATGGCAGCCTACAGAATGGGAAAACATCTTCACCCACCCCACATCAGAGAGAGGTCTGATCTCCAACATAAACAAACTCAAGAAATTGGTCATCAAAATAACAAATAACCCGATAAAAATGGAGTACAGACCTAAACAAAGCACTCCCAACAGAGGAATCTAGAATGGCTGAAAGACACTTAAGGAGATGTTCAATATCCTTAATCATCAGAGAAATGCAAATCAAAACAACTCTGAGATTACATCCTACACCTGTAAGAATGACCAAGATCAAAAACACTGATGATAACTTATGCTAGAGAGGTTGTGAGGGAAAGGGAACACTCCTATATTGCTGGTGGAAGTGCAATCTGGTACAGCCCCTTTGGGTATCAGTATGACAATTTCTCAGAAAATTAGGAAACAACGTTCCTCAAGATCCAGTAATACCACTTTTGGGTATATATTCAAAGGGTGCTCAATTGTCCCACAAGGACATGTCTCAATTATGTTCATAGCAATATTGTTTGTCATAGCCAGAACCTGGAAACAACCTAAATGTCCGTCAACCAAAGAATGGATAAAGAAAATGTGGTAGAAAAAAATTAATGACATCTTGAAATTTGCAGGCAAATGGTTAGAGCTAGAAAACATCATATTGAGTGAGGTAACCTGTTTTAGGAAGTCTTATAGCCAGTGGTTACTGGCCCACTGTAACTTATCCTATATATGTTGTAGAGCCTGGTCCGGCCTCTTTCTCGGGCTTTCTGTTCCAGTTGTGGATTTCAGTTTCTGTTCTCCACTCAAGCAGAGGATTCTGATTTGTGAGTCTACCTCTAAATAAATAACCATCTATTTCTCAATTCTGAGCTAGGATGGGATTTCTTTTAAGTATCCTTTTTCATTTAATGCCCATGTGGATTTGGACTCCATGCCTACTAGGTAGATGGACTAATGGCCTAGCTGGCCAATGGCCTAGACTGTTTCCCAACCCTGCCTGCTTGGCTTGCTTTTACCTAAGCAGATTTTTGTAGAATCCCTGCCACAGAAAAACTTATTGCATGTGGCAACTTGGAAATTTCCCAAGCACACACATGACTGTTGCATTCCCTGGTGCAGTTCCTTGCTATGTGGCGACTTGTGCAGCTTACAATTTCTGCTCCTTGCCCTTGAGTTCTGGTTTTCTTACTTTGTGTATGGAATTGATGTAATTGCTTTTAATTTGACAAGAAAAGCATATTTCTCAGTATTTAACCAGTACCAAGGTGGAAAACTAAAGAAGCTCAGAAACAAAAGAAGCCCTGGACCATTCCTGTTGCCAACTGGTTGCATTGCTTCCATTTGCAACTCTGCAACCAAGACAATAAAGATTACAATTTATAGGATCACAAAACAGGTAATTAATAAATCAATATTGCAAATTTCATTAATATTGCAACTTTTAGTAACTTTTTTGCTGATGCTATGGATTGTATTATGTGAGGTTTATATGGGTATAGAGATCTTCAATTTATTGAGTATTGGGATTCAGTTTTCTTCTCCATATTCTATCATTAAGAAAGAATATGGCACATTTAGGAATGATAAAATCTTTATTGACTATTAATGAACAGCTAGTTGACAAAATTACTATTAATTAAAATCAAAAGTTGCCTGAAAAAATAATACTATTTTAAAGGATAACATTAATTTTATAGACAAAATTGAGTCAATATATAAGGGTACTAAGTAATTATCTGAAAGAATTCATACTGTTGAATTTGACAATCAAAATTTGTTAAAAAGTTATGATAAATTAGTAAAAAGACTATCTCTCAAGGATGGGAATCTTCACAGTATTCAAGTAATGTCCAAGGATGAGATGTTATCTTTAAAGGAGAAACTTCAGACTTTGGAATCATATGTGCAGAATGAAAACCATAGGCTAGGGGCCTCAATGAAATCATGAGAAATATATACAGGCCAGGAAATTCAGGCTTTCCAAAAGACAATAATAAAAAGATATGAAATAACTGAGCTTAAGAACAGGGAAAGAAGGCATAAGGACAGGATTCATCATCACCAGTAGCTGTCAGAGATGACTTACCCAAGGTTGTAACTTCCTACCCTGTAATCTACTCTGACAAAGCATCAAGTTCTAAATGCCCAAAAGGATCCAAAGAAGATAGATGGATACCTATAGGAATGAATAATATAAAATAAATTAAGCAAGCTATTATAAGTAATGGCTTGCATTCTGCATTTGTTAGGGAGATGATAAAGACTTGGGCTTCTAGCATCAAGGCAACACCACATTGTTTCTTTCAGTTAGTTTCACCAGTCCTGGATGATGGACCTCAATTAATGTTTAAAATTTATTTCAGAGAAGAGTCCAACATTTTGGAACAACAAGGAAAAGCAAAAGATCTTGAGATTTCCCAAGATCAAATTCTTGGTGAAGGCTCTTATGCTGACACACAGGTTCAAGCTTATTACAATGAACAAATCTTGTCCCTATGCCACAAAGCATCCTTAAATGCTTGAGGCAGGATTCAAGAACTAGTAAAAAATATTGAATCATACACCAGGATTAAACAAGGCCAGAGAGAAACCTTTACTGACTTTTTACAAAGATTAACTAAGGCTGTACAAATAGGAGTAACAGACCCAGATGCTAGATCAGTACTTATTGAATCTCTGGCTTTTGAAAATGCCAAGATAGAATGCAAAAACATAATTAAGCCTGTAAGGGTTAGATTAGCACCTATGGATGAATGGATTCTGCATATAATGACCATTGAGACATTTGATTATAATACTAAATCTTGGGTAGGAGAAGCAATTTCTAAAGGAATGAGGAGACATAAAAATGCCAAATGTTTTCATTGTGGTAGTATAGGACATCTAAGAAGGGATTGTAGACAATGAATTACTAGGAATAATATCTCTTCTGGGAATAGCAAGAATAGGAGGACTCAGCCTCCAGGTATATGTAGAAGGTATGGGAAAGGCAGACATTGGACCAAAGATTTCAGATCAAGAAGAGACAGATAAGGAAACTCTTGCAGGCTCCCAAGCCAAAAGTGGCCCAGTCATTTTCAGTAACTGTGGATGACATGTCTCACCTGGAAAATTTAAAAATCCAGAACCTTCTGTAAAAGACTATACTGTTGTAGATGATGGCATAAATATGGAGGATAAGTCAAAATTTCCAATAGACTATAAGAAACATATATTCTGGCAGACTTTTATAAATAATCAAAGGCCAAAGCAAAGAGTGTATATTAATGGCATCATAATTGTTGGTTTGATAGACACAGGTCAGATGTGAGTATCATTACTCCAGAATCTTCCATCCAAGTTTTCCTCCTAAAGAGGCAGATGTTCAATTACTAGGACTTGGAACCATATCTCAAGTTAAACAAAACATGACATGGGTTGACTATATTGGAACTAATTGGAACAGAAGTCAAAGTGGGAAGGTGAGGCCATATGTGGCTAATATTACATTAAATTTATGGTGTCATGACCTGCTGTAGCAATGGAATACCCAGATTAACATTCCTGCATTCCCAGGAACTCATAATTCTGGGAAGAATATTACAAGGTACTATACACAAAGGTGACCAGCTATTCAGACTGTACAAGAACATAAAGCAACTAACAAACCTTTAGAAGTACCAACATCTCTACCTTTAAAATGGCTAATTGAGTCCAATGCTCCAGTGTGGGTCTCTGTCTCTATCTCCATCCATCACCAGATGAAGGTTCTATGGTGATATGAAAGATATTCGTCAGTATTGCTATGGGATAGGGTCATTTCAGGTTCCCTATCCTCAGCTTCCCAAGGGACTAACTGGGGACATCGCCTTGGGCTCCTGAAAGCCACTCTAGGTTCAAGTCTCTTGCCAACCCTAAGGTGGCTCCCTTAACTAAGATATGTGCTTCCCTGCTCCCCTATCCAACCTTCCTTTATCCCAATCTTTCTGTTTCCCCAAGTTCCCCCAATCCTCCCCTTCTCACTTTTCTCTCCCCGTCCACCCTTATCCCCAACCCACCCCACCCCCAAGATCCCAATTTTCTCCCCGGCAATTTTGTCTACTTCCCTTAGCCAAGAGGATAACTATATGTTTTTTCTTGGGTTCACCTTCTTATTTAGCTTCTTTAGGTTCACCAGGTATACACTCCGTGACCTTTATTAATGGCTAGAAACCAATTATGAGTGAGTACATCCCATGTTCATCTTTTTGGGTCTGGGTCCCAAGGTCCCAATGAGGAGCAGATGGAGGGAGAACACGAGCAAGGATGTCAGGACCACAGGGGGCTGCACTCACCCACTGAGACAGTGGGGGCTGATCTATTGGGAGCTCACCAAGGCCAGCTGGACTGTGACTGAAAAAGCATGGGATAAAACCAGACTCTCTGATCATGGCGAACAATGAGGACTGATGAGAAGCCAAGGTCAATGGCAAGGGGTTCTGATCCTACTTCATGTTCCGGCTTGGTGGGAGCCTAGCCAGTTTGGATGTTCACCTTCCTAGACATGGACGGAGGGGGGAGGACCTTGGACTTTCCACAGGGCAGGGAACCATGAATGCTCTTTGGATTAGAGAGGGAGGGGGAGAGGAGGGGGGGGAGGGGGAAAAAAGTGGGGGAGGGAAATGGGAGGCTAGGAGGACGCGGAAACTTTTTTTTCTTATTCTCAATAAAAAAAATTAAAAAAATAAAAATAAATAAATAAATAAAAATGGCTAATTGAGAAGCATATATGGGTTAAGCAGTGGCCTCTAGCTGAATATAAGTTGCAGGCTGCAGAACAGCTGGTACAAGAGCAACTAGATGTTCACCATATTTTACAATCAACCAGCCCTTGGAATTCTTCTGTATTGGTTGTAAAAAAGAAATCTCATAAATGGAGAATGGTGACAGATCTAAGAGCTGTCAATAAGTTTAATTCAACCTATGACCCCTCTACAATCTGGAATTCCTCTGACTTTTCTATTACCAAAAGAATGTCTTTTATAGTTATTGATTTGAAAGATTGTTTCTTCATTAAACTTAACAAGTAAAGGATAGAAAAAAATTGCCTTCTCAGTACCTACTTATAATAATTTTCAGCCTACTAGGAGATATCAATGGACTTGTTCCCACAAGGAATGCTCAGTAGCCCCACATTGTGCCAATACTTTGTAAGTCAATCATTGGAAATAATATGTAAGCAATTTTCTATGTCTATAATTTAGCATTACATGAATGATATTTTGCTAGATGATTCAAACATGAATATTTTAGAAAGAATGTTTGAAGAAGTAAAGAAAATTTTGCCAAAATGGGAATAATAAATTGTTCCTGAAAAAAAAAATGCAGAGAAAAGATTTTGTCAATTACCTAGGGTAAAAAAAATAGGTTTGCAGAAAATTAGGACATAGAAGGCACAAATTAGGAGAGAATGGTTGTGGACACTTAATGACATTCAAATATTGTTAGAATAAATTTCCAGTCTATGACCAGCTTTTGGGATAACACCTGATCTAATAATTCACTTAAACAAAACTTACATGGTAATAATCCCAGAGAATTAACAGCAGAAGCAGAAAAGGAACTGATAATTGTTGAGGAAAAATTACAGGAGGCACAGGTGTATAGGGTGAATCCAAATCTTAATACTATTCTAGTCATATTGCCTTCCAGAATTTCTCCGACAGGAATTTTAATGCAGAGGGATGATAGTATCTTATATCGGATCTTTAAATCACATAAATCAAGTAAAAAAAATATGTGTAAAAGTTTCTGAATTAATTATAAAAGGTAAATTGAGACCTTGTCAATTAGCAGGTATAGACCCAGCAGAGATTACAATGCCACTCACTACTGATGAAATAGAAAAGGTTATGGGAATACAATGAATCATGGCAAAAAAAATTTGGGAGAAATTAATTGCAATTATCCCAAAAGTGATAGACTTAACCTTATAAAGAGAACATTTTGGAATCGTCCCTGATTTGTACACAATGCTCCAATAACTGGAGCCTGTACATTTTATACTGATGTAAACAAATCAGGGAAGGCTGGATACAAATTAGAAAAATTAAGTAAGGTGGAACAGAGCCCATATAATTCTGTCCAGAAGGCAGAATCATATGCTATTCTCATGGTTTTAAGGGATTTAGAAAACCTCTCAATATAGTTATTGATTCACAATATGCAGAAAGAGTTATCTTGCATATTGAAACCAATGAATTTGTACCAGATGATACATTATTACTTATCCAGTTAAAGAGATACTTCATTATTTGTCCAGTTACAAGACATAATCAGGAATAGGCTTTGTCCTATATACATAACACACATCCAATCCCAAACAAGTCTGCCAGGTCCTCTATGTTAAACAAACAAAAAGGGGTAGAAATGCCCCCAGAAATAGATTACATAATGCTTTATTAACCTTGATTTTTCTTAATGCTAATGAGAAAGGAACAACAGCAGAAAAGAGACACTGGGTAATAGAAAACTCTTCTGAATTAAATCAACTGGTTTATTTCAAGGATGTGTTGACCTCACAATGGAAGCCAGGATATGTGCTATGTTGGAAAAATAGTTTTGATCTTGTTTCCACATGAGAAGAAAAAATATGGATAGCATCAAAATTAATAATGATTTGGTTTGAAAATGAGAAACCTTGAAAAAGAGAAATGACAGCTCATCCAGAATGGTGACAACCATACAGATGGTAAGAAACACCTCATGAGGTTTGGGGCAGGGTTCTGTTATTGACTTTGCAATACTTTGCAAACTATGTGTCTTTGAAAAAATACTTGTCTTCAAAAATTCAAGAGACCCTGGATATTTGGATGCTGACAGAAGGAATATTAACTATCCACTAAGGATCTTTGAGAAAAAGAAATCCGATTTATGAGATTATGTAACTGATACAAAAACATGTAAACATATATATCTATCATATGTGTGTAATTATGAATATATAGATAGAGCTGGTTTTGGAGTTGGACAATGGCTCTGTCCTTCTCTAAATCCAAGCATGTTGTTAAAATAAAAATTCAGAATTTCTGTATCATGTCAAGTGGCATATGATATGGGACAGAAAGAAAGAGAACTTAGAAAAAAATTACTTTTCTTCATATCTATTTTTGGCTCTATCATACCTTTCATTGAGCATATATGTCTGTATATGTATATATAAATAATGTTTAACTTTCCACGATGAACAATGAATTTTTCTGCAGTAATCTCTAAAGTTTCCAGAGAGAAGATGGTGCCCCACAACAACAACTCCACCTGGTTGATATGATGTCATGATGCTGATAGCACTACTATAAGAACTGTTTTGGGTACCAGCTGCTCAAGATGGTTCCACCTTGGTTAGCTGAAGTGGTGTACCTTTTTACAATGTTCTGGCCTCAGAAAAACCCTACCAAATTATTCAGAGACTATTTTAAATTTTAACAGACAGTAATCTTAAAACTTAACCATCATTTTATGTTCACAGGAACACATAGAAAGAACATCACCCCCATGACAACGTAGTAATTTTAGAAGATTACGTCTCCTCTCGCAACAAAGTTTGTACTCAGGATTAAGGACATCATTGAGGGGTTGAGTATAACTGGTATAGGGATGGGAGTTGGTGGGGAAATTTTGTAGGCTCAGTCATCTCCTTGAAAAAAAGGGGAAATTGGATGGGATAATAGATTAGTATGAGCTTACTCACACTAATAATTATAGTGAGTAATAAAGTAAATACATGTGAGTTATTATTTATAGGCAATTTCATTGTTATAGATTCTTGTATATTGATACAAAATAAATTACATGAAATATATGCATGCATGCTTCTACCTCTGCTTGAAACATTTTTATATATTGATATATATATTGATCATATTGCAATGTACATTTCTATTGCAGATCAAGATACTTATTCATTGTTTACATTTTGAGGTCATTGAACTCATTTGTTGCACAATTGTTTATTGTACAATATTCTAATATAAAGTCATAGTCTTTCAGTGATAAAGGTATTAAACATTATAGATCAGTAGTCATCTATGTTTGCCATACTTATAGTTAGACTAATCAGGTTCTTTATATACATAGAGATTACATTCTGCATAGATAGGTAATCTTCAACCACTTCAAAGAGCTTTAGAATATGGCATTTAAATAACTTATGGTTCTGTTGAAGTGTGACACAATTGCTCCTGACAGCACCCAACTATTACCGAGACAATGTTGAGCACAAAAGACACTCCACTTAGAGCTTGTTTTCTTCTTGTCAAAACTGGCCTTTGGGCAAAGAAATGCCCATGGCTCAACCACTGAAAAGATTCATGATATCTAGAAATGGATAAGCAAGACTGTCAAATCGTGCAAAGACAGGATAAGATGGTTTTGAAAACTTTCCTGCCTCTTAAAATGGTATTCTAGTCCTTAGCCAAAGTTTGTTGCTTCAACATTGCAAATAAGAATTTGACAGATTGCTAAGGTAGACAGTTATCTCTGTCATTTGTTGTACATTTTTGGAAATTGTTTGATTGCATTATTGCTTACTCAAGTAATATTATTTCCCTTCTCAGATCTTCAATGGAGTTGAATACTATATAATTGTAGTTGTAATGTTCTGTCTCTTTAAGAGACAAGCCATACCCACTCCCTTCCTGTTTGCAGCTTCTGCCCCACTCTTCCCATTTCTCTCTCAGAGGGGCAGCTTCTGCCTCTCTCCCTACTTCTCCCTTTCCCCCTTCTCTCTTCTCTCTCTCTCTCTCTCTCTCTCTCTCTCTCTCTCTCTCTCTTTCTCTCTCTCTCTCTCCCCCATCTCCCATTTTCTTCCCTTCCATAACACCAAATAAATGTCCAATTTTATTCTGTCTGATGTGTCTATGTCTGTGCCTCCCACCTGCTGCCTATCCATTTGTCGCTGCTGGATACCAGCCACCTTCCCTGCTGCATGGTCTCTGGGACTGGCTGCTTTTGGATCCCCAGCAGTCCTGGAGACTTGTCGTGTCTGTGCCTCCCACCTGACACCTGCCCACACTACTTGCCTGGGATCAGCTAGCCACCACATGGCTGGGGACCAGCTAGCCACCACATGGCTGGGGACCAGCCACCGTTGTTTGGGGATCTGCCATGTGGTCTTGACCCCACAGCAAGCTGCTAGGGACCTGCAGCAAATCCATTACATTTTTGTGCCGTGACTCAGATAGGCCCTCCCACTCCAGTTCTTTCCAGAGATTGGGATCCTGAACCAGGTTTTTTTCCTACTCCTACCACCTGCTTCCCAGCTTTGATTGGTGAGCCTCCCCCATTCTGCTATGGTTGCTTCCCTTAACTAAAATTTTATTTGGACTGACCTGGGGTCATTCAGCCCACTCTAGGACTGCAAACTCTGTATGGTACATTTGACTGCGGACCCGGGGTCCCTCAGATTCGTTCTCATTTTCTCCATTTTTTCTCTTCTTTTTTTCCCTCACTGTATAAGGCTGCTGGGAGAGGACTCTGGCCTCCCTGGCTTCTAGTCGTGACTGGATACAGCTGGGCCTTACCTTCCCATTCATGGCTTGGGGGGACGCCACTCCATGAGTCTTGAGAAGATCATGCACTGATTCACACTCTGCCTACAGTCGAGAGTCATCTCACAATTTGCCTAGGGTGTTTTGTGGGTTTTCACAATTTCAGCTGTGGGTAGCAACCATCCATGTCTTTCCCCCGGCTTTTTTCAATTCCAGCCATGGCATGGTGCAGTTTTTTTTTTTTTTTTTTTTTTGGTTCCAGCCTTTTACTCCCCGCTGTGGCTTGTGGCAAGGTGGCTCAGCCACAGGGCATATCACACCTCTAGGTCTCTTTTATTAAGTTTAAAATCCCTACATCTCAAAAATTGTAACTTTTTCATACAACATGTAACCACTGCCATTTTAATTGGGGTCAGGTGACTTTGTTGCAATCTTGACTGAGACCCAGGTCAGGTGACCAGGTTCCCCCATCTTTACTGAAATATACCCTGCCTTGTCCCACAGTTTTCATTAAATTTCTCTTGTTGACTCTGTTGCATGTATGTTTTCTTCAATGCCATGCCTTTGGTAGGGCCCACCAATACCATCCATTTTTCCCAATTCCTGTTCATTCTAAATGTGTATGTTCATACATGTAACTTAAATGAACCCATTTTTATTATTAAATGTGGTAATTGTTCATTATATCTTATTTCTGACAACAAAAATAATAAATCTCATGTTTTAAATTGGTATGTACTTTTAAGTCTCTTACAAAAATACCTTACATTTAACCCAACCCTCATGTAAAATATATTAAGATGTTCTCTACTATTGTCAGTTCTGCCATTAACCTTCTATTGCAAGCAGTTTCTTCTTCTTTCTGTCTTTTTATGAGTGTAGATCTTACCTGTTAAGTTGAGAGCCAGTGCAGTCAAGTTCAAACCAAGCTCTCCAGGCATATTATATACTATAGTTATACCTTATAAACATCCCTCAACTGTTCAGAGATCTGGGGAATGAGATATTAAATATTTGATTATTAAAAAAAAACCTTTTCATAATAAAAAGAGACAGATTGGCTCCTAGCAGCACTCTACTTCCTTCAAAGAAGACAGAAGACAAATGGGCACGCAACAACGTCCATCCACAGTTTGCTTCTACTGCAAAGTGCTGACCACTGGGAAAAACTGCCTTTTATCTAAACTGAAGATCTCCAGACATGGACAGAATCACTGGAACTCAGGTCATGGTAGGCTTGTCTTCCTACAGATTTCTCAGCCCACAGTCTCTTCTGGAGCCTGGCAGGCCCTGTGCTAAAGAGCAAAAAGGCAAATGTGACCTTTAGTGACTATGGAGAACCCTAAACAGTAGCTCTGGGTGCCAACCAAGTAAGTTCTCTGTCGTTTTTTAATCAGTAACTCAAGTAAAATTTTATCCTTCTCAAAGATTGCTGATGCATTTGATAGCTGGAAGGTTTTGTCAGTTTAAAAGGACAACCTCACCAAAAAAATTCCAGATCAAATTTCTCTCTCATGGTGTCTTTCATAGTCTTAAAAATACTTTTCATTGTACAAAAATATCTGTCAGAGTCATTCTGACATAAATATACCACTGGTAATGCAATGTATATGTCTGCCAGATATTTCCATGCCACAAACACCAGACAGGAGCAAAGAGACCAGCTATGCCAGGATGTGGCCAGCACCCAGCCTTCTCACCCCCCCCCCATGACAATGCCCACAAATAAGCAAGAAGCAGTGTTGAGAATCCGTTGCCCCAATTCCTTCAACCTGTGGTGCTAATCGCCTGCTTTTTATTATAAAAAAGCGATGGGAATGTAATGTTCCGTCTCTTTAAGAGACAAGCCACACCCACTCCATTTCTGCTTGCAGTCTCAGCCCCACTCTCTCTCTGTTCCTGTCTCCCTCTCTTTCTCTCCCCCCTCTCTCTTTTCTCTTTCTCTTTCTCTCCCTCCCCCCCTTTTCTCATTTTCCTTCCCCTCCATAACACCAAATAAATGTCCAATTTCATTCTATACAGTGTTTCTATCTTTGTGTCTCCCACCTGCTGCCTATCTGTTTGTTGCCACAGGGGACCAGCCAGCCAGCACATGGTTGGGACCAGCCACCTTGGTTTGGGGACCTCCTGTCTGGGTCTTGACCCTGAAACAAGCTGCTGGGGACACGCAGCAAATCCATTATAGTAGTTACTTTCTTCTCATGTGTTGGCCAAGTTATTTATTGTACAAGACTTAAACTAATTAGCATAGGATAATTATTGAATATATTTGTTCTTATTGTATATAATTTTGTATTAGGCTTAGAACTCTTTTATTGAAACAAAAGAGGAAAGTGCTATAATAAGTCTTATAGCCAGTGGTTTCCCACTCACTGGGGTATGGACTCTTACACTATATATGCTTATGTAGAGCCTGGGTCCGGCCTCTTTCCTGGCCTCTCTGTTCCAGTTGTGGATTTCATTTTCTGATCTCTGTTCAAGCAGAGAATTTTGATTTGTGAGTCTACCCCTAAATAAATAACCATCTAATTCTCAATAATGAGCTAGTTTGGGATTTCTTTTCAGCATCCTTCTTCAGTTACCCAGACCCAGAAAGAAAATTATCATATGTACTCACTCATAAGTGGGGTTTTTTTTTAGCATAAAGCAAAGAAAACTAATAAACAAATCACAATCCCAGAGAAACTAGACAACAATGGAGACCCTAAGAGAGACATACATGGATCTAACCTACATGGAAATAGTAAAAGACAAGATCTCCTGAGTAAATTGGGAGCATGGGGACCATGGGAGAGGGTTGAAGGGGAAGACAGAGGCAGGGAAAAGAGCAGAGAAAAATTTATAGCTCAATAAAATTAATAAAAAAAGGGGCCTTAATTTTTAAGTGCCCTCAATCCCTCTGGTACTTACACTCTTTCTGCTCTCTTCAATAGGGTTCTCTTAGCTCTGATGGGATTTGATAGAGACATTAGTCTCTCACTTGCTGCATTGTACCTGGATATAAGTATCTTTATTTGTTCCTTTCTGCTGCAAGACAAAGCTTCTCTGATGATGGCTAGGCTTTTACTCAGTGAGTATAGAAGAATGTCATTAGGAGTCATTTTATTTGTACTACATTTTTTTAAAAGAACAACAAACAATATTATTTGGCTTTATCCTTGATCCCTGGGCCATCTAGTCTCACGTACTTGGTTACCCAATCAGGGTTTGGTACAGGTTTCATATTGTGGAGTAAGAAGGAAAGTTTTGGTAGGCTACTGGCACAAACTTTGTACCACCATTGTTCTAGCTTATCTTTGAGGCAAGGATACCATTGTAGATCAAAGGATTTGTGGTTGGATTGATGCTTGCATTTCTTCTTTGTATAGGCATAGTACCTTACATNATGTGTGTGTGTGTGTGTGTGTGTGTGTGTGTGTGTGTGTGTGTCTATATTCCAATCAAGGTCCAAGACATTTTGTCACATAGCTGTAACAAGAAGAGCAGGCTGCTTGTTGTCCTGGCTGCCTGGTTATCTTACACCCAAAACAATCACACAGAAACTGTATTCATTTACACACTGCCTGGCCCATTAGCTCTAACTTCTTTTTGGCTAATACTTACATCTTAATTTATTCAATTTCTATTAATTTGTGTATCATCATGTGACTGTGGCTTACTGACAAGATTCTAACCAGCATTTATCTCGGGCAGGAGATCCATAGCATCTGCCACTGTGCTCTTTTTTCCAGCATTCAGTTTTGTCTACTCTGCCTATCTAAATTCTGTCCTATCAACTAGGCCAAGGCAATTTTTTTCTTCATTATCCAATGACAGAAACACACAAACAGAAGGAACTCCTTCCACTATTTCTAGTTTCTTATTTGCTAACTCTTACACTCTTACATATTAATTAAATCCATCTCCATTAATCAGTGTATCATCACAAGACAGTGGCTTACCAGCAAAGATTCAGTATGTCTGACTCTGGCAGCAGCCCCATGGCCCCTCTCTGACTCTGCTCTTCCTTTCTCCCAGCATTCAGCCTAGCTTTCCATGCCTACATAAGTTCTGCCTTGCTATAGGTCCAAGTCAGTTGTTTTTATTCATTATTGTTAATCACAGCATACAGAATGGACTCCCACATACCTTCCCCTTTTCTGTTTAAATAAAAAGGAAGGCTTTAACTTTAACATAGTAAAATTACATATAACAAAACAGTTATCAAGTAAGAATTACAGTTACATTTTTATATCTATTTTATCTTTTATCATAACAGAGAAAAAACTATAACGTTAACTATCTATATATTCTTCAACTCCATCAGACTCCAGAAGGATATTATATTACCTAAGTAAATGAAAAGTAAGCAACTTCCAAAACTCTAGAAATGACAGAGACATCTTGCAGCCTGTACAGTTACCCAAAATTCACTCTGCCTACCCAAGTTCTGTCCTATCATCTAGGCCAATGCAGATTCTTTATTGATTATCCAGTGAAAGCAACACACAAACAGAAGAAACCCCTATACCACTTAGCATTTTGTCTTAGCCAAATAAAGCTCAAGGTAAATTTCAAAATATTTTGACTACCTTAAAAAGTTATACTATTGTTACTTTATTTCCCCCAAACACAATAGAAGTCACTATTGTATCAGTTTCTAGGGATTACTGTGATGAAGTACAGAAATTTTGTGGATTACAACATATAAGTATATTATAAGCTTGTTTTGAAGTTAAAAATTGACGTACTATCAGGATTGGTTCCTTCTAAAGCTTTGTAAGAACTGTGTGATCAAAGACTGTTTATTTGACCTTATGGTAACCTTCTTCTGCATATACCTTAAAAATTTTCCATTGTATATGCCTGTCTCTGCTTAAATATTTACAATAAAGCTATGGGTTAGTAACTACTCCTTCACTGCATGAAAAATAAAGGGAAATTTCACATTCAAATTAGATGCTACAATATTACAATTATTGCTTTCCATTCATGTATTCTATTTCTTTAAGTCACAGCCAAGACTGGTTTAAGAATTTGCTTTGGACCCAGATTATCCCAGAATTCTTGACATTCTGCCTCAGAATGTTGAGATTATACGTATGTATAAATATATCCCTTTTAGTCCTGAACAATCTCTCTGGGCCTATACTTCTTTAGAGAATTTGTTGTTCAACTCATTTGTTCATTGTTATTGAATGAATAAGTTATTCTTTCATTGTTTTCAATTTCTGACTCATGTATTTACTGTACATATTATTTTCCCATTGCATAGTTACCCAAGATTTCCTGCATTCTGAAGTCTTTATTTGTTCTCTTTTTTTCTTGTTTTTCAAGGGTTTTTGAGTTTCACGTAATCCTAATTGTCAGTAATTATTATTTGATGCAATATTGGATTCCAAACAAGAAAGCCATTGTGTTTTAAGTATCTTGAAATAATTTTCTTTTGTTTTCCTCTTAAAATTTCATATTTGAGGTCTTCTCTTATATAATTCTCTTTAATTTGTTTCAAATAACTTCATTTTTCACTGTGAGAGACAAAGGTCTCTCATTAAAAATATTTCACATTTGTTGAGATGCATGAGACTTGCTGTAGCTGTAAATTATTTGTGGAGCCTATTATATTCTATTTTTCTGTGTCTGTTTTATATCAGTGTCATGCTGTTTTAATTACTGTTCTTCTTGTATACGATTTGCAATTGTGTTTTGCTACCTTCATCATTTCCCTTTTTTCTTCAGTATTTTAGGCTATTCAGAGTATTTTGCGTTTCCATGTGAATTCTGATGAATTTTAATTCTATTTATTTACTTATTAATTAATTTATTTATTTATTAAATATTTCTGTCTCTTCTCCACTGC
>NW_026067990.1:970851-984237 GCF_014885135.2 Alexandromys fortis
AAGTTCTTGTCAAATAGATCTTTCACTTCCTTGGTCAGGGTTACCCCAAGATATTTTATGTTCTTTGTGGCTATTATGAAAGGTGATGCTTCTCTGATTTCCCTCTCTGTTTCTTTATCCTTAGTGTATAGGAAGGCAACTGATTTTTTGGAGTTGATCTTGTATCCTGCCACATTACTAAAGGTGTTTATCAGCTGTAGGAGTTCTTTGGTAGAGTTTTTGGGGTCACTTATGTATACTATCATATCATCTGCAAATAACGAAAGCTTAACTTTTTCCTTTCCAATATGAATCCCCTTGATCCCCATATGTTGTCTTATTGCTATTGCTAGAACTTCAATCACTATATTGAAGAGGTATGGAGAGAGTGGACATTCTTGTCTTCTTCCTGATTTTAGTGGGATGGCTTTGAGTTTTTCTCCGTTTAATTTAATGTTAGCTGTCGGCTTGCTGTAAATAGCTTTTAATATTTAGGTATGACCCTTATATCCCTAGTCTCTCCAATACCTTTATTATAAAGGGGCGTTGAATTTTGTCAAATGCTTTCTCAGCATCTAATGAAATGATCATATTTTTTTTCTTTCAGTTTATTTATATGGTGGATTACATTGAGAGATTTGCATATGTTGAACCAGCCCTGCATCTCTGGGATGAAGCTTACTTGATCATAATGGAAAATATTTCTAATGTGTTCTTGAATTCTGTTTGCCAGTATTTTATTGAGAATTTTTGCATCAATATTCATGAGTGAGATAGGGCCATAATTCTCTTTCTTGGTTGGGTCTTTGTGTGGTTTTGGAATCAGGGTAACTGTAGCTTCATAAAAGGAATTTGGCAATGACTTTTCTGTTTCTATATTGTGAAATACGTTAAGGAGTATAGGTATTAGCTCTGCTTGGAAGTTCTGGTAGAATTCTGCATTGAAGCCATCTGGTCCTGGGCTTTTTTTGGAGGGGAGATTTTTGATAACAGCTTCTAGTTGTTCGCGACTAACCGTTCTATTTAGATCTTTCACCTGGTCTTGGTTTAGCTTTGGTAAATGGTTCTTATCTAAAAAAATGATACATCGGGGACATAACAGCACACCTGAAAGCTTTAGAAAAAAAAAAAAGAAGCAGACATGCCCAGGAGGAGTAGAAGACTGGAAATAATCAAACTGAGGGCGGAAATCAACAAAATAGAAACACAGAAAACAGTCAAAGAATCAATGAAACAAAAAGTTGGTTTGGAGAAAATCAACAAGATCGACAAACCCCTATCCAAACTAATTAAACAACAGAGAGAGAACACGCAAATAAATAAGATCAGAAATGAAAAGGGGGACACAACCACAGACACAGAGGAAATTCAGAGAATCATTAGATCTTACTACCAAAGCCTGTATGCCACAAAACTGGAAAATGCAACAGAATTTTAATTCTATTAAAAGGATCATTTGTAATTTCTTGAGATAATTAAAGCAGAAATAACATAAACCAAATTTACAATGTGTAATTTCTTGAGATAATTAAAGCAGAAATAACATAAACCAAATTTACAATGTGACACAAATAACCAATAAAGAGAGAAAGAGTGAACTCATAAACAAAAATTTAGAGTATTAAAAATGTTAAATAAGAAAATACATGAGAAAAGTGGAAAGTGGAACCTTAATTGAGAAAGTGAAAAAGAGAATATTTTGGGCCAGATATGGCAAAAAATGGCTATCAATTTTCCTGATGCTTAATTCAAACTAGTACAGAACCAAAATTGTTTTGTCTACAATTTGCTTTATATCAGACTTACATATGTTTGAGTTTTATCCACACCAAGCTTTCATGAAGAGTATGACAACAAATTATACATGGAGGAGTGAGCCCAGCTAGTAGAATATTCAATGTCTGCATTAAAATTTTAGCTTGTTTAACCTCCTAACCATTTATAGCAAGTCATCCAGGCATTTACTCTTAAAAGCAAAGGAAACTCATTTCATCGCCTATCTATGACATAAATCCAACTGCCTACATTTTTCAATATCCATGCTCCAATGGAATTCCATTGCAACTCATTGCATTCTTCACACTGTTGAAGTTCTATTTTTGTCTTGATCTGATTATGACTGTGCCCTGGTACTTTGCCCTTGAAGTAGGAAATTATTTAACTTAATTTTGATTTTAAAGGACCCAACAGTTGATATATTTGAACTTTAATAAGAAATTTTGGACTTATAAAGAAATAGAATATTTTAAAGAGATTGAACTTTTAATGTGCTTCTATTTGTAAAGACTATGTGACTTTTATAGCTATTTATGTTTTATATTGTGATATTTAGATAATATGCCATCTTGGTGACAAATGAGAAAGAAAATATTTTAATTGAAACTGATGTATTTATGTGTCAAGTTGACTAGGACTCAGCTGTACTGGCTAGTTTATGTCACCTCAATATAAGCTAGTGTCATCTAAGAAAAGGAAACCTCATTTAGGAAAATGCTTCTTTAAGACAGGGCTGTAAGAAAGCCTGAGAGGAATTTTCTTAATTTGTGTTTAATGGGATAGGGCCCAGCCCATTGTGGGTGATGCCATCCCTGAGCTGATGGTCCTGGATGATAACAAAAGCAGGCTAAAGAAGCCAGGGTAAGCAGTCAGTAAACAGCAACCCTCCATCATCTCCTGCATCCAAGATCCTGCCCTGTTTCTCTGTTTCTACCCTCATTAGTTTTGATGATGAACTGTTACATGGAACTGTGAGCAAAGTAAACCCTTTCCTAGCCCAAGGTATTTCATCACAGTAATAGTAACTGTAAGACAGGGTAGATACTGATTGTGACACAATGTCAGTTTTGGTGTTTCAAGGAAAAACAAAATCTGGGAACCTGCTTCCTAGAGCAATAAACTCTGTAGATGACATTATCAAAATGATTTGTTTTAGAACACCATACTTTTCCATGGTAAATGCAGTCACACACTATGTAGCTCCCAGATCATCTAAGTTTAGAATACTTCTGTTCTGAATGTTCTGAATCTAATTATGCAAGAATTTTCTCCATACCATCTCTTCAAATTTTCCCTTATAGTTCTTTCCCCTTCTGCCATATTCACTGGACCTATAGTAGGATCAAGGCTTAATATCCTTTCCCACCCTCTCTTCCAATGTCAAGTATCTCTGACTCTCTCCAGGTATCTTTCTGATCACTACTCAACTTCAATGCTTTCTCTCATTCACACGCCTTAATGTTTTCTTGCTTTTTATGTTATATAATACCAGGAAGCAAGAGACTTGTTGCTTATTTCTAATATACCAACTTTGTTGCTCAAACTATCTTCTGTTTAAAAAATGTAGTCTTACTGAATAAGAGCCTATGTAAGTGGTTTAGTTTCTTACTTGGTCTTACCTTCATAAATATTATTTTCAAAAAAAAATCTATAGTCATTAATACTGGGTAGTAGAGCTAAAAAATCTTTTAGAGATACATGAATCTATGCACAGTAAAAAGACAATAAATATTTAGGCTTTGGGCTCATAGTGAAGTACTTCTGCATCCAAAGCAAAGAATGTAAGAGTACCAGCCTTCATATTTGCTCTGCAAGCAGAATGGTTACCTAGTTTTGGCTTGTTTCACATTTCACAAACCACTTGCTACATTTGAAGGAGTTTCATAAGTGAAAAAATGTGCAATTATGTATAATCAATGTTGATGTGTGTGATTTGTGTTTCTCTGAAAACTGGAAAGTCACACTTAAGATTAAATCATTAGTCAATAAAATTTAAATAAAATATTATTAATTTTGTAAGAACAGTAGTTGCACAGTGATAAAATTACAATTAATTGATTACACAACTGATTTAATTAAAAATGGAAATTGACCATTTTTTTTCTAAAAAAAAGAGGGACATTGGGAATAATCTACATGTAAGTTTTCAATAAACCAAAAATTTCTCAATGAATTTCAGAAAGACATTTAGTTAATGAAATTCCAATGCTAAATATTCTTAATAGTGGGTATGATTGATGAAGTTGTAATTTTAATCACCCTTCTTTTAAGCATCCATTGTATATGGAATGTACCTTAGGGAATATGGTATTATAGCATTTGAAGGACTCAGAGGCAAACACTTTTCAGTTGGGCCATTATTAATTACTCTTGGCTTAAACATGATTACTTGAATAATTTATATTCAAAGGGGATGATGAGAAACCAAGGAAAATGGCACGGGGTTTTGATCCTACTTCATGTTCCGGCTTGGTGGGAGCCTAGCCAGGTTGGATGTTCACCCTCCTAGACATGGATGGAGGGGGGAGGACCTTGGACTTTCCACAGGGCAGGGAACCATGACTGCTCTTTGGACTGGAGAGGGAGGGGGAGAGGAGTGGGAGGAGGGGGAGAAGAGTGGGGGAGGGGGAGAAGATTAGGGGGAGGGGGAAAAGAGTGGAGGGAGGGGGAGGGAAATGGGAGGCTGGGAGGAGGCGGAAACTTTTTTTTCGTATTCTCAATAAAAAAAGGGGGGGATGGTTCCATTCAAATAGGTAAGAGTGGTCTATTTTGTATTTATGAAGTCCATGTTTGGGACTTTTCCTTTTTTTCCATTATTACTCTGTTCTACCCTACTGCCTGCTCCCTTACCCTTGATTCTTTACAAGTACACATCTTTAAATTTTGCAAAAGGTGAAATGATTATATTCGAGATGAATTAGTTTCCTCTTTCAAACCTAAATCTTCAATGGAATATTCTGATGAAATGCAAAAGAGATCTTGTTACTCTCTCACAGTCCTCTTCACTCAACTCAGGAGGATAGTCTCTATAGAACTTAATGATCTTACAAAATGTGGACTATTTTGAGCTTTAGCAGATAAGTAAATGTCCAAAACATTGAAGTTAATACTTTATATAAGAAAATTTGGCACCATAGACCTTGGTTTGTTGTTTTTCTACATATTTTTACTGAATTTTTTTTATCTCTTTCAAAAGATTGTAAATACTGTGGGGAAGGATGTTTTATAATAATTTGGCCCAACATGTAGCACAATATCTAATGGGATACATATTGTTAAGCATTTTTGAATGAAAAACTTTTAAAAAGGAGATTTCAATCCTTATGCAGACAGTATATAATGAAAGTTGATGACGTGTTAGTATATTTGAATCTTCTCCTATGTGTAACAGTTAAGATATTTATAGAGCCTAAATATGTTCAATCAAGTGTTTTGTATCAATTAACATTATCTTTTTATCTATCCAGCAGTTTTATCAAAGTGAAATATGCAATCAAATATGGCCATTTCCTGAAGTCTAGAGAAGCAATATTGGTACATGATGAAGTACTCACAGAAGTTTAGGATTTCAGAAAATGAAGAGCAGAGCATAAAGTATATAAACAATGGCAAAATCTTAATAGCAAAGCCAGATGTAAAGTCCAGTCATCATTTTGCATTCTTGAACTTTTGTTAAACATAAGCCAGAATGTTTAAACATTTTGAAAATTTTTCCTTGCAGTGTATAGCTGAAGAATGCAAATGTCTCTGCTGTGATCTGGGTACTCTCCAATAATTCAATACTATTTCTTCGTGTCTTTTTTCTTTGTTTGTTTGTCTGTTTGTTTTTGAGAGAGTTCAGGCTATTATGTATCTCTGGCTGTCCTGACTTGCTATTTAAATTAAGATACCCTCAAACTCATTGAGATTCAACTGCTTCTGCTTCCTGAGTGCTGCAATGAAAGACTTGTCCCATCGTGCATTGCCTTCATCCCATTTTTAACTGACTTAAAAACGAAATCATTTTCAGTCACTACTAATGGTATTTCACATGTAAAAATCACTGTTGTATTATCTTCCATCTTAGAGAATGTTGTTGAACAACTGTCTTTTATTAACTCATCATGTTAAAATAGTCAACTCCTCTTTTGTAACCACTCATTGCCTAAACCTAGCTATTCCCTTGGTTTCAAAGACATCACAATCTGATGAAAGATATTGCTAAAATTGGCCAATTTTCTCTCCAAGAAAATGAATTGCAAAGTACACAATTATAAAAAGTAAAAATAGCTCTTGGTTATTCAACATTTTATTACACCAGTCACACACAGACAAAAGTAAATAGATATAAATAAAGTAAATCTTTAAATGCAATAATACTACTTAAATCATAGGACTATTGTAAAAGTTAGCTTTCATGATATAAACAATGTACATAGTATATTAGAACTTTTAAGTAGATGCTAGTAATACTGCTGTTTTTTATCTGTGCTTTTCATTTAGTTCTTGTCAAATGTACTTATTTTCACTTTATATGTTCATAACTTGTCTGTTAGTTTCTAGTTTATATTTTTCTCTTTAAAATTGTGTTCTCTGCAATTCATTTTCTTAGAAAGAAAATTAGCATTTTTTTTAAATTTAGAAATTTATTCTGTTTAATCCACAAGCTTTATATAGCTTTAGTTAAAAAATAAAATAAAATAAAACAAGTGAAACCAAGACACTATGTCCAAGTCCAGGCCCTCCCAGCCTGCCAATACAAGAGCTCTTCAGTTTTGTGTGCCAATTGGAAGAGTAAGGAAAAAAAAAATTCTGGATGGGAGCCATGAAGTTTCATAAAACAAATTTATCTAACTGAAGGATCCTTGCTAGGTCTAGTATATTGCCTTTACAAAAGATAAAGAAAAAAAGGGGGAGAAAGAAAACAAAACAGAAGCCAACCCAAAGAGGACAAAATTCCAGAGTTCTAATCAACTTATGAACCTGTCATCACGGACAATCTCCGGCATCCAGCAGTGCCTCCCCCGTTCCCTAGAGCTGGAATCCTGAGCTGTCAGCGGAGACTCCACAGCCAACAGGGGTATTTGCTGCATTAAAACACTCACTCAGACCCTTGTGTTACTTAACAGTGGTCTCACTTCTGGGCAAGCTTACAAACCTATACAAGGTTGAAAGCATAATTTACATGGTGCTAAACTTCAAGAGAAACAAGAAAAAAAGGGGGGAGGGAACCTCTGGGGGAGAGGCAAGGGCATTTAAAGGGACGGTAAAAATGCCAACAATATTTTAAACGCCCCCTAATTTTTTTTTTTTTTTTGGCTTAAAGTATTTCACTCTAAATGTCAATGGAAGAATGTCACTAGTACACCATGGACACCTGTGTAATGCAAATCCATGCCCCCCTTTTTAAAAAACATGGTGAACTTCAACCTAGCAATTATTACAACAAATGTTATAGTCTAAAGCTCAAACATATTTTAGCGATTTTGAAATTGAATTGAGTACAAACCAAATAAAATTTACAACGTAACAAACATGTCCACCTAGGACTGTGGGGACACTTGAGCCTTCAGCATGGATCGCAGGGCTTTTTCCCCGCAGGTGCCTCTCTAGGTCATCAAGGTTATCTTCAGCTTCACTTTCAGTCTCCTTCCTGGGCTCTGGTGCTGGCGCAGGTTCTTCCTTGCTGACGTGGTTGTGGCAGCCGAAACAGCTGCAGGGGCTGCAGGAGCTGTGGTGGCTGTAGCTACAGTCTTCTCTTTCTTGTGTTTTTTGTGCTTCTTGTGTTTCTTATCCTTTTTGTGTTTCTTGTCCTTCTTCTTTTTCTTCTTTCCACCTCCTTCTTGATCAGAATTCCTGGCAGGGGAAGGGCTTGGAGTTGGGCTTTTAGCCTTTTTGACTGGTACTGCGGGAGACCAGTTTGTGGAGGGTGACTGAGACTGGACAGGAGATGAAGCTGCTGGAGGCTTTTTAGCTGCTGGCTCAGGAGATCCAGAGACAGATCGGGAAGAGGAAACTCTTCTCACAGACTGAGGGCTTGGTGAGGCTGCCTTTTTAATCTTTTAGGTTCCGGAGTCCTGGAGACTCTCCTAATAGGCCTAGTACTTGGAGATGGGGACTGCCTTCCTTTGGTGGTGACCGGGAACGAGATGAAGAGGACGAAGAGCTACTTCCAGACAACGATGCAGAAGAACGCCTCCTTCATCTCCCTGGAGACCTACTCCTCCTGTGCCTTGGTGGAGGAGGCATCCGTCTTGGTGGAGTTCTTCTTCGAGGGGATGGTCGCCTTCTTGGGCTTGGCCGCCTTCTAGGAGAGTATGATCTGGATCGGGATCGATGTTGTCGTCTTGGTCTAGTATAAGAAGGTGATCAAGAACGGGTCCGAGATCGTGACTTGGAACGTGATCGAGATCTTGGTCGGGTCTTTTCCTTTTCCTTTTGGAATTTTTTTCTGGAGAAGGTTCTTTGGGCTCTGGTACAGGCTCGGGCTTGGGAGCTTTCAGGATGTCACTTGTAGATGTGGCCTCCTGTACTGAAGAGTCTTTCGTTCTCACTGATGGTTCTGGGAGCTCTGGAGATTTCTCCTTCTTTTCTGGGGCAGGGGAAGGGCTCCGGCTCTTGGTTCTGTGACGGGGAGATCGAGAGTGACTGCGCTTTCTCTCTCTCCTGACAAGGGAAGATCGTCTTCTAGGAGAAGAAGATCTGGATTTGCGTCTTCTTGGACTTCGAGACCGCTCCCTTTTTTCTCTGCTACTTTTTTTTCCTTCCTTATCCCTCTTATCTTTATCTTCATCTTGTTTTTTCAGAGAAGCCAATTTTTCTTGTTCGATTTGTCTCTGTTTTATTTCTTCCTTCTTTAACTCTAGGAAAGCAGAGGGGATCCCAGCGATGTTCTCTTGTGCACTCAACAGCAGGGGCCACAGTTCTCCCATGAATTCTCGAGCATTTTTCCCATTCAAAAATCCAGTTAGGTTGATTTGCATCATTTTGGAATCTGGATTCTTCACTTCCAGCTGGTTGAATATAAACTCAATCACAACATCATCTTCAAATCCAAGGATTTCAGTTACTCTTTTTGTTACCCAAGGCTTTATAACCTCCAAATTTACTATGCTCATGTCCACCTTTTTTTCTAGGCATTCTGCAAATTTCAGTTGCTTGAGGAGTTTCTTCTGTTTGTTGCTGAACCGATTATCCTATTCCGCACTTGTTCCGTGGAAGAATCCCGCGTCCATCTTGCTCCCTCGCTCGGAGATCGCTCCCTATCCCCGAAAATTAGCAAATTTTAGCAATATATTTTCACACAGTGTATAAATATTCTACAATTCATTTGTTTATAAGGTAAATTCTGCCAAGGTCAAACATTAACAGAGGTTTCTAGGTTGTAAAGAGACACTAAAAGTAATAAACCAAGAAAGACAAAATGCAATGTTTATGCAATCAAGGAATTAGAGTCTATGGCCAGATAAATTTATTGCAAATAAATATCAGAGAATAATCTCAAATAAATACATGACATTCATCATACCACACTTACACACACATGCATACACTCATGACTGCTTGAAAATGCCACAAAAACTGACAATCTGAGTTCAACTCTAGAAATTCACATGTTAAAAGGAGAGAATGGAATCCTACAAGTTATCTTCTGTTTTCCACATGCATTCTTCCCCCTCCCCAAAGAAACACATAAATATGAAGTTGAGGACCAGGATTATGGTAATAAGTTTAATATCAGTATGATCACTTTCATATTACAAAAATGGTATGGTGAAATAGCTGATACTTAAAGTTCTTCATATCATGAAGATGTGTCTGCATAAGGTCTCCTATTGCTTCATAACAATTCTAACTAAGAGCATTCAGTAATAATTCCATAAAAATTTCCCACAGGAGATGAACTCAAATGCCTATATGATCTTATGTTTCAGTAAGCAATTCCATTTAAGCAATCTTATTTCCAAAGTAAATTGGAATAAAATTAAGGAAATAAGAAAGTTCACTTTTAATTAAAACAAATATCATTGTGTAGCTAAAAGGAATTTGGATCTCTAATGAAAGTAAGCAAGCCAATGTGGTTAGTCTGTATATGTGTCAGTCTCAATATGATAAAGTACTGTATAATTAATTTCAGTGCAAAAAACAGGGTACATATTGTATTATCAGTCCCAACCACAGTATTTAATAAATTATACTGTTGTAGGTTATCCACTAGAAAAGACTACTCAGACACACATTTAAACCAATAGAAAGTTTTTCTTTAGCCACTCAGTCACTACACCAGGTGTTTGGAGTATCTGTGTAACCTTTTGCAAGCATGTCCTCACTCTTCCTGGCAAGTTTTTGTGACAACATTCCTTCCCTAATATTAGAACCAGTTTCTCCATGCGAAAAGTGAAGCCAGAAAGCCAGGAGCTCTCTAGGAATCCTTCAGGCCTCCCACAGATTAGGACTTCTGAGACATCCAAATTTGTGGGTTGTAAAAACTATCAGATTCTTGGCCTTTCCAGTGTAATACAGCCAATTTGGACCAGACCATATCATATTAGAAAATTCCCATCTCATATATATGGGATTATTTTCCTTTAGAAAATTTTGACTAATGCACACATCAAATATATTCTCACTCCAAACCACTGTACTTTTTTTTTTCCCCTCACAAAATATGTTATTAGGGATCTATTGCCCTGCTACTTTGCAGTTAACTCAAAATCATCAATCTTTGTCAGTTTTTGGGTTTCTAACTCAAATATATTAGGTAACTTAAATCAATGAGAAAAAAATCATGAGAATCCCAATATCTTATACAACATTAATATTGAATTGATGAAAACTCTAAGAATTGAAGAAGATAATTATGGTCTTCCAAATAATTCATGTCTTCCATTCTCCTTCTCAAATATTGTTGATGATTTTTGCATTCTAATTTTCTTCTATAACCCGCCCCCCACACACATCTAAGTTTAACATTTCCCTTTGAGAGGATACAATATATATATATATATATATATATATATATATATATATATATAGTTAGTCCCCATTAAACACTGTGACATTTCCTCCTGATCTCTCTTCCCCTTTTTCATTCTCCCTGAAACGAATACTAATCTACCTTATTTCAGAGCAGACCTGACTGTTCATATTTGCACATCATCACCAAAGAGCTTTCCTAATAGCCATTTTATGAAGAATTGAAAAATCACTCCCTTAACAAAATGAGAAATCTCCATTTTGAATAATTCTCATGAACTCTGTTAAGAAAAATAATATTGTCTAATTATACTGTATTCATTTAAGGGATAGTGAAACAGTTGAAGTCAGAAATTATGAAGACTTATAAAGGAGCATAAAGTTAAAACTTGAATAAATGAAAAGAAAAACCACATTAAGCTACATAATCTAAACTTTGCAAGTGTCGTTTTAATTTTCATTCTTCTCATTATTAATTTTGATGACATAATTTTACTGATCATGTAGGAAAACAGAACTTATAATGGCCAAAGTAATTCTTATGAAAAAAATGAAGTAGGAATGCTTACTGTAAGTGATACCATTCTATACTTCATAAAATTATATATATATATGTATATATATATAATGCAATATATCGGTAAGATTCTGCCTATACATATGCATTTATTTCTAGGAGGTAATAAAGTAGTGCTTTCCTAATAGCACTAAGGGAAAAGTCTCTTTAAGCAAAAGCAACGTGTTGTTGATATTTTCTTTGGGCCACCAACTACTGCCAAATAAAAACACAAAGATTTATTATTAATTATGAATTTTCACCTTACCTTAGACTGGTTCCCCTAGGTATTTTAATTTAATTTTAGCTGTTTCTATTGATCTACATTTTGTCTCAAGGCTTTTTACCTCTCTTTCATTCTGTATGCCATACATTTCTGCTTCTTCCATGTCTGGCAAGCTGGTCCTTGACATCTGCTTGGCATCTCATTTTATTTCTTCTTTTTGAGCCTAAATTCCTTCTCCAACTTACTTTTTCTGTTTGAAGTTCTACCTCTATATCCTCTCTTGCTATTGGCCATTCGTGTGTTTAATAGAGCAATCAGGTACCTTACACAGGGAAAGTAAAAAAGCAATACATTTTTACATAACTAAACAAATACAACACATCTTTATATGTAAAATTGTTTTGTTATTTTAAATATATTTTAAATATTCCCCAAGAAAAATAAATGTGACATGTCTTTAATAAACAAAGGCAACACAACTTTTCTGTGTTAAAGAAATATTTTAAAACATTTTCACACTTTTAATCTAAAAAAGGTTTAGCTTTAACAATGTGAAACTATGTATAATAAGAACAACTATTAGGCAAGAATTATATTCCCGATGACCAATTCATCTGTATTTGGTAAATTCAGAGAAAATACTCTTATCTATCCTCTCTTGGTGAGTCCAAAGTTGTTTTTTTTAACCTAATCTTATTTCTATCATAACTATGGAAAAGTTGTAACTATAGCTATAAAGTCTTTATCCCCATCAGAGAAACAAGAGGGATATAGTACTACCTTAGTAAAATACTTCCAAAGCTATAGAAATTTCAAAAATAGCTGGCTGCCTGGAAAAACACCAAAGGTTCCTCTGTAATGCTGTTGCAAGTATATTCCACCTACAAGTCTAGAATATTTTACAGACCTTTATGCAATGTAGTGATTTTGAAGGTTTGTCCTACCTTGTCTTAGCAAAATTTGACAATTTTTATTGCTTTGTTCTAGCTTGTCCTGTTTATTCAGTATACCATAAACAGCTAAAATAAGGGCAGTTTTTTGCACAAAAGACTAGCTTTGCCAAAATGAAAGTGAACTCCATATAGTGGTTTTTCAATGCCCATCATTATTCTATGAAACAGGTTGATGGTACAAGGAGCAGATATGTCTCACTATCATGAAAAGCCTTAGTTTAGTAAACATCTTAAATGCCACATTCTGGAGGTCCCTGAAGCATTTTAAGATTACCTATATCTCTATAATGTATCTGTTTAACCTTTAAAACATGTCTAACAAGACTACAAGTTTGATTATTATAAATGACTAAGTAATAGTTTGAATTTCATAATTATCCTAAACTGTTTGCAATAAATACTTTCAAGGATTAGTACTTTATATTACATTTTTAAATGAGCAGCATAAGTGCAATACTTAAACAAGAGTAGAAACATATATATGGTATAACAAAATAACAATAAATTTGTATAAATATGAAAAAATCCAGACCAATGTAAAATATTTGAAATGAAATCTTTTTATCCTGTAGTTCTATATCCTCACTAGATGATGACAAATATCAATAACTCACTGGAATGACAAAAAAAACACGTACTTTCTTCATCCATTCTTCAATTGAAGGGCATCTAGGTTGTTTCCAGGTTCTGGCTATTAAAAACAATGCTGCTATAAACATAGTAGAGCATATACTTTTGTTGTGTGATAAGGCCTCTCTTGGGTATATTCCCAAGAGTGGTATTGCTGGGTCCATGGGTAGGTTGATCCCAAATTTCCTGAGAAACCTCCACACTGCTTTCCAGAGTGGTTGCACAAGTTTGCATTCCCACCAGCAATGGATGAGTGTACCCCTTTCTTCACAACCTCTCCAGCAAAGGCTATCATTGGTGTTTTTGATTTT
>NW_026067990.1:985192-1005196 GCF_014885135.2 Alexandromys fortis
AAAAGTTACTTTTAGCTTTCATTCATCCAAAAACCCAAACAAACTGCTTCTGGATCATCAAAAACACTTCTACTTTATATACTAAAATATTAAATAACTAAAAATAAAGTTAATTATCATTAAAAAATCTATTCTTTTGTTTCTAGAATTAATTTTTAAACTTTCTTGGGTTTCTATGTGGATGCATTTACCCATTTTGGCATACCAATTTGTTGGAGGAGGGCTGCTTGTTCATCCTGGCTACCTAGAATGGAAATAATGGTGTGGGAGGTACTTCTGCCTATGTGTTGCTTTTATTTTTCTCTTGTAACAAAAAAGACTCACAAACCTCCCTTTTACTCAGGAAACATGATTTAATAAAGCATCATTTGTTTTGTCAGATGACTTACAAGTTAAAGGGGCCAAGTAAAGGCTTGTGTAGTTCTGCTCACTAGACTTATCATGTAGTATCAACCATACAACCTCTTATTATTTATCTGGTTAGATTTACACCAGAAACTCAACCTCAAAACTCATTGCTCCTATGCAAATATATATCATATTTGGTTCCCAATGATATACCATTTTGCATGTTATAGATTTTTAAATACTCTGAGTTTCTAATTTTCTATCCACAGGATATATGTATGTTAACTCTAGTCATTAATTTTCAGAAAAGTCTGTTTGTTAAGAAAAATTGACTGTTTTCAACACTGGTAACATGATTTACAGAAATTGAAACATTCAGTTGTTATTAGTATCTGATTCAATTTTAAGGTTCTTTACTATGGCAAATTGCGCACCTTTTCTATAATGTGTTCAAAGTCAGAAAGCAGACTCCTTAGAACAAATCTATTTCCATTGCTTTGAAACTGGGCATTTTCATAATGCTAATTCTTTATGACAGCTCTGAGTTCTACTACCCAAAAGTCTTTGCTTTTTATCATTCCTTTTTTTCTTCATTCAGAGTCTGGGTGCTGCACTCTTGAAAGTCTCCCTAGTTTTCATGACAGTTTGTCAAGATCTATGTAATTGTTATCCATTGTGGAATCTTCTCTGAAGGGAGTTCTAAGCTTTCAGCTATGCCTCTGATGTGTCAGTTCCTTTTCTCTTTGGAGTTCCTAATGACCCTAAATCAAGAACTATTCACTTATGTGTGATATCACTTGTATCAGCATAAAACATTTCAGAATGGATGCCCTTTTCAAAAACGAAGGGCATACAATGAATAACATTCTTATTGTCATAGACTCCTCAAGATTTTAAAGCTTTGTTATTTTTGTTTTTACAGAAAATGCACTGGTCAATCTTTAGTTCTCTTTGGTCAGCTTATTTGAGCATTCTTTCTTTGGAAAAATTTATGCAATTGATTTTCAGAAACCACTCTCCTGATAGTGTAATTTTCTCCATGACTACTATCTTTCAGCTCCCTTTGTTGAATTTTTCTATTTACTTCTAGTTTCCTTAGAAACTACTTGCTGAAATCACATCAGTAGTCAATTTTTATACCCATTTTACCTGCTGCTCAACAAATCAAAAAAAAAAAAAACATTGCATTATCTTTCACCCTTGTCTTTCTCTTACTCATGTATTCAACCCCATCAGCAAATAGTGTTGTCTCTATCTTTAAAATATATCTAGATCATTGGCCACCTCTCTGTCAGAACCAATATCCTGTGACTAATAGATAAAAATGTTTGGGGTGTATTAACTTAACAGACCCACTAGCTTCCACCAACTCCAAAACTGAGAATATTTTCATATAGCATTTCCACTTCCAACCTATAGAAAAGTTTCTCTCATCTTTATGTAACTGCCATTCTAATGTATCAAACAATGTATTTTTGTCTTAATTTATTGCCGTCTTTCTTGTTTAAATTTGAAACTTCATGAAATTACTTTCACAGTGGAACAAGGAATATGGGATAACCCAGATCTGTGTATTATCAGGATGTAGTCATTCAAGATGGGTACAGAATAAACTACCTCTTATTCCTTCTATGTTCCTTTACAACTCTCATACTTGTCCAAATCTCTATAGCCTGTAGTAGGTTACAAGCTGTTTCCATTCTTATATTCAGTCTGCTTTCAACATAAAGTCCATAGTGATACTTGACTTCACTCAGAACCAGTGTTTACTCACACAAGAATTGTTGCAGTTCTATAATCATGCAAAAATACATTCTCCACATGTGCCATTTAAGTACACTGCTCTATCTGCCAGTCACTTTAGTCAATTATATTCATAAATGTGCCCATATAAAGGTGTGATTCTATAGAGCTTTTGTAAAACATGCACGTATGATTTACTAACCCTTGACTCAACAAATTTAATAATCAGTTAGTGTACACTTTTCAATATCTGACCAATAATCAATGTTGATTGATTCTTGGCTGTTGCCTACCCACATAATTATATGAAAGTAGGTAAGATTTAACATATGGTTTCTTTGTAAAGTAATCAGTGTTTAATACATTGCTTGATATACAATAAGATCTCAGAAATGAAATATTTAGGAAAAGCATATATGTCTCAATGGTTAAAAGCATCCAAGTTTTGTGCCCAGCATGCAAGTGAGGTGGCTCAGAACTATTTGTAGCTCTAGGTCCAAGGATCAAAGGTTTTCTATATGTCTCCATTGGCTTCTTCACTAACATACACAAGCCCATGCACAGATACCCTCATACATATAAATTAGAAAAATAAATTTTAAAAATATAAATATTTACTTCAGAAAAACCTAACTAACACCAAACTTTGTATTATAGGTTCTCTAGCTGACCTCTTCCCTATTTTATTGGTTAATTTTTTTGGACATTTTCATTTCTTATTAAATTCAGGTCTTTTAAGCCTTTATTCTTTGTTTCACATATTAGTGACTCAAATGGTGAAGATGTTATATATTTTTTTAGATTGAGATAAATTATTACATATGTATGTAAAGAATGAACAGCAAGCTCTGCAAGTTCTCTGTCTCACACACTAGAAATAATGACAATGGGAAACATTATATATCTATGCTGTGTGACATCAGATTCTCCATTGTAGAAGTGCCAATTGTATACTGATGGTAAGTTAGTTTGTGTTCAAATACAGTACCTTGAGAGAAGCAGTGTAGAAAGTCCCTTCTTCAGAACTATATTCATATCCTCTGTGGTCTTCCTTGATTTTTCTAGAATCATTTCTTCTCTAACACTTTTTTATATTTATTTATTTATTATGTATACAATATTCTGTCTGTGTGCATGTCTGCAGGCCAGAAGAGGGCACCAGACATCTTTAGAGATGGTTGTGAACCACCATGTGGTTGCTGGGAATTGAACTCAGGACCTTTGGAAGAACAGGCAATGCTCTTAACCACTGAGCCATCTCTCCAGCCCCCCTTCCCTAACACTTGATACCATAATTTTCTTTGAGTTTTCTGCTATACTGTCTTCCAGTTTATCATCCAGTCATCTTTCAAATATCAAGAACACATTAATTGTTCATTCTTCCCTTTAATTCAATTTTATTATCACTTTTTCATAGTAAAAACTCATTGAATATCTATGTGTTTTCTATTAATCCCTTTCTCATATCTCCCTGAAGTTCAGTTTATGTCCTTTTTGTATTCTTCATGCATAATAAAGTGTTTGAGATGTTTATGAGCAATTTTTTCCACTTCTTTGTATTTAGGCCTGAAAGCTGAATTTCAAGTTTATTATGTATCAATCTTGCACTATTCTTTAAATTTGCATTTTAATGTTATGTGATAACTAGTTATTCTGAATCAAAATTAATTTTCATATATTTTAAATAACTGTTATGTGTTAAATTTGAAGTATCTCCCACACACCCATGTGCTTGAATATTTGTTTCCCAGATTGTTGTAGAGTTTGGAGTGGTTATGGAACCTTTGATGCATAGGGCCTAATTTTAACATAGACCAGTAAGGATCACAGACATTATTTTAATCATGAAATATGAAAAAAAAACTTGTGTTAAACTCCACTATCACTGGCCAGAATGCTTTGCTGCAATGAAACAGTGACACAAAATAAATATCTCTTCCTTTAAGGTATTACTATCAGTTATTTTGTAATATTAAGGTGAAAATAAGTAATTTAGTCACTGTTCACTTTTTCCAACAACCTTTGAAACTTAATAATGCTCCCCAAGTCTCCTTTAGACACACTTTTTGAATTAATAAGATACTGCAGGACTGTTGAAAATTCTTCACCTTTTCAACTTTACCCATAATGACTCACTAATTTAGGTTTACTAAATCCAGCAATGCAAATCAGAAACTCTAGTATGCAGAGTAGGTTAATTATAATTAAGCAAGATCATGAAGTCAAGAGAGTTTATTAAAATTAACTATGAACTTTATTCTACTACAAGGAATCTCACAAGATTCTTTAACTGCATTGCAGTTAATCTCAAAAGATTTTTTTAATGTGAACCCTAGTAAACAGGTATATGAAGTAGACATACAAATCAAGCATTTTCAAGAACTTCCTTTTAAAACAAATCATTAAAGAACATATAATTTTTCTATTGGTGAAAGGAAAAATTGTAAATTAATGTTATTTTATTTCCATGTGAACAATGAATATATAGCAAAATATTTGATACTATACCACATGAAGCGTATTTAAGATTTTTCAGAGTTGTTGAATA
Organism: Alexandromys fortis; assembly: GCF_014885135.2. Lineage (NCBI taxonomy): Eukaryota > Metazoa > Chordata > Mammalia > Rodentia > Cricetidae > Alexandromys > Alexandromys fortis. The sequence goes on from NW_026067990.1 coordinate 989,832, forward strand.
TTTTCATTTCTGTAAACAACAGTGTAGGAAATATCACTTTAGATCAATCCATATTAGAAAGTAGCTCCAGTAACAGATGGAAATTCTGTAGTAACCACAAATTTCACTAAGTATTTTCACTTTCAACCCAAAGAGCAATATTTTTTAAATAAATACTTTTTAAATAAAGTATTATAATAAAATATAATTGAAAAAATAAATCTGTATTTACTTACAGAGGAATAGCAATAAGAAACTGTTATAAGGATTTAAAATTTTAATTAAACAATTATGTTCTCATAAGAAGAGAAAGCTCTATATGTAAGAAGAAAACACTATAGTCCATAGCCTTCATTAGTATGGAATTTGATCCATGGTGTTTCATTGTCATTATGGCCCCCAGAAGTTGCACAATTCACCACTTCCTTGTGCTCTCAGAAACATTTTGCATTTATTATATGTTTGATTTTGAATTAAGTTTTGATTATCATATATTTACAAACAATAAGCTATTGCCTAATCTTGATATTTGTCATCTGACTTTCATATGTGAACAGTGGCAAACAAGTGCCTGCATTCATATAAAATCATCATCATCACACATGCACACACACACACACACACTCACACTACACATCAATCCTAAATAAATAAAAGAAGGAAGCTGTATTTTGTAGGAACTGGAACTAAATTGATAAAATTTTCAGTTTGAGAAAGTAAAATAGATGAAATCTGCTTACTTGTTGGGTCCTGGCTTATCTCATCAGTCACTAAATTTTAGAATAATAAATTAAAAAGGCTTTATATATGCAAAGATTTCTCTCCCTATAATTTTTTGGTTGTGTTTCATTTGTTTTCCTATATTGTTTTAATGTACATTATTGTTTTTTTTATACTCATGTGACTTTCCTCATTTGATTCCCTTGAACACCGGGATTTGCAATTTCTAAATGTAAAATTTATTCCAATCTTTACACAGTGTCAATTTCTATTTTCACAAGTAACAATGATTATGTACCACTTGTACAAAATGCTAAACTAATAATTCCAATCAATGTCATTGTTAACTAGCCTCTATATTAAATGGTAGAAGATTATGGTGTAGGATGAAATCCAGACAGTGATTTGCTTGGGAAAATAAAGTTTTATTGAAAACAGTAGTTTTCATTTCTCTCTCTCTCTCTCTCTCTCTCTCTCTCTCTCTCTCTCTCTCTCTCTGCTCATTGTCTTTTTGCATTTTGTCATCACACTCATAAAATGGGTTAGGTTTCAAAGGGGCATACAGCCAAGAAATTCTAAAACACTAGTACATGGGCATTTATGAAAGATGTAATGAGCACTGATTGAAAAACACAAGTGATGTTATTAAATCATCATTCAAACTTTCAATGAACACACACTCATGATGATTTAAAAATTTTTCCATAAAAATTGTTTCAAGAATATTTGATATGGAGTCAAGGACATGATTAAGTCAATAAAATGCTTGCAGCTCAAGCACAAGGCTCTATGTATCTTCAGCATTCACATAAACAATTTAACAATCCTCGCCTTGAGGAGACAGACAATAGGATTCCCAGTGCTTGCTGGCCATAATCTGTAGTCAAACCATCATGTTCCAAGCTCAAGGAGATACCCTGTCTCAAAAACTCAGATAGAGAAGTGATTGAAGAAAGTATTTAATATAGAATTCAGACCTTTACATGTACACATGCACTCATGCCTCATTATAAATGCATGCACAAAAATATGTACCTCCATGAACACAGCTTTTAAAAAGACTCCCCAGTGAATTTGCATCAGTACACACAGTGCTTCTGCTGACCATTGTGGTAAGAATTTTCATGCAGGAATTCTGAAATTCCAAACTGCTGCAGCAAGATATATTTCATTAATTAATTGTCCAGCAATTTTAATGTTAACCTCTCAGTACTCACATAATACACTTTATCCATGTGCTAGTCTGTTAGAGCACTGCTTAGAAAGTCCATGTTGGCATCATCAACATAGTATTTGTTAGGCACAGTGAAGCACTGATCATCACAGGTGCAGGATTACTATACATATAAAGGCATAAGAAAGAAAACTACATATTTCTGTGAAAGATAGATTGCATTAAAAGGGTATACAGATTTTGAATAAATCCACTGATCCTTAGAAAAGTCTGGATATCATTTCTGGCTACATATTTGTATCTCCTGGTGCTTTGTTAAAATTCTAAGTAAAAAGAGTTCCCATTGACCATTTATATCATCGCCTCTAGAAATGAGTCTTGGTATAGTTATTTTTAATAATTAATTTTTACCTTGATTTAGAGGAACAACTGAAGTAAAATATGATTCATAAAAATGTTTTTCTCAATAGGTACAACTCTCATTCTTAAAAAAATACTAATATAGAACTTAGTTTTTATTTGAAAAAATCAAGGAAAATATCATAAATTCATATTATCCATCATCTATCTATTCTCTGTCTATTATCTATCTATCTATCTATCTATCTATCTATCTATCTATCTATCTATCTACTGTTTGAACAAATCAATCATAATATAAACTACTCATTGCACAGAATACTCATGGCAAATGCCAATGTGGAGTATTCTCTAAATATTTCCATTTAGAATAAATTAACCCATTTAGGCATGCTCAAATTCTTATACAAGTTTGTGATTTTTTTTCTCGTTCCCAGATATTTTATATTACAGAATACAGCAAAGGAAAGACAAGTTCAGAGTAGGACTTAGGAACCCCTACACTTGGGAATTAGGTCAATTGCTGATTAAAATCAATACTTTCCTTTCTTTCAGACAATATTTTCCTAGACCTAAAGAAATGCATGTCAGATAATAGTTATACTGTCTGCACAAGAATGATTTCCCCGTGAGAATTAAAAATTTTAAAAGCTGCTGGCAAAGGCACTGGTCACTGTGGCTTGCTCTCCGAAGCAGTTCTGACCACCAACCTTTTAAATGAGTAGGAGGTGTCATCAAAAGATGAACCGGGTCCAATCTAAAAAGACTGGCCCTCAAAAGGCACTGCTCAAACGACTGATCTGAAATGCTCAAATGCACTCTTTGCCAACCTCAGAGGTCACTCAGTGTTCAGTGACAGTTGCTATACACTGTACAAAAGGACCGTCGCTCTCAGCACAAGTAGAATGTACACCAGGAAGCCGGACTATGACTCACACCCTTGTACACAGACTGGACATCACACCCTCAGCCCTAGATTTGAGAACACTACCACAAATCCAGAGACCCCATTCTACCGAAACCCACTCTCAAAGGCCAAAGCATACTCAGCAGGAGCAAAAGGAAACAGAAGACGGTTTCCAGAAAGGACTAGTTACAAGCAGGAGTAATCCTGGACTCTTTACTCACCATTTTAATACTGCTGCCAACTGTAACAGATTAACATCTGCACACATGACAAAGTGGAAAAAAGCCCCCAAAGGCAAGTTTAGAAAAAGAGCAGCCTGACTATGGATCACTACAATTAACACCGCTACAGCAAAAACAACGGCAAACGGGTTTGGCACCACATTCACAGGAAAAGCACGCACTGTTAATACAGCTTAGATGTCTCCCAACAAAAAAGGCCACGAAGATGGAAACAGGGGCACCTCATACAAGATTCTCCATGATGGAGACAAACAGGCAAGAATCAAGTGGTCACTTTAGTAGATCTGTAGCAGCAAGTCATTGGTTCTCAATTTAGCAGTCTGCACCTCTAACTGACAGCTATCCTGCGTGTGACTGTATCCAAGAAGCGGAGTTCATATCATATTACGTCAGTACTCACCTAGAAATTTGGTAACCAGCATAAACAAGGCTAACTTTCAACCACAACTTAAGAAATGAGTGCTAGGAGCAAACTGTAGAGCTTTCCAATTTAACTGCTGGTTGGAAGCCACCATGGCACTTTAAACATGACGGCAACACGAATTTCATTCAGAAAAGCTGTAGTAACGTAGTCCCGATAACCAGGAAAAAAATTTTAATTATGGAAATATTACGCCTGACTGTTCCAAGAGGTAAAAACAAACAGCTCCTACTAAGAGGAATATTTTCAAGATGTCTGGTCACATCATGTGCATAGTTAAGACAGTTCTCAGAAGATTCTTTTGCAAACTAGTAAGATTTTTTTTTTTTTTTTTTTTTTTTTAGTTTTTCTTCTCTTGATGAGAAAAATCTTAGAAACTAACTACTGGTGATTTGTTAAGAAGGAAAAAAGTAAGCTACATATTTAAGTTCTGGAATGCAGCACCTTGACGTCAACACACCCTAAACATTTGAGATTAGAAAATCCGAGCGATGCCTCGATGAGCCAGCCACACTTTACAGCTGTTCCAATTCCAATGTCTGACGCGAACGCCTCATGCCAACTAAACATTCCCTAATACAGAAGATTGTGCTAAAGAGTGCTAAGATTCTGCATGCTGCTGCCATTCCCTGGTCCCGTCATGCTTGCAGCTGACCCAAGAGACAGCAGGTGGTGTCGGATCTCAACACTCCTCATTGCAGTAACTGAAAAAGAAGAACACCATTAATTAGAAAAACAACTACAAAGGCGGAACACCCCACCAGAGCACTGTAACCAACTGCCGAGAGTTTACCTGTCACTGATCCCGTCTCCTCAATAAAGTCCACATTCCTTTAAGTTGTTTTTAATGATGACATCTGTAACAGCATCAAACACAAACTGCACATTTTTGGTGTCTGTGGCACAGGTGAAGTGAGTGTAGATCTCCTTGGTATCTTTTCTTCGGTTCAGATCCTCGAACTGGCACTGAATGTAAGCAGCTGCCTCTTCGTATGTATTGGAGCCTGTGTATTCTGGGTAACAGATTGTTAATGGGCTCCTCTTTATTTTTTCCTCAAAAAGGTCTTTCTTATTAAGAAAGAGGATGATTGACGTGTCTGTAAACCACTTGTTGTTACAAATGCTGTCGAACAGTTTCATGCTTTCATGCATCCGGTTCATTTTCTCATCCTCGGCCAGAACAAGGTCATAGTCACTGAGGGCCACACAGAAGATAATTGCTGTCACTCCCTCGAAACAGTGAATCCACCTTTTCCGTTCTGATCTTTGGCCGCCTACATCAAACATTTTGAAGTACAGCTCCTTGAAGGTGAAGTGTGTCTCCACAATGCCTGTAGTCTTCACTCTTGTCCGAAGAACATCTTGTTGAGTTGGAATGTAGTTGGTCTGGGATATTGTATCCAAATCATTTAGGTAATATGAGGCAGAATCATTGAGCTGATATTCTCTGGATCTGCTGAAACAAGCCTGCACCCCACCATCTCGCCATAGCCGTTTAATCACGCCTGCGAGTTCTGAAGTCATGACTCCTTCTTCAGCACTGCCAGCTAAGACAAATAACTGTCTGGCATCATCTGCTCTGGCAGCTTCCCCAAAATCAATCTTTAACCGTCCCATGGCTCTTATGATCGCAATGATGGACTGAATAGTATTGCTGTAGACAACCACTTTGTACTGTTTACATTCGTCCTCTGAATAGCCATCCTCATGAATGATTTTCATCTGTTTCACAATGGTACTTTTACCAGATTCTCCAGCACCGAGCAGCAGCAGCTTCACTTCTTTGGCCGCTTTCTCCCCGTCCTCCCGCAAGTTGCGGTCAATCATCCTGCTCCGCTCCACCGCCGCCTTGTCCTCGGCGCTCAACGTGCAGCCCATGGCGGTGGCGGGAGAGGGGACCGGGCCCGGGCTCACTCACACACCGCGGGAACCACGACTCCACCGGCTGAGACGCGTCGTCTGCTGGGCGGTGGCCTTCTCCCACAAGTTTGTGATTTTTATATTTCTATTTTTTAATTAAAACAAAACCACAAAACCTGTTTTCATTTTACGTACCGATTCCAGTTCTCAATCCCTCTTCTCCTCCAGTTCCCTTCACCTTCCCCCAAACCCAATTTCCCTGTCCGCTCCTCAGAGAGGGTAAGGTACATGGCTTTGAGGATGGACCAAGGCTTCCCCTACTATATCTAGGATGAGCAAGGTATTCCTCCAAAGAGATTGGTTTCCAAAAGGCCAGTACAAACAGTAGGGATAAGTTCCGGTCCCACTACCAGTGGCCCCACAGTCTGCCACAAACATACAACTGTCTTCCACATTCCAAGGACCTAGTTTGGTCCTACGCTGGTTACTTCTCTGTTTGGACAGAGCTGGTTAACTCCCATTAGCTCAGGTAAGCACTTTCAGTAGGTATCCACATCATGGTCTTTACCTCTTTGCTCATATTCTCATTCCTCTCACCCTTTGACTGGACTTTGGGAGCTCAGTCTAGTGCTCCTCTGTGGGTCTCTGCCTCTGTTTCCATCAGCTGTTGGATGAAGGTTCTATGGTGACATTTAAAATAGTCATTAATGTGACTACAGGGCAAGACCAGTTCAGGCACCCTCACCACTATTGCCTGTAGTCTTAGTTGGCAATATCCTGTGGATTCCTTGGAATTTCTCTAGTGCCAGGGTTCTCCTTGTTACTTAGCTTCTCTGGGGTCATTGAATATAGAACTGTTATCCTTTGCTTTAGAGCTAGTATGCACTTATTAGTGAGTACTCATCATGTTCATCTTTGTGTGTTACCTCACTAAGGATGGTGTTTTCTAGTTCTATCCATTTGCATGCAAATTTCAAGATGCCATTGTTTTTAACTTCTGAGTAGTACTTCAGTGTGTAAATGTACCACATTTTCTTTATCCATTCTTTGATGGAGAGGCATCTGGGTTGATTTCAGGTTCTGGCTATTACTGATCATGCTGCTATGAACATAGTTAAACAAATATCCTTGTAGTATGATTGAGCATAGGTTGAACAATTTCTCTGCACTTACTGTAGTACTAGATACATTACATATATTATGCTTTAATTTTGTGAAACTAATTTTGATATATTTTATTATCTATTGTGTAATAAAAAGTGTGTATATTGAAAAATAAAATAACCACCTCTCATTAATGTCCTACTTCAAGTTCACTCAAATAAATACAGACAATATAAGTCTAAGGTCAAGAGCATGTGGTTTCAAAGTACCATGCTCATCACCACTTTTTCTATGCTACTGGGTCTCTTCACAGCTCCTCTTTCCTATCCTCATGAACAGAAATAACTAATTTTATCCTATTTTCTTAAAAAGAAAGTATTCTTTCAAAAGTTTTATCTACATAACCATTGACTATGAGTCCTGAAAAACTCTTTTTCTCTTGTCCTTACTGTCTTTGTCTATTTTTCCTAATATATACTAAGAAAAATTTCAGATGAATAATGGAATGGAGGAAACACAGGTGGGAGGGAAGGAGAGAGGGAAAAAATATCAGATCGACCCACATTTCAAAAGAATGAATCATCTTGTTGGCATCTTTCCATCAATGATGCATCATAGAATTTATATTTAATAAATTGGTTAGTAATGATCACAATATTTACATTCATATTTTTTAAAGAATATAAGATATAAAATATCCGGAGATTTACACTGCTTTTGTTTAACTTTCTCAACAATGATTCAAGGGAGTTACTCTTAATATCCTCAATTTACAAGGAACCCAAGGTACAGACTATTGTAGTAGCTTAGTTGTCACAGAGGCATGGGCTAGCAAGTGTAGGTATCAAATAAGATTAAGAATGAATACAAGAATTATGTTCTAAGCTACTATTTCATAACACATTTGTCAAAGTACAGAATATTCTTTGTTGATGAAAATAAAACTCTAGAGCTCTTCCTGTTCCTTCATTGCTTCAATAAGTATGCACAAAGTCTCAGCAGCATAGGTGTTAAACTATACTATCTTATATCAAAATTCCTTGCAAAGCACTAGCTTTAGGAGACACTCAGAATATAAGCAGATTTCCTTAAATAAATCTGTGGTGCAATGTACACTAAACCCTATTAATCCAAACACACACATACTAAACCCTAATAAAATTCTAAGACAGAAACAAATATTAATACATACAACCACATATATGTTTACATGAAATTTTGACAACAGAATTTTGAAACTTTATCTAACCATAAAAGTTTTCTCACTTACCTTTATTAGAATTTAATAAAACTACTGAATTATCACCATGATATGCTGAATAATATCATTCAACTATTTACATGATTTAATTTTGTTTCATAATTTTGAATTTGTTTTTGAATGTAATACCTGTATAATATGCCTGATCAAATCCACTACCCATTCATGCCCCTTAAAATTTCTCCCTGTGTTCCCCATATTTTTTCCTCCCAAATCACCTAGTAAATTTTCAAGTTCACTTAACTTGTGTGTGCATAGGTACAGGACCATGGATACAGAATTGGGACATGGGTAGTTATTCAAGGAACGCATTCTTGAAAAAAAGGATTATTCCTCCTTTAGCAACTATCATTCTGCCCTCATTCTTATGATCCCTGAGTCTTTTAGAAGTGATAGATTTAAAAACCTATATCAAAACCTACCACCATTTATGCTATAGAGCTATTGCTATGAAATAATGTAATATAATAGAATTTTGCAAATAGTTGAGTACATAGTGTTTTCAAAGACATTTTGTACTCATTTATTTATGAAAATCTTGTGACTCCCTTGCTTAGTTCACATTTTCTAATAATTTTGATTTATTCCTTGACAATTTTTTATATTCATGCAAAATATTTTTATCATAAGCATGTATCATCTCCCTCCATCTCTCCTTCTCCATCACTATTTCATATTCTTCATTTATTTTTGTTATTGATAATCTTCCAAGTTCAATTATGTTTGCTATTATATACATGGATGTGGTTCATCTATTGGGCATTGAAAGCATGATAGCCATATCCCTTAAGGAGAATGACTTCTCTCTCTCTCTCTCTCTCTCTCTCTCTCTCTCTCTCTCTCTCTCTCTCTCTCTCTCTTTCTTCAAATATCCTATGTCTCCTCTGAGGGAGAACCTCTGGAGTCCTTACCTATTTACATTGTAATTTTTTACTGGATTCATATTTTTCAGGTCCATTCCTAAGGTCACCATTCATTGTCAATGCAGGACACATAGAAATTAACTTTAACTGACCAGAAAAAAATTGTCCTTACTACCTAGTATTAGTGTGATAAAGTACTATGTAGAATGCTGTGAGAGAAGAGACATTTGTAGTCTTATTCAGAGCTGGACTTGATTAGTGCAATGCCTACCTGCCTGGCAAGATGGACCCAGTGGTGCAATTGTAGCATAACAGTTATGAAGCTAAACAACTACTTTCTGGTTGGCTATGAGCCTCACTCCACAGAATATGTTTCATGCTTAGCTTAGTACTATGTGCTAAAATAGTCATGACAAAATTCTATTTATTACTTGAAATTTTCATATACACACAAACACATACACACACACACACACACACACACACACAGAGAGAGAGAGAGAGAGAGAGAGAGAGAGAGAGAGAGAGAGAGANGAGAGAGAGAGAGAGAGAGAGAGAGAGAGAGAGAGAGAGAATATCTTGACAATATCAACCTCGTACCTTTCCTCTCCAGCTCCTCATGGAAACCTCTTTACACATTTCTACACCAACTTTAGCTTTATAACTATTTTTGCTTATAATCAACTGAGTCAAATTAGTGTCACCTATGTATGCATGAGAATATTATCATCTAGTGGTGCACAGGAAACAGCCAAACAGCCAAGGGACCACAACATCAAAACAATAGTTACTCTTCCATGGCAACATTCAACCTACAATTATTCCTTCAGCTATTGATGAGTACTTCAGGAGTCAGGCCCTCAGCTACACTGGGATTCTAAGGTTTGATCTTGCATATGTGTAGTCATAGCTCGTGTGAGTGTCTATGTGCAACATGTATGTCATATCCATGCGATATTATACAGCCTTCTTCCTCATCCTTACTCTTATATCCTTTCTGCTTTCCTTTTCCCCAACGTTTCTTAAGCTGTGGAGAAAGGGGTTTTGATATGGATGTTTTATCAATGGTTGGCTTCTTCTAAATATTTTGCTGGAGGCAGAATAGTAGAAATCTATGGATATAAACAATGATATTTTGGGAGTAGTTTGATCATGTTACAGTTTAGTATAATAAAATAAGTTCCTTCTGTAGGTCCTATAGTCTCTCAGAGGATTTTTGTGTCAAGTTCAGTCTATTGTACATAAAAATCCATCTAGTGTAACAGGACACAATCCAATAAAAAAGTATTTGATTGCCCTGATAATGTCTTGCCCCTATTCCACCATTGGGCACATTGTACCATGATTAACAAAAACCCAGAGACAGATATTGGGACTCAACTTGAAGGTCAGAAAACCAAAACAGCCAACCACTGACACTTACCTCTTCCTCACTCTGAAATGGCGATCCTCCCTACAGAAATCCTCAGAATGAGACTGTGTCTGAGAACTGCTTCTTCTCTAGGGTTGGGATAAAAGGCATGTACCATCACCACCCAGTTTCTATACCAAACTAGTATGGCTACTGGGATTAATGGTGTATATCACCACTGCCTGTTCTGTAAGGCTGACCAGTTGGACTGTTTTATTCTCTGGATTTCAAGCAAACTTTATTTACTAAAATAAAAATAAAATATATCACAACAACACATCTTTTCCTGCATGTCAGTATTGTGTAATGTATTCCAGTGCTATGTAAAGCTACTGATGTATTTTCTTTCTGAGCAATATGAGTAGCATGTCTGGAACAAAGAAAGATCTCCATCATGGAGAAAGTTGCCTCGCTTTTCTAATATTTATTTTGTATACCCTGGTGTCAAAGTATGTATTGTCTTCAGCAAAAGGACTTTATTGTAGATATCCAGGTATAATGAAAATAGCCCATCTTGTTTTGAGAGCCACTGTGACTTCCATTACCAATAACTCATAGGAGATAACTTGTATCTGGCACTGAGATTTTAATTTAATAACACATCTTCTCAGAACTGCATTGTCCACTCCTGTATAGTGCTTCTCTGTTGGAGAAAGAGAGCCACTTGTTGGTTCTCAGCCACTCAGCCCTGAAATAATCACACAAAAAACATATTAATTAAATCAATGCTTGGCACATTAGCTCTAGCTTCTTATTGTCTAACTCTTACATTTTAGGTTAACCCATCTCCATTATTCTGTATACCACCATGAGGTCATGGCCTTCCAGCAAAATTTTAGCTCGTCTGTCTCCAGCAGTGGCTCCATGGTATCTCTCTAACTCTGCCTTCCTCCTCCAAGGTTATAGGCCAAGCCAGTTTTTTTATTTGTTAATGATAATCACAGCACAGAGAGGGAAACTCCCACATCACTTCTCTTTAAAATCTTTTAAGAATTATATTTTATTGAGATTAAAAATATAGAATTTTCATAAGAAGTCCTCATATACACTTCCTTAAGTTTCATCAAACTACCTCATTTCCCTGTTTTAATTGCAGTGCTGGTTGATGTGGGAATCTTCTTTTTTTGTGCTGATTTCATTAGTTAAATAAAGAAACTGCCTCGGCCCTTTAATAGGACAGAAAATTAGGTAGGCAGAGTAAACAGAACAGAATTGCTGGGAGAAAGAAGCCAAATCAGGCAGTAGCCATGATTCTCCCACCCAACAAAGACGCAGGATAAGAATCTTTCCTGGTAAGCCACACCTCGTGGGGCTACACAGATTATTAAAAATGGGTTAATCAAAACATATAGTTATTCTCTTGGCTAAGGGAAGTAGATAAAATTGCCTGGGAGAAAATTGGGATCTTGGGGGTGGGGTGGGTTGGGGATAAGGGTGGACGGGGAGAGAAAAGTAAGAAGGGGAGGATTGGGGGANGATAGGGGAGCAGGGAAGAACATATCTTAGTTAAGGGAGCCACCTTAGTGTTGGCAAGAGACTTGAACCTAGAGTGGCTCCCAGGAGCCCAAGGTGATGTCCCCAGTTAGTCCCTTGGGAAGCAGAGGATAAGGAACCTAAAATGACCCTATCCTATAGCAATACTGATGAATATCTTTCATATCACCATAGAACTTTCATCTGGTGATGGATGGAGATAGAGACAGAGACCCACACTGGAGCACTGGACTGAGCTCCCAAGGTCCCAATGAGGAGCAGATGGAGGGAGAACACAGCAAGGATGTCAGGACCACGGGGGGTGCACCCACCCACTGAGACAGTGGGGGCTGATCTATTGGGAGCTCACCAAGGCCAGCTGGACTGTGACTGAAAAAGCATGGGATAAAACCGGACTTTCTGATCATGGCAACAATGAGGACTGATGAGAAGTCAAGGTCAATGGCAAGGGGTTCTGATCCTACTTCATGTTCCGGCTTGGTGGGAGTCTAGCCAGTTTGGATGTTCACCTTCCTAGACATGGACGGAGGGGGGAGGACCTTGGACTTTCCACAGGACAGGGAACCATGACTGCTCTTTGGATAGGAGAGGGAGGGGGAGAGGAGTGGGGGGAGGGGGAGAGGAGTGGGGGAGGAGGAGAAGAGTGGGGGGAGGGGGAGGGAAATGGGAGGCTGGGAGGAGGCGTAAACTTTTTTTCCCTTATTTTCAATAAAAAAAAGGGTTAATCAAGATGTAATAGTTAGCAAATAAGAGGCTGGAACTAATGGCCAGGCAGTGTTCAAAAGAATACAGTTTCTGTGTAATTATTTTGTGTAAAGCTAGCCGGGTATCAGGACACAGCCCCGTTGAAAAGGGGGAAATGATGGAGAAAAGTCATTGGTTAATAAAGAAACTGTCTTGGCCCATTTGATAGGCCATCCTTTAGGTGGGTGGAGTAGGCAGAACAGAATGCTGGGAGGAAGAGGAAGTGAGCTCAGACACCATAGCTCTGCTCTCTGAGACAGATGCTATGAAGCTCTGACCCAGGATGGACTAGGGTAGAATCTTCCTGGTAAGCGGACCTTGGGGTGCTACATACATGAATAGAAATGGAAACACAGCCCACAGCTCCCTTCAACAGCTGGTAATAGAGAGATCTAAAGAAAAATAACTACAGTGAACTATAGAATTTGAATGTAAATACAGATTTTTTTGTTTTTGTTTTATTTTGTTTCTGTGTAACTTTGAACCTGTCCTAGAACTCATTCCAGGCTAACCTTGAACTCACAGAGATACACCCACCTCTATGTCACCACTACCCAGCTGACAGAGAAATAGTTAATGTAAGACACAGGCTAAGTGATATTCGTGATGCTGTGATGTAATGAGAAACACATGCATTTAATTTTGAAGATTAGATAAGAGTAAGATAAAACAAATAGATGGAAAATGTGAGGTAATTTGTGCTTATTTGTTTTGGGTAATTGTACATATACTCAGGTCATTTGGAAAGATGGAACCTCAATTCAGAAATCAACTCCATCAGATTGAAATGTAAGCCATATAATGATTAATGTAAGCTAGCTAGTTCATTGTGGTCAAGGAGGACTGAACTGTATAAGAAAAGTAGTTTTGCAAGCTATGGGAAGATGCCAGTAAGTGCCATTCCTTCATGGTTTTTTGTAGGCAGAGACAGCTTATTTGCTTCCCGGATGCATAGACTAGAAATAATCACACAAGACTATATTAATTATAACACTGCATGGCCTATTAGTTTATGAATAGGTCTAGCTAATTCTTACCTTTTAAATCAACCCATCTCTATCAATCTTTGCATCAACACAAGGTTGTGGACTACCAGCAAGTTTCTGGCAGGAGTCTTTCTTCTTTGACAGTTACATGGTGTCTCTGACTCTGCCTGCTTTTTCCCAGCATTCAGTTTAGTTTTCCTGCCTAACTCTATTCTGCCCCATTGTCAGCATATAACAGCTTTAATCATTAACCAATAAAAGAAAAACATGTACAGAAGGAATTCCCTAACAATTTCCCCTTTTCTGGTTAAATAAAAAGAAGATTTTAAATTTGACATAGTAAATTACATACATAGAGCAAAACAGTTATCAAGGAAGAATTACAATAACAACATTTATATCTACTTTATCTCTTATCATAACTAAGGGAAACTATAATTATAATTTTCTTAAATGTCATCAAAGACTCCAGAAGGACATCATATAACAGAAAATGCATTGTAAGCAACTTCTGAAACACTAGAATTGAAAGAGACATCTCATTGCCTGGACAGTCACTCAAAGCTCTTCTGTATCATTGAAGCATCCATCTTCAGCCTACAAGTTCATAGAATCTGGCAGACTTTTCCAAGAAGCAGAAAATTTAAAGATCTCTTATGGCTTGCTTTTTTCTGTGTCCTGCAAAATGTCTAGCAGTTTTCTTTCATGAAGCAGGAATCCTTAAGCACTGTCTCACCTTTAGGCAATTTTGCAGTCATTTTTCTGTGGGTCCTACATGTCCAGTTTATACAAAATACCACCAAGTAGTGCAGGCAAGAGCAATTTCATACCCAAATGGCTAATCGACTTTGTTAGGAACCTCTTTGATGCCCATCATCTTCTTGAAGTAGTTTGCTGCTGCCAGGAGCAGAAGCATCTCATTCTTGTAAAAAGTCCTAATTTCTTAAACATTTTGAATGTCATATTCTGTCAGTCTTTGAAAGATTTAAAGAATAATTATCTACTTGAATATATTTCTGTACACCTAGAATACCTAAATAACATGACTACAAACTTGAATATTATAGATGACAATCCTTTAACCTGTACTTCTTAATTATATATTACAGTTTTAAATGAGCTACACAAACAATACCTTAAACAAGAACAAAAATACATATAATAAAATTAACCTTAAATTTGTATCAATAAACCAAAATCCATACGATGCAAAGTATTCATCTCTATAGTATATTCCCCTTTAAGTGTAAACCAACATTTATTAAAAAAAAAAAACTATTTGGGAATTTGGGTGTAGTTCTCTCCAAACTGCTTCCTGCATTTTTGTTGGACAGAATAATTTGGGCACTCACAGAGATGTTTTAGGGGGTCTTGTTCTATCAAACCACATTAGTCTGGAAGGAATCCATAGGTTCTCGTCCTCTGCAGAATCAAAATCAGAACCTTTTTTCTAAAGCAACATATCCCTAGAATCAAATTTTGAAGTAAAGATACCTTTAAAATATATATGATAATTTAACTTAGCATCCCCCAGAATCAAATATCTCTCTGTACAGAGCTTATTCAAAGCCAAAAATTTCAAAGAAAACACAATAATATATGAATTCAAATTTTTTGTGTATATTCCATCTTTATGTGGCATATTATTCTTACTCTATTAATTTTTCTCCAAGTTTAATATTTTTATTATCTTTACTCCCTTAATCTATGACTGTCTTTAGTCTTTTATATTATAACTGTCTATACTGTTTTTTTTCTCTCTTTCTCAATCTTACATACATTTATCCAACACTGTGACTGATTTAGAGGTTTTTTCATCTGAATCTGTGTTTATTGTAT
>NW_026067990.1:1005218-1011089 GCF_014885135.2 Alexandromys fortis
TATATATAATTATTTTCTGACCAGGAGAACGTTTTTGTTTTTAAATGCTAAGCACGCATATCTAAAGGCCAACTCTGTGACCCTGCATGTAGGCCCTGCCCATTCTAACATGGTGGAGGCATGTTCACTACCTCTGAAGAGATATGCATACTGTCCTGGCTCCAGGGTTGCAGTGGGTATATGTCACTATTAAGCAATTTGGAAGACACTGTTCACAGACTCCATTTAAGTACATAGTCTCCTGACAGAGCCAGAGCTGTTTGTGCAACTAACACAAACCAATTAGCCCTTCCCTAAAGAAGCCTCAGAGCCGTGGTACCAATGCTCTCTGCCAGCAAACAGAGTCCATCTGAAAAACAAGGTGACTACCAAAAAGGTGCACTTAACTCTGTTCTTTTGTGTCTAGAATTCCTTTCTAACTTCTCTTACATTTTATGTGGATGTAGTGAGCCCTTGTTGGCATACCAATTTGTAGGCCAAGACTACTTGTTCATTTTCCAGCTGCATAGACCCAAAATAATCACACAGAACTATATTAGTTACAACACTGGTTGGCTTATTAGCCTATGCATATTTCTAGCTAACTCTTACATCTTAAATCAACTCATCTCTATTAATCTGTGCATCACCACAAGGTCATGGACTACCAGCAAGATTCTGACAGGAGTCTTTCTCCTTCTATAGCTACATGGTGTCTCTCTGACTCTGCCTTCTTGCTCCCAGCATTTAGCTTAGTTTTTCCATTCTGTTCTACCTTGCCATAAGCCAAAGAAACTTTATCCATTAAACAATAAAAGCAACACATATACAGAAGGACTTTCCACATTAGTTTCTGCCTCTGCTCTTGCTTGAGTTCCTACCTTGACTTCCCACAGTGATAGACTGTGATAGAGACATATAAGCCAAGTCAATATTTGGCACATTGGGTCCTTTTTTGTTATAGGGTCTTTCACAGAAACAAAAATGCAAATAAGGACAGGAAGCTTAGAGCAGAGGAAAATACAGGTGCAGGTCAGGGGGAATTGATGGAAAGCAATGCACTTCATCAAACTGTAAGTATATCTGCTGAGCTAGTACTTAGGGAAGCAGGAAAGTGTAATGGAAAGAGTAATATATTCAGATCCTAAATTTGTCCTAAAAACACAAATGGGAACTGGCAGTAACTAGATGGCAACAGCCAATCACTCTTTGGGAAAAGTTCCACACAATTAACCAAACCAGCTTGAATATATTTAAACAAAACTAAGTATGTTGATATCCACCTATACTCTCATGTCATGGATGGTTAAGGTAGAAAGGCCCTAGTTTTAGGCCACTTGGGATTTTATAGAAAGACTGCTTCTAAAACAAACAAGAAACAAAGCAAAACATGAGAATATTTGAACAATAGACTTCCTTGATGTCTCTAATGCACTTTCTGTATGTGTCCACATTTTGCTTTTTGTACTGGAGATGAAAATAATATTGATAACAAATGTCAATAGGAGGCAGTAATAGTACTGGAAATTTGAGGAATATCCAAAGTCTATGAGATATTAATGTGGGTTTGAACAATTTGATAGTTTTTTTATTGTGTGGTTTATACCTCTTTAAAACTTGCAAATTATTTTATCCAAATTAGACTGAACCTCATTGAGAGCTGTAACAGTGGATGGTGATGTAGGTAAAGAATATAGAAAAGTCACAATATCTATTCAGCAATAAGTAGAATTTATCCCAAACTCTAAGATAATATTTTGCTTGTTCTATTCTTCTATTTTTCAATGTATATACATTTGTTTCATCATTAGAAAAAATTCTTATATGGGAAAAAAGTAAATTTTTATGAGTTCTCACCTCACAATGAAATAGCAAATTGTCAAAAAGTGCCTGTTTTTAAAGCTCAGAAGTAGCAATCCTACAGAACAAAATAATGAAACAAAATGAGCAGCATGTACACAAGAAGCAGAAGTGGCTATGTCAGATGAGAATGTCACATTCCTATAGTGAAAAAAAAAAAACACAGTAGCCCATCTTTCCACTTAAGATGGTGATTTTTATGTTGTAGGTTTCTTTTAACTTATTTTCAAATGCAAATGACAGGATAGATCCTCCAAGTTCATTTTAGCTAGAAAAGATAAAAAATAAATCCTATCCTGACAAAATGCGGATACCTACAATTTTATATTTGTTGCAAATATAAACTCAAAATATGTAAAGTAGGGCTGCCAAATTCAGAAAAAAATAAAATAAGATGTGGAGAGATTCTAAGAAGAAATAAAAACATATTGCTGTAAGTCTTATTACACAGAACTTGCAGACAATTTTCTCTTCTAAAATATATAGCCTACCCCAAAAGGCAAAAACTCCCAATTAATGATGAATATATACACCTGATGATACTGATTTTCTTGTAAATATCAGAAATAAACAAAAATGATCAAGTATTTTTATATTATCTTACTCTCCTAACCCCTCTTTCCTCACTCTGCTATGTTCCAGCTCCCAGCTCCAGTATACACTCTCTGGGAACCCACAACCATACCTGCAAAAGAAGCTGATAGACTAACTGCAGATCTTCATATCTCTTTTAATTTCTTTAAGTCAAATCCCCATCTATTCCTCAATTCTACAGAAAAATATCTACAGCAGTCTCCTACCATCTCATCTCTAGTAGATTCCACAGATCTTCCCGTCCTAATCTCTTTTCCCATATATTACTTTATTCTATCCCTCACCTATACAGCAGGCATTGTATTTGAACACATATGTACCATTGAGAACCCTAACTCTGGAATCCATTCTAATTAATAGAACAAATACTAAATTTTATAGATCAAATGGATTTGCCATGTTCCATAAATGCAGCTATTTAATAAACATCCTATCATATTAGTTTAACATCACTTTGTTTTAACCCCCAGTATTTCACTACCAGTATCTTATCAATTCTAAGGCAATTAAGTATTATTAATGTTTTAGTTACACTTCTAAAAAATGAGAGAATATTTTCAGTGTTGAAAATTTGGTAGAAATTGTTCAACATACGTCTGCTATATTTTCTATAGAGTTTCACCTTTTGTTCTTTATAGGACCATCTCCTCTATCTCTAATGTTTTGAGAAGTAGAGAAGCAATTTCTATATATTCATACATTGTTGTCTAAAAACTGGATATACAGGGTCACATCGTGTTTTTTACATAGGTTCACGATAACATATTCTATATTCTGAAGACTCCAGCTTTCTTTATATAAGCTGAAGGAGGAGGCTGACAATAGATATTGAGGCTTGTTCTTACTTCAGTCATAGTTCTATATTTATAAATTACATTTGACAAAAGATTTCATTTTAATAAACGATTTCACTGACAAGGCAAAGCTAAAAGCTGTAAATATTGGAGCAACATCAGTATAGTTGGTGTTTGGGAATGACAACGGTTATGACCAGTAATAATTTTGTGCTGTAGTATAACAGTTCAAATAGATTATCTCATACAATCCTTGAAAATGAAATACTAAAGTAATTCTCATGCTATCTTTATTTAACAAATGATGAAATCTAAAATTGAACTTGAAATGACTAGCTTAAGGCATTGTTAGCTGGTGGCAAAAGTGGAATTAATACTTGCTTATTATAATTGAATAAATTACTTTTCAAGAAAAAGAGGGGAGCAGAGAAAAATGTAGAACTCAATAAAAATTAATAAAAAAGAAATGATTGCCACTTACTATCTTTTTTTAACCACCTTTTTTGACTTTTCCATTTACTCTTCTGTTCCCATAGAATAAATAAAGTGGTAATTTATTAAAGACTTCTGTTGTTGTAGGGGGCCACTTGTTCATTTCCTTGCTGTCCAGACTCCTGAAATAATCACACAGAAACAATATTATTTAAATCACTGATAGGTTAATCCCTGAAGTGTATTGCTAACTAGCTCTTACATCTAGTATTAACCCTATTAACCTATTTCTTTTTTTTTCAGAGTATAGCTCAGACAAGTTTTATTAAGTTGACCAAATGTGTTTTCTTTTCTTTTTCTTTTAAACATATATTTTATACTACAAGGCGCATGGCCTACTGGCAAGGTTTCAGCTGGCAGCTCACTTCTGCCTCCAATGGTGGCTTCATGGCTTTTCCTGACTCTGCCTTTTTTTCCTCTCAGTATTCAGTTTAGTTTTCCCCACCTACTTAAGTTCTGCTCTGTGCAGGCCAAAGACAGTTTCTCTACTAGCCAATGATATTCAAACCATACTGAGGAGAATCCCATCAGACTTTATTCCTTTTAAAATTAATTTTGTTTTTTTAACAGTTTCACATACACATATGTGTACAAGATATATAAATTTATATAAATATATAAATGTATTCTCATTATACTCTCTCCCTCTAATCAAGACCCCTTTTCCCTGCCTTTTCTTTCCACAAATACATGATTTGGAGTTTTGTGAAATCCTTTAGCTTAACTAACACTAATATTTCTAGAACACTTTAATTATCATCTACTAATATTTCATAGCTAGATATCTTACCATAATATCCACCTTAAGATGTGTTATTTCAAGCAAACACAGTTATAAGTATTTAAAATCATGTGCATCTCATACGAAATAAACACAATAGTTTTTACCCAAATAAAATTTATCTTAATCCATTATTCTATATTAAATAAATATGACAATATTGAGACCTTAGGGAATAAAATCAATAAATCTTGGCTCTGTGCTCAAGAAGTTAGTCATCTAGAAAATGATAGAAATTAAAATATGCAAATTTATAAAATGGCACTATGTTATTTAGAAGAGAATTAAGCCATTTCTTAGTGAAATGAGACAGAATATAGTACCAATTGGAGGATGGGTGACTAACATACAAATATACTCTGAAGGATTTATCATTCAATATTGAAATTGGAACCATTTTCAACCCTCCCCCATGAAATGAAAGACAGAAATTGTACAATTCTGATTCTAGGCAAACTGAGAAACATAGTTCTTCAATGGATTCTCTACTAAAAAGTAATACTACCTTTAGTGATGAGCAAGGAAAGAAAATAAATAAAAGAAATAGTGCTATAAAAAGTAAAGCAAAGTACAAAACAAACCAACAAATAAAACAGATAATTAAGTAACCAACCTTTCTTTACAGCATAATGATACTCAAAAACATAACAAACATTATTTTTACAGTTTTTTAGCATTATATATTACTTGTAAGTAGCAATGGGATGAACAATGACATTTTTATCTAACTTTATTAGTAGGGTACCATATTGTATTCACTCCTCACTACTTTCTTCTGTACTTCTGACCACTTTGTGTTAATCCTTTCCACTTTAAAAGTCTTCCCTCTATTTCTATCCCACTTTCTCTCTCTCCCCCTATCACACACACACACACACACACACACACACACACACACACACACTCTTGTTCTCTCTCTCAACCACATATACATGTGTACACAAAATTTACTGTTGAAATATGAGCGGCGGCAGGGCTGCGTCCCCAACACCCCGGCCGCTTGGCTAGCTCATGCCCGAAATAACAATACACAAACTGTATTCATTTAACTGCTTGACCCATTTCTATCTAGCTTCTTCTAGGCTAATTCTCACATATTAATTTAGCCCATTTCTAATCATCTATGTAAGCACCCCAAGGTGCGCTTACCGGGAAGATTCTAGCCTCCGTCCATCATGGTGTCTCTGCTCCAGAGAGCAGAGCTGTCTGGTCTGTCCGGGAGCAGAGCAGAGTCTGACCTCACTTCCTCTTCCACCCAGCATCCTATTCTGTTTATTCCTCCCACCAATGCTTTAACTTATCAGGGCCAAGCAGTTTCTTTATTGCTCAGCCAATGAAATCAACAGATTGATATATGACACTCCCACATCA
>NW_026067990.1:1013115-1018462 GCF_014885135.2 Alexandromys fortis
AGACCCAAGAAATTTCTGCTACCAAGAAAACATGCTTCACTCCATTCTTTCCCAAGCTTTCTCAGGCTTTTTGTAGATTCAGTTATCCCCACGTTGGGCAGCCATCTGTTGAAATATGAGTGGCGGCGGGGCTGCGTCCCCAACACCCCGGCCGCTTGGCTAGCTCATGCCCGAAATAACAATACACAAACTGTATTCATTTAACTGCTTGACCCATTTCTATCTAGCCTCTTCTAGGCTAATTCTCACATATTAATTTAGCCCATTTCTAATCATCTATGTAAGCACCCCAAGGTGCGCTTACCGGGAAGATTCTAGCCTCCGTCCATCATGGTGTCTCTGCTCCAGAGAGCAGAGCTGTCTGGTCTGTCTGGGAGCAGAGCAGAGTCTGACCTCACTTCCTCTTCCACCCAGCATCCTATTCTGTTTATTCCTCCCACCAATGCTTTAACTTATCAGGGCCAAGCAGTTTCTTTATTGCTCAGCCAATGAAATCAACAGATTGATATATGACACTCCCACATCAATTTACATATAATGTACATACCAAATATACTAGAAAATATATTTTTTCTCACTCTCCTTGATATTGATCTATTTTTCCAACACATAAAATTATTACATCTTTCCTTTTAACTGGGTAATGCTCTACTTGGTCTACATACCACATTCCACTAATCAGTGGATAAACATGGAGGTTGAGTCTCTGATTTGCTATTGTGAATAGTACCACAATAAATATGAGAAAATTTGTTTACAGGATGCTAATTTAGATTCCTTTGGATAAGTATTCGAGAATGTAAAATCTGGGGCTTTTATATATTTGCATATTTACATATTTTTAGTGTGGATGCCTATTTCCACCTTGACCAAAGGTCAGAGAGTTAGAACTTAGCTCTATTCCTTCAAAATTATTGTGTTTCTACCTCAAACAAAGGTCCAACCTAGATTTCAACCTAGATTAGATTTAGATTTAGATGTAGATTAGACTTAGATTTAGTTCTGCTCTGTCAAGGATATCGTCAACACGTGTGGCTAATATTCAGACCTTGTATTTCAGAAATAGAAAAGTTGATCTGTTTTTATCTCAAACAAAAATCTAAGAATCCACGTAAGTTCCCCTAAGGAGATAGCAGTAGATTCTACTCAGGAAGTTGTTTACCCACAGAATATTTGGTGTAGGGCATGAGCATGACTTGTTTTCTTCTAGCAACAGAATGTTTAACTATAAATGTAGTCTGTGACCTTCAAATGACCTGTTCATTTCCTTGTATCATGCTTATGCAGTTTTCTAGTTTACTACTACCTCCTGGGGTCAGAGTATCCTGACGAAGATAAATAAATGGTATATATTACAATTTCTATTCTATGCTACTGACCTAACAATATCACAAAGACCAATTTCTATACCTACTAAAAGTTTTGGTCATATATCTGTTTATAACATTCATTACATTGTGATGAATGTCTTAATAACATGTTTTTATACATTAGTACAATGCTTAAATTATAATTGCTGATAACTACATGATAAATATATTTGAACAGTGTGCCTTTTAAGGTGAAATTTTTGGCAAGATTTTAGTTAGGTCCCTATGTGGGTAAAGTAACTTGAAAGAAGAGTAGAGACAAAATAAAGCAGCTCAAGTATTTGTGTAAACATAAATTTCAAAGGCCAACAAAGAAGTTAAGTAAATGACAAAAGAAAGACTAAGGGAGAAATAGAAAGGATTTTAAAAGTCTTATGAGATCTTCTCTATGGCCTGTTGTTAACGGGAAGATTGTGAATTCATTTGAATGAGATTGAAGACTTTAGGACATCTTTGGCAGAGGAGTTGCATGATTTTAATTATCCCATCACCCTATCTGCTGTGTTAGGAAACAGGCAGAATGTGAGTAGGTAGCCAGGAAAGGGGTGATAATGCAATAGCAGTGCCCTGGTTAGATGTGCCTATGACAGACTAGGAGGACATCATTTTAAGTGGTAAAATCAGGAGATGTTTGAATTGTAACTCAGAAACAGAACTGTATTTCAATAATCGTTAAACTGTATTACCAGTTCTTCACAAAATTATTTAAAAGGGGAATATATTTTGTTTCTTAAATCAGTGTATACAATGCACTAAGCACCAAAATGAAAAAGAGTATCTCTAATAAAAATCACTTGTTCTCGGGGGTTTCTGTCCTGCCTGGTTCCCACAGTCATTAAGTCCCAGAGAAATCACACAGAGGTCTACATTTATTATAAAATGATAGGCCTAGTAACTCTTATAATTTATATTAGACCACCATTCTTGTCTATGTTAGCCTCATGGACAACACACGGAGAATCTGGATACTGTATGTTATTATGTTCTCTTTGGATTGTTTGAATGCTGAGGACAGAGCAACAGCTGCCAAAAGATATTTGTTTATAAATGCTGTTGAATTAATCCAAGATAGGTATTTTGACTTCAAAATTGAAGTCAAAAGACGTGTTACTTTGTATAAGAGTTTTTAATTTGTTTCCATAGAAAATGAGAGGCTATGGATTTATTCTGAGTTAAGAAAAATCAGTTTTGAGCCGGGCGGTGGTGGTACACGCCTTTAATCCCAGCACTTGGGAGGCAGAGGCAGGTGGATCTTTGTGAGTTTGAGACCAGCCCAGTCTACAAGAGCTAGTTCCAGGACAGGCGCCAAAGCTGCAGAGAAACCCTGTCTCGAAAAAAAAAAAAAATCAGTTTTGATCAAGGAAGACCACCTGAGAAATCTCTGGTAGAAACAGATGGTCCAGATATTTGAGTTCTATATACAGAACAGATTCAAGATGCGTCTGAGATGACCAAGCCTCATAGACTACTTCAGTCAGGACTTGATCATAATTCTAAATTTTCTTTAGGTCCCCATAAGATTACCAGCCCTAACCAGCAGGAAGTAGCCTGGAAAACTATGCCCATATTCCCAAAATAATGGACTATGGATCTTTTTCTTTGTTTAGAATGTTGGTTACAGGTTGTTATTGCCAATAGTCAGGAGGAAAGCTAAACAAAAGATATTAGCTTCAGGCTATTACAAACAATGCTGCTATGAACATAGTAGAGCATATACTTTTGTTGTATGCTAAGGCCTCTCTTGGGTATATTCCCAAGAGTGGTATTGCTGGGTCCAGGGGTAGGTTGATCCCGAATTTCCTGAGAAACCACCACACTGATTTCCAAAGTGGTTGCACAAGTTTGCATTCCCACCAGCAATGGATGAGTGTACCTCTTTCTCCACAACCTCTCAAGCAAAGGCTATCATTGGTGTTTTTGATTTTAGCCATTCTGACAGGTGTAAGATGGTATCTCAAAGTTGTTTTGATTTGCATTTCCCTGATCACTAAGGAGGCTGAGCATGGTCTTTTGGCCATTTGAAATTTTTCTATTGAGAACTCTCTGTTCAGTTCAGTGTTCCATTTTTTAATTTGGTTAATTAGCATTTTAAAGTCTAGTTTCTTGAGTTCTTTATATATTTTGGAGATCAGACCTTTGTCTGTTGCGGGGTTGGTATAGATCTTCTCCCAGTCAGTAGGTTGCCTTTTTTGTCTTAGTGACAGTGTCATTTGCTTTACAGAAGCTTCTCAGTTTCAGTAGGTCCCATTTATTCAATGTTGCCCTTAATGTCTGTGCTGCTGGGGTTAAACATAGGAAGCAATCTCGTGTGCCCATCTGTTGTAGGGTACTTCCCACTTTCTCTTCTATCAGGTTCAGTGTGTTCAGATTGATATTGAGGTCTTTGATCCATTTGGATTTGAGTTTTGTGCATGGTGATAGATATGGATCTAATTTCATTCTTCTACAGGTTGACATCCAGTTGTGCCAGCACCATTTGTTGAAGATGCTTTCTTTTTCTTTTAGCTCATTTATCGAAAATCAGGTGTTCATATGAATGAGGGTTAAAATCCGGGTCTTCTATTCGAATCCATTGGTCTACTTCTCTGTTTTTATGCCAATACCAAGCTGTTTTCAATACTGTAGCTCTGTAATAGAGTTTGAAGTCAGGGATGGTAACGCCTCCAGACGTTCCTTTATTGTATAAGATTGTTTTGGGTATCCTGTTTTTTTGTTTTTTGTTTGTTTTTTTTTTCCCCGTATAAAGTTGATTATTTTCCTCTCAAGATCTGTGAAGAATTTTGATGGGACCTTGATGGGGATTGCATTGAATCTATAGATTGCCTTTGGTAGAATTGTCATTTTTACTATGTTGATCCTCCCAATCCAAGAGCAAGGGAGATCCTTTCATTTTCTGGTATCCTCTTCAAATTCTTTCTTCAAAGACTTAAAGTTCTTGTCAAATAGATCTTTCACTTCCTTGATTAGAGTTACCCCAAGATATTTTATGCTATTTGTGGCTATTGTGAAAGGTGATGCTTCTCTGATTTCCCTCTCTGCTTCCTTATCCTTTGCGTATATAAGGGCAACTGATTTTTTGGAGTTGATGTTGTACCCTGCCATGTTATTAAAGGTGTTTTTCAGCTGGAGGAGTTCTTTGGTGGAGTTTTTGTGGCCGCTTATGTACACTAGCATATCATCTGCAAATAACAAAAGTTTAACTTCTTCCTTTCCAATTTGGATCCCCTTGATGCCCTTATGTTGTCTTATTGCTATTGCTAGAACTTAAAGAACCATATTGAAGAGGTATGGAGAGAGTGGACAGCCTTGTTGTGTTCCTGATTTTAGTGTGATGGCTTTGATTTTGTCTCCATTTAATTTGATGTTAGATGATGGCTTGCTGTAAATAGCTTTTATTATATTTAGATATGACCCTTGTATCCCTAGTCTCTCCAATACCTTTATCATAAAAGGGTGTTGAATTTTGTTGAATGCTTTTTCAGCATCTAATGAAATGATCATATTTTTTTTCTTTCAGTTTATTTATATGGTGGATTACATTGATAGATTTGCATATGTTGAACCAGTCCTGCATCTCTGGGTTGAAGCCCACTTGATGCCCTTTAGTGGAAAAATGGATGAAGAAAGTGTGGAATATATACATATTAGAGTACTACTCAGCAGACAAAAAACAATGACATCTTGAATTTTGCATGCAAATGAATAGAGATAGAAAACACTATCCTGAGTGAGGTAACCCAGACCCAAAAAGATGAACATGGGATGTACTCACTCATAATTGGTTTCTAGCCATAAATAAAGGACATTGAGCCTATAATTTGTGATCCTAGATAAGCTAGATAAGAACCAAAAGAAAAACATATAGTTATCCTCCTGGATATTGGAAGTAGACAAGATTGCCGGACAAAAGTGGGGAACTTGGGGGTGGGGTGGCATAGGGGTAAGGGGAAATGGGGAGAGAAAAGTGAGAAGGGGAG
>NW_026067990.1:1021764-1022328 GCF_014885135.2 Alexandromys fortis
TTGAGTTTTGTGCATGGTGATAGATATGGATCTAATTTCATTCTTCTACAGGTTGACATCCAGTTGTGCCAGCACCATTTGTTGAAGATGCTTTCTTTTTCTTTTAGCTCATTTATCGAAAATCAGGTGTTCATATGAATGAGGGTTAAAATCCGGGTCTTCTATTCGAATCCATTGGTCTACTTCTCTGTTTTTATGCCAATACCAAGCTGTTTTCAATACTGTAGCTCTGTAATAGAGTTTGAAGTCAGGGATGGTAACGCCTCCAGACGTTCCTTTATTGTATAAGATTGTTTTGGGTATCCTGTTTTTTTGTTTTTTGTTTGTTTTTTTTTTCCCCGTATAAAGTTGATTATTTTCCTCTCAAGATCTGTGAAGAATTTTGATGGGACCTTGATGGGGATTGCATTGAATCTATAGATTGCCTTTGGTAGAATTGTCATTTTTACTATGTTGATCCTCCCAATCCAAGAGCAAGGGAGATCCTTTCATTTTCTGGTATCCTCTTCAAATTCTTTCTTCAAAGACTTAAAGTTCTTGTCAAATAGATCTTTCACTTCCTTG
>NW_026067990.1:1026330-1041758 GCF_014885135.2 Alexandromys fortis
TGAGTTCTTTATATATTTTGGAGATCAGACCTTTGTCTGTTGCGGGGTTGGTATAGATCTTCTCCCAGTCAGTAGGTTGCCTTTTTTGTCTTAGTGACAGTGTCATTTGCTTTACAGAAGCTTCTCAGTTTCAGTAGGTCCCATTTATTCAATGTTGCCCTTAATGTCTGTGCTGCTGGGGTTAAACATAGGAAGCAATCTCGTGTGCCCATCTGTTGTAGGGTACTTCCCACTTTCTCTTCTATCAGGTTCAGTGTGTTCAGATTGATATTGAGGTCTTTGATCCATTTGGATTTGAGTTTTGTGCATGGTGATAGATATGGATCTAATTTCATTCTTCTACAGGTTGACATCCAGTTGTGCCAGCACCATTTGTTGAAGATGCTTTCTTTTTCTTTTAGCTCATTTATCGAAAATCAGGTGTTCATATGAATGAGGGTTAAAATCCGGGTCTTCTATTCGAATCCATTGGTCTACTTCTCTGTTTTTATGCCAATACCAAGCTGTTTTCAATACTGTAGCTCTGTAATAGAGTTTGAAGTCAGGGATGGTAACGCCTCCAGACGTTCCTTTATTGTATAAGATTGTTTTGGGTATCCTGTTTTTTTGTTTTTTGTTTGTTTTTTTTTTCCCCGTATAAAGTTGATTATTTTCCTCTCAAGATCTGTGAAGAATTTTGATGGGACCTTGATGGGGATTGCATTGAATCTATAGATTGCCTTTGGTAGAATTGTCATTTTTACTATGTTGATCCTCCCAATCCAAGAGCAAGGGAGATCCTTTCATTTTCTGGTATCCTCTTCAAATTCTTTCTTCAAAGACTTAAAGTTCTTGTCAAATAGATCTTTCACTTCCTTGATTAGAGTTACCCCAAGATATTTTATGCTATTTGTGGCTATTGTGAAAGGTGATGCTTCTCTGATTTCCCTCTCTGCTTCCTTATCCTTTGCGTATATAAGGGCAACTGATTTTTTGGAGTTGATGTTGTACCCTGCCATGTTATTAAAGGTGTTTTTCAGCTGGAGGAGTTCTTTGGTGGAGTTTTTGTGGCCGCTTATGTACACTAGCATATCATCTGCAAATAACAAAAGTTTAACTTCTTCCTTTCCAATTTGGATCCCCTTGATGCCCTTATGTTGTCTTATTGCTATTGCTAGAACTTAAAGAACCATATTGAAGAGGTATGGAGAGAGTGGACAGCCTTGTTGTGTTCCTGATTTTAGTGTGATGGCTTTGATTTTGTCTCCATTTAATTTGATGTTAGATGATGGCTTGCTGTAAATAGCTTTTATTATATTTAGATATGACCCTTGTATCCCTAGTCTCTCCAATACCTTTATCATAAAAGGGTGTTGAATTTTGTTGAATGCTTTTTCAGCATCTAATGAAATGATCATATTTTTTTTCTTTCAGTTTATTTATATGGTGGATTACATTGATAGATTTGCATATGTTGAACCAGTCCTGCATCTCTGGGTTGAAGCCCACTTGATGCCCTTTAGTGGAAAAATGGATGAAGAAAGTGTGGAATATATACATATTAGAGTACTACTCAGCAGACAAAAAACAATGACATCTTGAATTTTGCATGCAAATGAATAGAGATAGAAAACACTATCCTGAGTGAGGTAACCCAGACCCAAAAAGATGAACATGGGATGTACTCACTCATAATTGGTTTCTAGCCATAAATAAAGGACATTGAGCCTATAATTTGTGATCCTAGATAAGCTAGATAAGAACCAAAAGAAAAACATATAGTTATCCTCCTGGATATTGGAAGTAGACAAGATTGCCGGACAAAAGTGGGGAACTTGGGGGTGGGGTGGCATAGGGGTAAGGGGAAATGGGGAGAGAAAAGTGAGAAGGGGAGAATGGGGGAAGCTTGGGGGAATGTGATAGTTGGCATAAAGGAAGGATGGATATGGGAGCAGGGAAGTATATATCTTAATTAAGGGAGCCATGTTAGGGTTGGCAAGAGACTTGACTCTGGAGGTGTTCTCAGGTATCCAGGGAGATGTCCCCAGTTAGTTCCTTGGGCAGCTGAGGAGAGGGAACCTGGAATGGTCCTATCCTATACTGATGAATATCTTGCATATCACCATAGAACCTTCATCTGGAGATGGATGGAGATAGAGACAGAGACCCACATTGAAGCACCGGACTGAGCTCCCAAGGTCCCAATGAGGAACAGAAGGAGCGAGAACATGAGCAAGGAAGTCAGGACTGCGAGGGGTTCAGCTACCCACTGAGACAATGGGGATGATGATCTATTGGGAGCTCACCAAGGCCAGTTGGACTGGGACTGAAAAAGCATAGAATAAAACCAGACTCTCTGAACATGGCGGATAATGAGGGTTGATGAGAAGCCAAGGACAATGGCACTAGGTTTTGATCCTACATCATGTTTTAGCTTTGTGGGAGCCTAGCCAGTTTGGATGCTCACCTTCCTAGACCTAGATGGAGGGGGGAGAACCTTGGACTTCCCACAGGGCAGGGAACTCTGACTGCTCTTTGGACTGGAGAGGGAGGGGGAAAGGAGTGGGGGGAGGGGGAGAGGAATGGGGGGGGGGGAGGGAAATGGGAGGCAGGGAGGAGGCAGAAATTTTTTCAATAATAAAAAAAGATATTAGATTCAGAGTTCTTATTCTTATTTTAAACAGGGGGAAGTGGTATGGGACAATGGTCTGTATTATGTCAATTATATTTTAAATAAATGCTGATTGGCCAGTAACCTGGCAGGAAGTGTAAACAGTACAATTAGACAGGAAGTAGAGGCAGGTTATTGAGACTAAGAAGAAGAACGTCTTAGTCTGCAATTGTGACCCAGCCACAGAAGAAGTAAGATGTGACTGCCTCACTGAATAAGGTACTGAATCATGTGGCTAGCTTAGACAAGAATAATGGGCTAATATAGTTATAAGAGTTAATAAGAAGCCTGAGCTAATGGGCCAATTAGTTTATAACTAATGTAAACCTCTGTGTGAATTCTTTGGGACGTAATGACTGTGGGGACCAGGTGGGGCAGAAACCCTGACAATAATCATTATTTTCCAACAAATTTCTCTCCAGCTAAGAACATTATTTTCCTAATAGTGACTATCAACTGTCAATTTTTGGGTACAAAGTTGATCTTCAGAATCTAGCAAATAATTTGCCACATAGTGGTAAAACATAATTGATATTTTAGTTTGTTGAGGTGGAACATGACAATAGTTTATCACATAGTAGTCAAATATAAATGATAGTTTAGTCTTGTGTGGTGGCACATAACTTAAATAACAACACTCAGCAGGCAAAGCATGATGGATCTCTGTGAGTTGAAGACCAGCCTGTTTTACACACAGAGTTCCAGGGCAACCAGTCCTAAGTAGAGAAATCCTGTTTGAAAAAAAAAAAAAAAAGTAAAAGATAATTGATAGTGTATATGAAAGCATTTTCTTGGTGTTACCTTATAAATTTTCACATAACATTTATTTAGTTCACTAATGAATACTTTTAAAGAGGAATGAAGGCATTTGTTATTTTTCCAACCAACTGGCTTTTGGGATTCAACAGTCATATGGGAAGTGGTCAGAATGATGAAATGCTACATGAAAGGTAAAACACTCACACCTAAGACTTGTATGTATTGGCAAGCAAGTCCATACCCTGGAGTGTTATTGCTTGCATAATTAGGCATCAATTATCACCTGTTCATTTGCAGATCCTTGGAATTTCAGACATAGACAATTGGCATGTTCTGAAATTTATCTCATTTCTGAGAAAAGTGGTAAAATAATTCTGTTTTAGGATACTCTACTTAAACAGCATCTCCAACAACATAATCTGAGAAGTAAGTGTTTACATTAAGGGACCTTAAAGAAAAAGTGAAAATACAAGTATCCTCCCAAAAAATATGGCCATGCAAATTTTACTCAAATATTTTTAAATTTGAAATCTCCTGGGAGATAATTTTGTTTAGCAAATGAAGACAATAAGGTTGGAATGTGACTGTGACTTCAAACTCTATTACAGAGCTACAGTTCTGAAAACAGCCTGGTATTGGCATAAACACATTCAGGAGATCAATGGAATCAAATTGAAGACCTGCATATCAATCCACACAACTACAAACACCTGGTTTTTGACAAAAAAGCAAAAAAAAAATATAAAATAGAAAAAAAGAAAGCATATTCAACAAATGGCACTGGCATAATTGAATATCAACATGTACAACAATGCAAATAGATTCATATCTATTGTCATATACAAATGGATCAAACACCTCAGCATAAAACCAACCACACTAAACCTTAATAAAGAGAGAGAAGTAGACTTGAGTGAATTGACACAGGAAACCACTTCCTAATTATAGCCCCAGTATTACAGACACTGAGAAAAACAATTCATAAATGGGATCCCCTAAAACTATTCAGGCCCAAGCCAGTGAACTCTGGAAGAGCAGGCCCAAGCTGCTGGAGAAAAAAAAAATTCTTAAGGAGAATAAATGCCCAAGAAAAAAACAAGTAAGGCTGAAATTTAATAAAAAATCATTGAAGAGGAAACAAGCTGAAATGAAGATGGGATTGAAAAATGCTTTAACCCAAATTTAACATTTTAAAGAGATGAAGAGCATCCAAAATGTTAAAACCAATGATTCTTTTTGTCTTTATTCTATCATTTAGAAATTTAGAGGTAATCTTTATCCCCTTTCAACAGCAGTAGGCAATGTCCTATTTCTTGGCTGAGTGATGACATCTTACACTGTGGTGAGCTAAACCATGCAATTTAGGCAAAACAGGGTTATTTTTACAAAGCAATGAACTTATCAATCAGGATAAACTGTAAAAATTTACTCACATGCAGCAATAAACAAGTAGAAAAAATTAAAAATACATAAAGTATCTGATGTTAGACATAGAAAATATATAGTATAACACATATTTCTGTAAAAAAAAAACAATAAAGAAGAATAATCTTGTGACCCTGTAATTACCCAGACTTTTTTCCATTTACTTCTTCAACAGCATCATATGGTAATAACAGAAGTCTGGTTTGATATATTTTCCCTGGAGTTCAGACAGATATTAGCATTAGGAGAGGCAGATGTACAGAGAATCTTTGGAGAATATTCAAGACATATGTATTTGTGTGTGTGTATATATATATATATATATATATATACACACACACAGAGACACACATTCACTCACACACACACACACACGTAAAAAGTGCCAAAAACTACAATAATTTACAATGGGTACTGTTCTAAGTACAAAGCTCCAGAATAATGGGGAAAAATCATTGAAGAATTAACTGCATATTGAATAATTTTGAGAGATGAGACAAAAATGAATAAATTTGAATTTTGACTAACCACAGTAAAATGACTATTGAACGCCAGTTACATTCAGTAACAAAGTAGTAGAAGTCATCATTGGCTTGGAGTAAAGGTGACTATAAAACTGTCACAAGTCTTAGAAACAATCTTCAGAGATCATCCTAAAATATTTACCTAAAGGAATTGGAAAGAAGGTCATAAAAAGATTCATTTATAGATGTTGGTGGTAGTCTTTTTACAATAGAAAAATAATAAAATCAGTATTTCCTTTAATGATTAATGTGAAATATTTACATGTACACACACATAGATGACTCTCCAAAATATTATAGTTATCTTAAGCCCAGAGACTCCTTCCTCTGAAGGGCATATTATCACCTGATTCCTTTTGTGCAGAATTCAAAGGAGAAAAATTAACTTGATTGACTAACAATCATTATTACAATTGCCTGTAGGAGACTGATACTGAGAATATTGTCAGATAAGTGATGAAATTTTGGAGTGATAAAACTTTTAAATCTTACTTATACAGATGATTAGATATACCTTAAAACTGATACCTTAAAACTGATATAACAGGACCCTTAGGTCATTGTACATCTTGAAATTTGACTCAGTGGTTAAGAGTACTTTAGTACTGAGTATTCTTATTGTACTAAGTCTTAGAAGAGACTCTCTCAATTATAACAATTATTTTTCCAAATTAACTCCTACATACTTTTCCATTCACCTTTTAACAAGGATTTATTGAGTTTTACTGATCTATGTATATGTGTGTGTATGACATGAGTTTATGTGAATTTGCATTTGTTCATAGCTAGTATAGCTACAATAAGTTAGATCACCTATAATTGGAGTTACAGGCTATTGTGAGGTATGAAATGTGGGTACTTGGAACAGAACTCAGGTCCTGTGGAAGTATACTAGGTTCTCTAAGCCAGGGAATCATCTTTCCAACCCCTTCATTCAATTTTATTTCTTAGAATCAGGCCACATTATCCTATATCATTTCTTATCTAATTACTAATTCTCTCCCAATTCGTCTTCTCACCTAACTCTTAATAGATATCATACTAAACAGCAGAAATATGAAAATAATCCAACATGACTGATATTATCTACTGAGAGTCACAAATTTATTACAATGAGAAAAGTATTTATGAAGTATCCATTATTTGAAGAGAAAATATGAAATGTTTAATAAAACCTTTGTTGAAATTTTCTTTATTTTGGAAATTTTCTTTATTTTGGAAATTTTCTTTATTAATAATAAAAGAATGATACTTGGGTATATAGAATTTTATGAAGTAAAATACTTAAAATCCTTATATAGGACTTACCAATTATCAAAATATGTCTCTCAAAATATATGTGTAAACATTTATTGGTTTGATGTATATAATAAACACATAAATATCTATTCAAATATATGTATTGTGGATATATATATATATATAACTTATGCCATCAAACTTCAAAATTTTATGTAAAACCTTCATTAAAGGTATGATTTGTTTTATGCTACTAAAGATTTCTCATTTGTTATATTTTCTGTCACATACATTTCCTTTGTAAAATTATTGATATGTTAATGAAGGAATATTTTTACTTTGTGCAATCCACTTGATATACTAGCACAAAATTAGTACTGATATAACACAGAAATTATCATTGGGTTTTTATATCATTTCTAGTTCAGATAAAACACCAGATTTTTAGGGTTTATAATTAGTAGTAAAACTTTTATTTTGAATTACCTGAGTTCTGTGGCCTAATCAATGGACATTCCAGATTTTAATGAACATATGTATGTATGTATGTATGTATGTATGTATGTATGTATGTATGTATTTTACATCCCAGCTACATTTTCCCCTCCCTCTTCTCCTCCAAGTCCCTCCCATCTTCTCTTGGGGCTTCCCCCCATCTTCTCCTCCTCCATTTCAATTGGCAGACATCCCATAGAAATCAAGAAAATATGGCATATCAATTTGCAGTAAGACTAAAAATCTACATGTGTATTAAGGCTGGAAAATAAACCCAATATGAGGAAAAGAGTCCCAAAATACAGTAAAAGAGTCAGAATGACAGCCCCTGCACCTCCTGTTAGGTGTCCCACAAAAGGATACACAACTGTCACATATATGCAGAATGCCTAGGCAAGTTCTGTTTAGGTTCTCTAGTTGTTGATTCAGTCTTTGCGAGCTCTTATGTGCCCGGGTTAACTGATTCTGAGTTTTCTTGATTCCTCTGGCTCCCAAAATCCTTTCTGCACATGTTCTACAGAATTCCCTGAATTCTTCCTAATGTTTGGCTGTGAGTCTGCATCTGTGTTCATCAACTGGTAGATGAAGCCTCTCTGATGACAATTGGGCTAGGCAACAATCTGTTCAAAGGGGATGGCCAGTCCATGCTATGTGTCTGCTGTTGCTTAGAGTCTTAGCTGAGGTTATCATTGTAGATTCCTGGGAAATTCTTTTGTGCCATCTTTTTGCTTGATCACGCAATCCCCTTTCTGGTAGTCACTTTCAGTATCCCCACAAACCCGCTCGGACATGTTTCATCTCCACCTGCCCTCAGTCCACTCGAGAAATCTCTTCAAGTTCCACTTCTCAGGGAGATCTAGTTGTCCGCCCCGCATGGACCCTACTTGTTGCTTAGTCTCTCTGGGTCTGTGAATTGTAGCATAATTACCCTTTACAGTTATAGGTATTTCATTTTTAACATGAAAAAAAATACTTAGACATTTGCTGTCATATTATATGAAGTACCTTATATCTTTTAATGTATCATAACATTCGTGTTGATGATAAATGTAACTCTTTAGCAAAATGGAAGCTATACATAAATACAACATACAAAAGATGTGTTGAAATTTTTCTTTAAATTATAACTAAGCAAGTTTCATTGCTTTTGTTAGCTCTGACACAACTTTTTCATTCAAGAGCAACAAGTGTGCACATCTGTATATTTGCATACTAAAAATAGTCGTTCACAAAACAAAGGGTTGCTTAGAATACATAACCTCTTACTTGCTTAAATTATATGTTTCTGAGTGGAGTATTATGATCTTGTTTTCAAGTACATGTATGTGACTACCTAATTACAAAGCAGCCATTTTAAATATAGTGTTTATTTCAAAGCATTGTATCTCAGAATAAAAGTGCATTATATGCAACACTCAGGAGGAAAGGGAGGCAGACCTGTTCAGAGATTTGAACAATAAGATATGAATGCTACATTCTGAAAAAAATTTGTTGTGACCAAAATTAATACCATTCAAACTAAATTCAGCTCTTTGGTTGTGAATACAAATAGGGATTCATGACATACTTTCTTTTTTGAACCTTAGTTCAGCTGAAAAGGTTGAACACGACATAAAATGGAACTAAGAAAGTGCTGTCATGGTGTTATCCCTTGGTCAGCTTTATGTAGTAGGGGATAAGCTCCAGTGATATATCTTGCTAGTGAGGAGAAGAAAAGAAGGGAGGAAGTTTAAAGGTATTGAAAAATTAACCAAAGAACAGAACTTGAATCAAATAAGCAAGGCCATTGTATCAGATGCAAAGGCTGAGCTGAATATGAGGGGTTTTTGTTTATGTTTTTGTTTTTGTTTGAGCAGGCATTTTGTTTCCCATTCTTTCCCAAGAAATATTATTGTGGACTTGGATATTTTCAAGAAAGACCCTAGTTACCGACCATGTCATTGGTAATCCATCTAGAAAACTGACAGACAAAACTAGGTAAGAGATAACTCACATCAAATAAATTTATTGTGGGTAGTCATGATACCACTGAGAACAGGAAAAAATGAAGAAGAAAAATTTGAAGGAAAATATAAACCATTATAGAATATGCATAGACAATAAATAGTGGCTGTGTATGCAGACACCTAATTGAAATTCAAGTTTAGACCTAGACTCAACATTGTAGGGTTTTTGTTGTTCCTATTGCATTCTAGCTGTCTTTAGGATTGTCTCAGCAATAATAGGGTGTGAAAGTGTTAGACAGACCATCAGGTCCTCTATTTGTTAGGAACTGCAGAAGGAAGAGAATGATGAAAAGCTAAATGGCTCAGTATATGCTTCTACGCTGAAAACTACATGTCTAGACTATGGAGAGATAAAGTCATGTCTATATTCTAAAGCAGTACTCCTGTATTTTTGTCTTTATATAGAGAAATTATGAAAAGCAAAATAAAGATGGATTATTTCATGGTGTTCTAAGTCTTTCAGTGCATGCTATTTTTAATACATTTTATGAATCTTGAAAAATCATGAACTATCCTCAAAAATAGAGGTGAAGAAAAGTAATTCCAAGAGATCTTTAAAAATAAGTACTAGCAATTCACATGCTAAGCATGCTTAATATGCCACAATGCATAATATGTGAAACAATCAAAAAATATATATATCATATTGTTTATTTTCTTTTTTAAAAATTATTTCTCTTACATATATGGTGCTCTATTTACATATACCAGAAGATTATATCATATCCAATTATAGATGACTGTGAGCCACAATGTGGTTGCTGGGAATTAAACTCAAGACCTCTAGAAGAACTGTCAATGTTCTTAACTACTAACCCATCTCTTAGCCCACCCGTTATTTCTTTTCATGGACATAGAGTTACATTTTTTCTGAGGAAATAGTTTAAATATACACACTTGAGTTTATTCGTGGCATTTTGAAAACAAAATCTACAATATGACCCCTTTCAAAAATTTTATTCAAATTTATTCTTTATTCTAATTTTTTTGCAATTACAATTTGGACATTTTATTAAAAGTTTATAATTAAAATATAATCCATCAGTGTCCCATTTCCCTTCCTTGATCCCTTCCCATGTATCCTCCTTCTAACACTTCCAATATCCCCTAATCCTTATTTATTATCAAATTGATGGAATATTTTTTAGACATTATTGAAAACCATAAAAGAAAACAATGCAGAAATCAACAGATTTATAAAACAGGGCCAAAATAGGCACATCTACATCACATCTCCTGCACCTAAGTGAAGCATGATTAATAAAAACTGAGAGAGAAATTGGGGTTCAACCTGAAGATCTGAAAAGCAAAACAGCCAGCCACTCACTCTTACCTCGACCTCAGCCTGAAATGTGATCCAGCCTCCAAGAATCTCAGAATGAGAATGTGTTTTGAGAGCTGTTTCCTCCCATTTTATAATCCTCTCTAGGGTTGGGATTCAATATGTGCACCACCTGATTAAAGGCATGCACCACCCAATTTCTATGGCAACTAGTGTGACTACTGGGGTGTAGTTACTGGGATTAAAGGTGTGTGTTACCATAACCTGGTCTGTATGGTTAACCATTGGGACTGTTTTAGTCTCAGATCTTCAAGCAGTATTTATTTATTAAAATACAATTGAAATGTTACTATGTTTCCCCTTTTTGTCTAAAAAAAAAGGCTATAACTAATATAAGAAAACTATATACAACAATTGCAATGACTATATAAAATACATACAGTCAATAAACATATCAGCAATGTCTAGTTCACTTGGGTTTTTTTTATGAAAAATATTTATTCAATTTTTCAAATTAAAATTATAAAAACTCATCATTTTAGCTTATTGTTTTAGAAAATAAAATACATATCCCTATATTTTCCAAATGGAATAATATTGTATTTTCCCTCTTCCCAATAGTTTATGAGGATAGTACCAATCTTTTCCGTTTTTTTTTTTTAAGCCCAAGTTAGTCTAAAGAACATTTCAAAAAATTGTTTTGGTGATGATGTCTCAACAAAAAGCCTTTCCATTTATAGTGTCGGTAAACTGACTTGTACAAAAAATTATATCCATTGCAATTTTAAAGGCCTTTCGGACTGTGTTTAGTAGTGATCAGGCTGCTGGTGCATCTTGGGAGAGATCAAACGGCACTGGGGAAGGGGAAAACGAGTTCGATTTCCATTCCTGTGTGCATGCAACAAGCAGCCAAACAGCAAAGTTACTCCAGCTAGCTTGTACTCAGCTGTGCTTTCTGCCAGCAGAAGATCCATTTAGTGAGTTCTGAAGATTTGGAATATTTGAGCTTAGTGAAGGATTTGAGTTTCCCGGTTGAGAACTCCCATTTACTGGGCTCCTGTTACCTTTCAAAATACCAGTACACTTCCAATTGTCCATGTAATTAGCTTTCCACAACCTCACAGAGCCGTCATCTCCTGAGGACGCTAGTACTGTTCCTGTAATGTTCCAGCTCACCCTCCAGACCTGAGAATTATGATTATCAAACTGAGCCACAATATGGATTTCAAATTTTGTGGTGATGTGGGAGTGTCATATCAATCTGTTGATTTAATTGGCTGAGCAATAAAGAAACTGCTGGCCCTGATAGGTTATAAGATAGGTGGGCGGAATAAACAGGATAGGATGCTGGGCGGAAGAGGAAGTGAGGTCAGACTCTGCTCTGCTTCCGGAGAGACCGGACAGCTCTGCTGGAGCAGAGACGCCATGCTCAGCTCTCCCAGGCAGCTGCAACCCACGATGGACTTAGGCTAGAATCTTTCCGGTAAGCGCACCTTGGGGTGCTTACACACATCATTAGAAATGGGCTAGACCAGGTGCGAGAATTAGTCTGTAAGGGCTAGAGTTCATGGGCCAAGCAGTTCTTTAAATGAATACAGTTTGTGTGTTGTTATTTCGGGCATGAGCTAGCCAAGCGGCCGGGGTGTTGGGGACGCAGCCCCGTCGCCGCTCCTATTTCAACATTGTGGGACCACCAGAAGAAGTAAGTTCTTTCCTCACAGGTTTTAATGTGAAAATTCTTACATCTTTGGTTGCTATTGCCAGGATATGGAAAGATCTTCCCAAATTCGGAGAAAAGGCAATATCATGAACAGGGTCTGTGACGGTCATAAGAGTTTCTGCTTTTGCATATTTCCTGGTGTTTTCATTGTATTCAAAAATCTGAACCTTGGCCATGGCATTTGGACTGCTGTCATCGTTTTTCACGGCGATCATGGGAGAGTGAGCACGAGAGCTCGAAGTATTCCAAGAAATGCAACTACAGCTCAGCTTACATGAGATCTCATGCTGTAGGGACCACTGGCTGAGATTCATAACATCTGGAACCTCATATATTCTTACTATACCATCTGCTGAACAGGTCGCTAACATCAGACCCATATGTTTGGGAGCAAATTTCACATCAGTAACAGATGTTCTACTATCCACTAGAGTTGTCCTCTTGACCCAGTGACTCTGTCCTCGAAGTTTATCATTTGATTCTCCTACTATTTCTTCCCAAACAACTGTTGTTCGGTCAAAAGAACAGGAAGCCAAAACTTGTCCAAATTCAGGATGAGCCCATGTCACACGCCACACAGATCCACTATGTGTCTTCCAACTAGCAGTGCAATGCCAATATCTGCTTTCACTTTTATCCCAGACCTTGATGCTCTGGTCGCTGGAGCAGGTGGCCATCCGGCGCCCATGGAAGTCGAAAGACACATCGTGGATGAGGTCCTTGTGGTCCTCCGCGATGCTGCGCGTCACAAACATGGCCGCCGCCGTCTGCCCGGCCAGCCTTCTGCCTGGCCTGCCTCCGAGAGGGCAGCGGTGGGGCCAGCAGCCCCTGGACCGCCGTGGAGGTGTACCATACCTTGGCCAGCATTGGCCCGGCGCACCACGCCTGTCTAGTCCATTTGTATTTGACAAAAATCAAAAAAAAAAAAAAAATCATATCTATCCTATCTTGGTGAGTCCAAAGTCTAATATATAATTTAACTTGCTTTCTGTGTATGGCAACTGTAACTATAACTATCTAATCTTCAACTCCTTCAGAGGCCCAAGAAGGAAATAATATTAACTGAGTAAACAGAAAGTTCATGCAAATGACTTCCAAAAGCTGTGAGTAATAACAGAAACATCTGACTGCCTGGACAGTCATCCAAAGTTCCTTTGCAGCATTCAAGCATCTATCTTTGGCCTAGAGACCTAGCATAGTGGACAGACTTTTCTGTAAAACAGGATATTTTGTGTTAGGAGAGCATATTGTCAGCAGTTGAAGCAGAGAAATTTTCTTGCCCAGTGACTTACTTTTGCCTAAAAGAAAGTATTGAAACATCTTAAATGCCATACTCTGCAAATCTCTGAAGTGTTTGAAGATAACATATATATCTAAATTATATCTTTGTTTGACCTTGAAAACATACCTAATGTTACTACAAACTTGATTATACTAGGTAATTAACTACTAACCTATATTTCTTCTTTATTATCCTAAACAGTTGATAATAATGATTTTCAAGTACTAGAAATTTTCTTTACATTGTTAAATGAGCTGTATATGTACAATACTTTGAATAA
This sequence comes from Alexandromys fortis, assembly GCF_014885135.2. Classification (NCBI taxonomy): domain Eukaryota; kingdom Metazoa; phylum Chordata; class Mammalia; order Rodentia; family Cricetidae; genus Alexandromys; species Alexandromys fortis. The sequence goes on from NW_026067990.1 coordinate 1,039,993, forward strand.
TATTAAAAATGTATGGATGATATGCTTTAACAAAATTATCCTCAAATTTGTATCAATATATAAAAATTGTATACAATATACAAAAGTAAAACCAATGTGAAACATTTAAAACTAATAGTTGCTTTTAAAAAAATAGATTCAATAAATCTACCTTTTTATCTTATCATATTTATATCCCCTTTTTCTTTTTCTCTTTTTTCTTTTTCTCTTCCTTTCTTACTTCCTTTCTTTTGATTTTTTGAGTCAGGGTTTCTTAGCTATGGAGTATGTCATGGAACTTGCCCTGTAGACCAGTTTGACCTTGAAATCCCACAGCAGATGCCTGCTTCTCCCTTCTGAGTGCCGGGATTAAAGGCCTGTGCCACCCCATCACCACCATCTGGCCTTTTTTTTTTTTTTTTTTTGAAACAAGAACCTTGAATCTAATTTCCTTTATTTAGCTTTTTTCCTGACCATTATCTATAACAACTTGTAACGAATATTCCAAGCAAAATCTCAGTACTATATTATCCAGAGTGCTAGGAATTCTGCTGTGAAACTGTATCCTAGACATGACAGCCATAAAGTCTCATTAATACAGTTGCCTAACTATGACCTGAACAAAAACACAATGAGCAAATATAATACATCTCTGTAGGAGTGGACACTCATTAAATGATTTCTGCAAGTGATAGAATACTTGATTCTTGTTCAGATAGCAATTTGGGCTGTAATTCTAATTCTTTTTTTTTTTTTTTTATTAAAGGTTTCTGACTCTTCCCTGCCACCACCTACCATTTCCCTCCCCCTCCCCCAATCAAGTCCCCCTCCCTCATCAGCCCAAAGAGCAATCAAGTTTCCCAGCCCTGGGGGAAATCCAAGGCCCACCCACCTCCAACCAGGTCTAGTAAGGTGAGCATCCAAACTGCCTAGGCTCCAACAAAGCCAATATGTGCAATAGGATCAAAAACCCATTGCCATTGTTCTTGAGTTCTCAGTAGTCTTCATTGTCCACTATGTTCAGCGAGTCCAGTTTTATCCCATGCTTTTTCAGACCCAGGCCAGCTGGCCTTGGTGAGTTCCCGATAGAACATCCCCATTGTCTCAGTGTGTGGGTGCACCCCTCGCGGTCCTGAGTTCCTTGCTTGTGCTCTCTCTCTCCTTCTGCTCCTGATTTGGACCTGAGATTTCTGTCGGTGCTCCTATGTGGGTCTCTGTCTCTGTCTCCTTTCATCGCCTGATGAAGGTTAATATTCAGGAGGTGCCTATATGTTTTTCTTTGGGTTCTCCTTATTTAGCTTCTCTAGGATCACTAGTGTCCTTTGTTTATGGCTAGAAACCAAATATGAGTGAGTACATCCCATTTTCCTCTTTTTGGGTCTGGCTTACCTCACTCAGTATAGTGTTTTCTATTTCCATCCATTTGTATGCAAAATACAAAAAGTCCTTGTTTTCTTACTGCTGAGTAGTAATTGAAGAGGACACCAGAAAATGAAAGGATCTCCCCTGATCTTGGATTGGGAAGATCAACAGAAGGGAATGATAAAGACCACCAGAAATAGATAACATAATGCTTTGTTAACTTTGAATTTTCCAAATGCTAATGAGAAAGGAACAAAAGTGTTGAAGAGACATTGAATAACAGGAAAAGCTATGAAATTAAATCAGCAGATATACTTTTAAGATGTACTGACCTCAGAATGGAATCCAGGACATGTGTTATACTGGAGAAGTAAACAAAAGTTTGCTTTTGTTTCCACAGGAGAATAAAAGCTATGGATACCATC
>NW_026067990.1:1051721-1061740 GCF_014885135.2 Alexandromys fortis
CCAGGCCAGCTGGCCTTGGTGAGTTCCCGATAGAACATCCCCATTGTCTCAGTGTGTGGGTGCACCCCTCGCGGTCCTGAGTTCCTTGCTTGTGCTCTCTCTCTCCTTCTGCTCCTGATTTGGACCTGAGATTTCTGTCGGTGCTCCTATGTGGGTCTCTGTCTCTGTCTCCTTTCATCGCCTGATGAAGGTTAATATTCAGGAGGTGCCTATATGTTTTTCTTTGGGTTCTCCTTATTTAGCTTCTCTAGGATCACTAGTGTCCTTTGTTTATGGCTAGAAACCAAATATGAGTGAGTACATCCCATTTTCCTCTTTTTGGGTCTGGCTTACCTCACTCAGTATAGTGTTTTCTATTTCCATCCATTTGTATGCAAAATACAAAAAGTCCTTGTTTTCTTACTGCTGAGTAGTAATTGAAGAGGACACCAGAAAATGAAAGGATCTCCCCTGATCTTGGATTGGGAAGATCAACAGAAGGGAATGATAAAGACCACCAGAAATAGATAACATAATGCTTTGTTAACTTTGAATTTTCCAAATGCTAATGAGAAAGGAACAAAAGTGTTGAAGAGACATTGAATAACAGGAAAAGCTATGAAATTAAATCAGCAGATATACTTTTAAGATGTACTGACCTCAGAATGGAATCCAGGACATGTGTTATACTGGAGAAGTAAACAAAAGTTTGCTTTTGTTTCCACAGGAGAATAAAAGCTATGGATACCATCAAAACTGATAAAGAATTGATTTGAAAAGGGATACTTCTTAATTAGAAAAGATCATAGTTTATCAAACAGCATGACCATTTAATCTAAACAAACCTATAAAACTAATTTATAAAACTGATCTTTTTACTTGATCAGATTTAACATGCCAAAAGAGAATCTCCCCAAAATTAGGATTAGGGAATGGTTTTGTTTCTGTCTTTTCAGGAGAATAAAGGCATCCATTTAAGAAATCTGAAGACTGCCCAGCGGTGGTGGTGCAGGCCTTTAGTCCCAGCACTCAGGAGGCAGAGGTGATTGGATCTCTGTGAGTTTGAGGTCTACAAGAGCTAGTTCCAGGACACAGACTCCAAAGCTACAGAGAAACCCTGTCTCGAAAAATCAAAAAAAAAAAAAAACAAAAAAAAAAAAAAAAAAAAAAAAAAAAAAAAAAAAAAAAAAAAAAAAAGAAATCTTAAAACCACTAAACAAATGAGACAACTGGAAAAAAAAAAGGCAAATCATCCAGAAAACAATGGCCCCAGAAAAAAGTTTAAATTGATCTATTGGTATATTGTATTTCCAACAAGATAAAATTTTATACACCTTCCCAAATGTCTCTTTCTGATATTCTCTATAGATATATAAAGCAAATAGTCTTTTAGTAATGCTAGTCTGGTTAAAGATTAAAGTTAGCTTTTTTTTTTTTGTAGGAGTATGACTCTCTGTTTCTTTAAACCTAAGCATACTTATTAAAGTAAAACGCAAAATCTCTCATTTCAGAAGAGCCACATGATATGGAACCAAAGATAAACAAATATTTAAAGACTAATTTATTGTCATTAATCTCATAATCCTCTGGTTTTGAATTTACACTTTAATGGATTTTCTTAAGGTAAAAATTTTATAATATTAATATATACATATATAACATTTTATCATGATATTAATGGTCATATAGATTACTAACTAAATCTAAAAAAAAAGGTTTTAACTATATTCCTGTACATGATTTCATGTTTTGAGTTTCTATCACTTTTCTGCAGTGAACCCTGAATACACCTAACAGTGACCTTCAAAGTCTCCAAAAGGAGGATGGGGTCCCACAATAATTCCTTTAAGACTATGATAACAACACTAACCTGAAAAACATCACTAAAAATCAGCTTTGGACTACAAAGTGTTCAGAACAATTTCCAGGTGGCTACTTGAGATGATCCAATCTCAGAGACTACTCTAGCCAGGACTTGAGAGAAGCCATGCAATTTCCCATTATGCAGAGATTGGAGGCTGCCCAACATGGGGATAACTGAATCCAGAAAAAGCCTGAGAAAGCTTGGGAAAGAATGGAGTGAAGCATGTTTTCTTGGTAGCAGAAATTTCTTGGGTCTGCTCCGCTTGCTAGAGGCAAGCAAGCGCTCTCATCTAAGAGAGGCTTCCTGACTCAGCTTCAGCTGCAAAACCCTGCAGCTCATTAAGAGGTCCTGCCACAAAACACTTAAATGGTGTTGACGAAAAGCTAGCTGAAGGCATGCTTTTCCGTTTTCAGCCGCAGTGGGAAAAAAGCTGTGCTGTTTAAAAATGCCGGCTTTCTGGGCCATCCTGCCAGGGCAAACTCTGACTAAGGCAGGAGGGCCAGCTACCTAGAGAGGACTTGACTGTTGTCTGTTGTAGCTCGCTGGCTGGCAGGGACCTTGAAATGCCATAGAATTGTGGCTATAAACATGGCTACAGCCTGTATCTCCACCGTGAGGCTGGAAAGCTAAGGAATGGACTGGATCTACCTGGCAAAGCCATGGCTTTAATCCTACTCATATTGCTCAGTAAATTAAAGACTCATGTGTTCAGAAAAAGAGAAATATATAGTAAAGAGAGATTCAAAGACAAAGAAAATTTTAAATTATTTACAGTGTGTTGAAAATAATATGCAGACTAAAAGTTAAAATTCTTAAAGTAAAAAAAAAGTAAGAAAAAGAGAAGTTGTGTGTGGTAGTACACGCCTTTAATCCCAACACTTAGGAGGCAGAGGGAGATTGACCTCTGTGACTTCAAGGTGTCGTAGCACATGCCTTCAATCCCAGTGCCTAGAAGGCAGACACAAACAGAACTCTGTGAGTTCAAGGTGTGGTAGCAAACACCTTTAATCCCAATGCCTGGGAGGCAGAGACAGGCAGATCTCTGAGAGTTCAAGGAGAGCCTGGTCTACAGAGTTATTCCAGGTCAAAGAGATACAGAGAAAATAAAAGTAAAAATAAACGAAATAGAGGTTAAAATAAAGCGTACAAAGATGGAAAATACACAGAGAATCTTGATACTGTATACTATTATGCTCTCTTTGAATTGTTTGAATGCTGAGGAAGGAGCAACAGCTGCTAAAAGATATTTGTTTATAAATGCTGCTGAACTAATCCATCGTAGAGATTTTGATGCCTTGACTTTGAAATTTGGATCTAAGGACATGATACTTTGGAAAGGAGTTTCTTTTTTTGTTTTCACAGAGGATGAGACCCTGTTCATTTCTTCTATTCCGATATGGTATGATGGACCACGCCCTCCTGAACGGTTGCTGTGAATACCTTCAGAAAATTGCTTCGCTCAACTGCCAACTGAGATGAAACTAGCACACAGGTTATACCATGAAAGACCTAATTAACGACGCCCCCATTCAGCAGGAAGCAGTTTGGAGAGAAAAAACTGCGCCCATATTCCCAAATATTGTTTATAAATGTTCTTTTACATTTAAAGGGGGAGATGATATAGGTATGAATAATTTACATTGATATGGATTTTGCTTTAGTGATTTAAATTTAAGGTTAATTTTGTAATGTATATAGGTTGTTAATGAATAATCATTAATAATAGTTAAGTTTGTAGTCATGTTAGTTAAGATTTTCTAGATGTGCATAGATATATTTTAGATAGGCATTCTTCATATTTTTCAAAGATTATAGAATATGGCATTTTAAATGTTTTAATAACTTAGGACTTTTCATGACAATGAGACACTCTGCTCCTGGCAGCACCAATCTACTTCAAGAGGAAGATGGGCATCGAAGAGGATCCTTATGGAGTTTGATAGCCATTTTGGCAAGAAACTGCTCTTGCCTGGACTATTGCATAAACTGGACACAGAGAACCCGCAGAGAGAGGACTGCTGAACTTGCCTAAAGGTGAGATGATCTTTCGGGGTTCCTGATTCATGAAAGAGTCTGCAAGACATTCTTCAGGACAAGCAGATAGTGACTGCCTTTGAAATTTCCTGCTTTGTGGAAATGTCTGCTGGAAACTATGGGCCTGTAGGCCAAAGATGGATGCCCCAACGGTACAGAGGAACTTTGGGTGACTGTCCAGGCAGCGAGATGTCTCTGTCATTTCTAGAGTTTGAGAGTTTGCATATTTCTTATTTGCTTAGGTAATATTGTATCTTTCTGGACTCTTTGATGGAGTTAAAGAATAGTTAGTTATAGTTTTCCTTAGTTATGATATAGATTATTGTAATTTTTACTTGATAACTGTTTTGTTATATGTAATTTTGCTCCATTAAAGTTAAAGCCTTCTCTTTTTTTTTTGTTTAAACAGAAAAAGGGGAAGTGATGTGGGAGTGTCATATATCAATCTGTTGATTTCATTGGTTAAGCAATAAAGAAACTTGTTGGCTGGCCCTGATAGGTTAAAACATAGGTGGGAGGAGTAAACAGAAGAGGATGCTGGGAGGAAGTGAGCTCAGACCCTACAGCTCTGCTCTCTGGAGTAGAGATGCCATTCTCAGCTCTCCCGGGTAGACACAACAGCTCTGCTCTCTGGAGCAGAGATGCCAGGCTCCCCTCTCCCAGGCAGCTCAGACCCAGGATGGACATAGGCTAGAATCTTCCCAGTAAGCGCACCTTGGGGTGCTTACACAGATTATTAGAAATGGGCTAAATTAATATGTGAGAATTAGCCTAGAAGAGGCTAGATAGAAACGGGCCAAGCTGTCAGTTTGTGTGTTGTTATTTCTGGCATAAGCTAGCAGGCGGCTGGGGTGCTGGGGACGCAGCCCCGCCACACTTATTTCAACAGATTGGACAATAATTGATAGAGTTACCTTTCCCAGGACTTGACAATTAACCTAAATTTTTCTTTTCAGGATCCCCTAAAGATACTATTAACCACACATAGCAGGAGGTAAATTTAAGAATAAGACACCCACATTCCCAAAAGTTGGAGTTGTTAGATTTTGGTCACTCAAAGGTTTATTGATATTTGTCATTATTTAGGGAGATTGGTTGCAAGTCGTTATTGGTTACTGTCAGCAGGGAAGTTAAACAAAGGAGAATATATTTAGAGTTCTTGGTTTGAAAGGAAAAAGGGGGATATAGATATGATAGAATAAAGGTAGAGATTATTGAATCTACTCTGAAAGGAAAAAAAGGGACAATACAAATACGATCAAAAGGTAGGTTATTAAATTTACTTTAAAAAAGCAAATACTAGTTTAAATATTTCATATTGAATTGGAAGTTTATGTTTTGTTTACAAATATTGTATATTGATACAAATTTAGTGTTGATTTTGTTGGAACATACTATAAATTTCTTCTCTTGTTCAAGATATTGTATCTATACAACTCACTTATCAATGTAATGCAGATTTCTAGTTCTTTAAATTATTATTACCAACTGTTTAGAATATTAAGAAAATACAGGTTAGTAATTAGTCAGCTATTATAATTAAATTTGTAGTCATATTATGCATGTTTTCAAGGTCAAACAGAGATTACATTTTAAATAGACAGGTCATCTTTAACTTCTTCAGGTATCTACAGAATATGACATTTAAGATGTTTTAATATCATAGGTTATTATTTATGTCAGTAAGACATGTCTGTTCTTGGAAACACCAATCTACCAATCAGAGAAGATGATGGGAATCCAAGAACCTCCATGTGGAATTTACTTCTTTATGGAAAAATCAAGCCACTGACAAAGAAAATGCCCTTGCCTCAACTGCTGACAGTATGTCATACTAATTGGACAATCAGTACACAAAAGGGAGTGATTGCCAACCATTGTCAAGACAAGTAGGGGCAGTCCTTCAGAATATCTTGCTTCACAGAAAAGTCTGATGGAAATTTATAGCCATTGCGCCAAATATAGATGCCTCAACATTGCAGAAAAACTTCGGGAGACCATCTAGGAAGCAAGCTGTTTTTGACATTTGTCGTATTTTTTTGGAATTCACTTGCTTGAACTTCCTGCTTACTCAGTTAATAATATTCCCTTCTTGGGTCTCTGAGGGCGTTAAATGTAAGGTAGTTAAAGGTATAGTTTTCCTTGTTACAAGACTCAGAAAAAACTCACTAAAGATGTGTAAATTGTAAAAGTTGAGAGACATTAAAAGACATCATAATAATACAAATTAGAATATAAAGTGAATTAGGTACAACCTTTGGATTCATCAACATAGGATAGATATGGAGTATTTACTCTGAATTTGTCAAATTCAAACTGACTAGACAGTTTTGATGTATTCATTGCCTATATATTGTATATAGTTATTGTACTTGTTGAATATATTTTTGCTAGTTATAGACTTCTTTGTATTTACTTTAAATAAAGTAGGGGAAATATAGTAATATTTTATTTGTGTTTTAATAAATTAAGCTTGCATGAAGGTCAGAATGCAATGCAGCCACACTAGGCAGCCATATAGGCCAGGCACATACCTTTAATCCCAGCAGCCACACTAGCCTTAGAGACTGGGTGGTGGTTGTGCATCCCTTTAACACCAGAGCTAGAGAAGAATATAAGACAGAAAAAGACAGCTCTCAGATTCAGGCTCAGTCTGAGGATTCATAGAAGTAGGATTGTTAAATTTGGTATCTGAGGTAAAGGTTAAAAACCAATGGCTAGCCACTTTGCTTTTCTGATTTTCAACTTGAACAATGTTATCAGTCACTGGATTTTATTAACCATTCAAATCACTTTAGAGCCTTTCATGATCTAGCTTTGCAAATCATATGACTTCTGCTGCTCTAAAATGTTCAAAGCAGTCTATCAACCATGTTAGAGTAAAATGACACAACCCAAGTTATTGATAGTAGGACTATGAAAGTCATATTATAGAAGAGAATTTATAATGGAAGGTTGTTATAATCACAATTGAAAAAAAAACTAATTTATCACAATTGATATTTCCATGCTTACTTTTTGGGGTATAAAACTGAGACTTCCCATGCTTAATTAACTAGAAAGTTGAATAGCTCAGACTTAGCTGTGTCTTCTTCCACAACTTGCAATCTTTCTACTCTGTTATACTGACTCATAAAGAATACTATCAAACTTAAATATGATTTTAAAAATTACATTAACTGAAATTTAGTAGTAATGAACATATTTAGTTAAAAGGCAGAAAATATGGCAACCAACTCTATTTCTCTTGCTTTATTTCTTGGAATTAAGTTGTGTCTCTTCTCAGTTTTACAAATGTGCATGCTATCTCCAAGTCTTCCACTTGTCAAATAGGGTAGCTATTATTCATACCTAAAGTAAAAATGTGATAAAATGAAGAATTGTATCATTTAACAAGTTTTACTAATAAGATTATAGAGTATATTTATTAAGTTTCTAAATTGTCCAATTTTGCCTTAGTGGTCCCTTTTTGAAATGCTCATTAACCTCTAAGGCAAGTGGCAAATTCATTAATTAGCTTTGCAATTTTGTCTCTTTTTGTCAAATACTCCTTTTATTTTCAGTAACAGATCCCAAATCTAGAGGTCCTAATAGGCACAAGGAAAGCCTATGGTTTTTTATAGATTTATTCATTTGATTCACTACATAAAATCCAATGAACAATTAGGGATTAATAGAGTTGAAGTAAAACAGAAATCTAGTATTTTAGGAATAGAAATATAATTAGTTTCTAGGTATTAAAATATGCATTGTTAAAAAATCTTACATTTTACTTACTGAAAAATCGTTTTATACAGTAAGGTAGTGATCTGATGAACTGCCTGAAAGGTTCTAAATATATGGCAAATTACTTTGAAACCTCTTTGTGTGTTGAACAAAATCTAGTACTTTGTTCTGATAGTATTCTAGCCATTACATTCCCTGTAATTTCATAAAATCACAGACTCAGAGCTATAGGTGATTGAAATTATGGACTTTGGTTGTTCTTAAATTCTCTACTCAGCAATATCACTTTTTAAACAGAGACTTCTACATTGTATTAGCCAAACTGTAGCTCTGAGATCCAGTTGAGACCTTAAAGCATATCTTTTTATTATTTTCTCCCTTGCCTAATGTGGGATGTATATGTGTTGACTTTATTGACTAATGAATAAGGTTGTTTTATCCAATAGCTTAGTAGAGAAAAGCTGGTGGGAAATTTGAACAGAGATATATAGAGTAGGCAAAATCAGAAAGATGCCATGTAGCTGCCAAAGGAGGCAGATGCCATATAGCTGACCAAGAAGCAAGAGGTGACAAACCATAAGCCTTATGGTGAAATATAAAATAACAATAGAAATGGGCTAATTTAAGTTGTAAGAATTAACTAGAAATATGCCTAAGCTATTGGCCAAGCAGTGTTGTAATTAATAAAGTTTCAGTGTGATTATTCAGGTTCTGGCTGGCAGGAAAAAAAAAGAGCACTCTCCTACTACACCTGCTTTACCACTTGTTATACTATTTATATATATTTCAAGGTATACTTGTGCTAAACTGAACTAAGGCTGCCACAGCAAGAGTTCTTGGCCTAATTGTGGAGATAAACAAAAGCAAAGCATTTTTTAATCCCTTTTCCTGTGCTAATTAAAGTGCATTAGAATGGTAATTAATGTGATTTGAATGCCACTGTACAAGTATTACTTAATGAACCTAAGAGACAATATAAACACCAGAACAACAGTTAGTGATTAGACATAAAAAAAATGGAACTATGAAGGATAAATACTTCAAGATGATTGAAAATATGTATGATGATCTATAAAAGAGGCATGGAACCTTTGAGATATTAAAGACATTTGGTTTGGGTAAAAGTAGAAAGGAAACCAGAACTTAAACATAATGTTTAGATCTTAAGTGTTACCAAAGGCTCATATGTTAATGGCTTGTTGTGCAGCAGTTAGCATCATTGGGAGTTGACACTTTAGAAAAGAATATGACCCATATCCCTCACTGCCTTCTTTCTTTGCTTCCCCAGGACAAAATGGTAAGCATATTTTCCAACATAAATTCTCCAACAATAAGCTTTTCCTTACTATAACTAGTAAGAAATTAGATCCAATTGACTGTGCATAAAAATTTCTAAAACAATGATGCCAAATGAAGTTTTTGACCTTTAAGTCTATTATGTGTTATTTTTTCACAGCAAGAGAAAAGTGATCAAGACAATAAGAAATTAACATGCCAAGATAACAGAAGCCTCTAGTGTATTGCAAGCTACATTTCTGCTTTATAGATGGCACCTTGTTGTTATAGAAAAAGGGGTGCAAAACCAATCTAATGAAGGTGGGTCATCTGTCTATGTGTTAATTTTATTGGTTTATAAAGACACTGCCTTGGCCCTTTTGATAGGACAGCAGCTTAGATAGGCAGAGTAGACAGAACAGAATGCTGGGAGGAAGAAGGAAGTAAGACACACACCATAGCTCTCCTCTCCAAGATGGATGCGGGTTAAGATCCTTTATGGTAAGCCACCACCTCATGGTGATACACTCATTAATAGAAATGCGTTAATCAAGATGTAAGAGTTAGCTAGTAAGAGGCTACAGCTAATGGGCCCATAAGTGTTTAAAAGAATACAATTTGTGTGTTGTTATTTCGGGTATAAAGCTAGCCATGCCTGAGCTGGTCAGGAACACAGCCTGCTGCTCCACACAACACCAATCTATTCATAAGGCCAATAATTCAATTCCAAAAACTTGGTCAGCATGCATCTAAACTTGTTAAAATATGTGAAAATATATACAAGAAATAATTTGAGTTTTTGAGACTAGGCTAACTTTGAACTCACTATAAATCCAAGGATGACATTGAACTTTTAATCTATCTATCTCTGCCTTTAGAGTACTAGGATTATAGGTATGAACCCCCACATCCAGGTAGATTAAATATGATAAAGAGTGCACCCAGACCTTTTTGTGTGCTAGGAAACTCTTGACCAACTGAGCTACATTCCCAACTCCAAATGACAAATTGCCAAATGCAACAAATTCTATGTATTTTATTAGAACATTTTGTAGTCTTAGAATATATATGTGTATATATATGCATATACTCTATCACACACACACACACACACACACACACACACACACACACACATATA
>NW_026067990.1:1061747-1065409 GCF_014885135.2 Alexandromys fortis
ATAATCTAAACTGGAGTTCTTTTCAAAGTGAAATATGTATTGTTTTAAATCATACTAACACAACATGTTTCAAATGAAATGATCTTGAAAACTATGAGAGTTATGGTTGCCCCACATAATTCCCTCACAAGAGTTAGTTGTACCTATAGTTTCTACATTAACTTAGTATATAGAAAGTGCTGCTCTTCCCTACTCCTTTCAAGTATCTTCAGTGTGTTCCCATGAAAGATAACATTTAATGAATCTTTCACCAATATTGACTGTTCACCTTATGTGTTACTCTATTTTGTTGAAATTTTTTGTTTCTTTATTTTTTCTTAGTATTTAAGTGATATGTACAAACAAAAAAAAATAGTGATAACTTAGTTTTATAGTTTTTAATTTTATATTCAGTAAAGTTGAAAAGCTGTATTTTTTTTTCTGTTCTGAAAGCACAAAACAAGTTATCTCTTTTTAAGTGAGCATGCTGCTTTCTCACCTACTTATGATTTAAGGGGCAAGTTTCGTGACAGTATTCAATATTTTTTTCTGAGTGAGGAACATGATTACCATTTTCACAGCTTTTATCTCTTAGGAATGATTAGGTGAGAAACATGGGCTTTTGTGTTGGAAAATGAGGAGTAAAGTAGAACAGGTGTTGGGATAAAAAGTACTGATTCCATTCCACTCATATGTGAAGTCAAATGTATTATTGTAAATTTACAGCAAACAAGAAATATATCATCAGAAGGTTGTGAAAGGTCTATGGTAGCCTGAACTTATAGATACAAAGTGAGGCTCAAATTAAGTGAGCAAAAAGCACACAGTTCTATGTAGTCAGCATGTTTATATTAATAATCTCTTAATTTATGACAAATACTGGCCTAGAAATTTTTTATTAAACATATATTCTCTGTAAAAAATTTGATAACCAATAATACTATTTCTAATATTCATGTGACAGAATTAGGATGTCAAAATGTGCTTAGGAAAAGCTGAGAACCTGAGATTTGTACAAAGACTTGTATTTCCATAAACCAAAGTTTTGGTTTTTATGCTGTGCTACATATTTATGTCTGGAATTCATCCAAATATTGCTGATCCAATTGCTTGAGATTTATAGTTCACAAGACCTAACTAAAAAGGCAGTTGTCAAGAAAAGCTCATATATTCTTAAAATAGAGGAAAGTCATTTGTGGCTGGAGATAATGCTTTCCATTTAAGAAAGCTTACTGCACTTCTTTAAGACCAGAGTTCAGTTTCTAGCACCAAAGTTTTGCATATAATAACCACTTGTAACCCCACTTCCATGGGATTCAACATCCACTTCTGGTCTCTAAGAGCATCATGATGCACACACAGACATATATGCATATATATATATATATATGTATACATGAACACAGACATATGAAAAATTATCAAAAACATTTTGAAGTAAATGTTTACTGAGAATGATCGAAAATAATAAAACCATGAAGGTCATTAATAAGGACAGGCATATATAAGAGGGTATAGTACAATCGGGAAAGCTTATGACTCATAGGTCACATTGGTATAGTTGTGTGCTGTACCACAATGCTTCAGCAAACAATAAAATACATATATTAGTAGTCTCATAAATTATTATAGAGATAAAAATCACTTTCATTGGTATTTTATGGAAATTTTCTGTTATTTTTAATACACATATACCATTGGTTCTAAATTGTCCAATAATATTCCATATATGCTTGAAATTTAGAAGCAATGGGCTATATCATAAAGCTTAAGCTACTCAGAAAATTTATTATATAAATTTAAATAAATGCACTCCATCATGCTTTAATAATTTATTAGTCATATAACAGACTGTTTAGTAAAATTTTTCTTTGTACTAGTTAGTGGTGGTGCATGCCTTTAATCCCAGTACTCAGGAAGCAGAAGCATGCAGATGTTTGTGAGTTTGAGGACAGCTAGAGCTGTTATATAGAAAAACTCTGTCTTGAAAAACAACAAAACAAAGAAACAAAAAAATTATCTTCATTATGTAATTCATATTTGCATAGCTATCTGAAAAATACAACACATGAAATGACTTCAGGAAAGAAACACACTACAGATAACTACAATGGAAAAGACTCTAGTCACAGATATAATTCCAGTCCTGACAAGAATTAACTCTGGCTGGTTGGGTAGTGATGTGATTCTGATGTGAAAATTAAAAGTGATAGCTCCAAATCTAGGGATTGAGAGAGTAGTAGCTGATTATAACCTTAATGTGCTCAGAGAAATTTCTTGTTGAAACCTTCTTTAACATTTCAAAGTGAGGACAAAGAGAAGTAGTTCATGCATAAAAATGTACCCACCAAAAGAGCACTTATTTTAATGGATCTTGGTACATGTTTTTAGAAGAATATTAGAATTATAATTCAGTTACATTGTATAATTATATTTTGTATGATCTATGAATTGGAACCCATTTAATGATTTCAAATTTTGAAAATGCTTTTTGACATCTGTTTCAATATTTTGGCTGTTTTCATGACAAGAAGAGTTTCAAATATAATTAAATCGAATATCACTTATCATGAAATGGAAATAACCTAGAAAAGACAATGAATGAGGCACTGACGCATCCTTTGGGACATGCAGCAAATAACTTCCTCTGAAGACAAAAAAAGTAGAACGGAAATCAAATGGCTAAAAAAGGAAAGATTTACTCAACAATACAAATCTAAGGTGAACATATTCTCTCTTCTGCTCACTCAACTGATAAAAAATGAAAACTAATGTATACTGATAGAGGTTTTGATTTTAAGAAAGAAATATGTTGATATGTCTAATCATTTGAAGGATGAATGGTAACTAGTTCAATAATTTGGACAGATGGGTAATGAGTGGTTTTGATCATCAGATAGCTTGATACCTAGTACCATAAAAGATATTTTAGTCAAGGCAGGTTATTTATGTGTGAATGGGCATCCATAATTAGAAGTCGTGTAAATTAAGATTAGTATGACAAAAACTATTCAGGGAGTGATGCTTTAATCATACCAGTAAGCTACAGCCACATGGCAATACACAGATTAATAGAAATAGATAAAATTAAGATGTAAGAGTTAACCAATCAAAACCCAGAATAGCCAAAACAATCTTATACAATAAAGGAACGTCTGGAGGCATTACCATCCCTGACTTCAAACTCTATTACAGAGCTACATTATTGAAAACAGCTTGGTATTGGCATAAAAACAGAGAAGTCGACCAATGGAATCAAATAGAAGACCCTGATTTTAACCCGCAAACCTATGAGCACCTGATTTTCGATAAAGAAGCTTAAAGTATACAATGGAAAAAAGAGAGCATCTTCAAAAAATTTTGCTGGCAAAACTGGATGTCAATCTGTAGAAAAATGAAAATAGATCCATATCTGTCACCATGCCCAAAACTCAAGTCCAAGTGGATTAAAAACCTCAATATCAGTCCGAACACACTGAAGCTGATAGAAGAGAAAGTGGGAAGTACTCTACAACACATGGGCACAGGAGACCACTTCCTACGTATAACCCCAGCAGCACAGACAGTAAGGGCCTCATTGAATAAATGGGACCTCCTGAGACTGAGAAGCTTCTGTAAAGCAAAGGACACTGTCGCTAAGACAGAAAGGCAACCCACTGACTGGGAGAAGATCTTCACCAACC
>NW_026067990.1:1066620-1103897 GCF_014885135.2 Alexandromys fortis
GAGAGAAGGGAAAGAGACAGAAATATTTAATAAATAAATAAATTAAAAAAATCTAGAGCTAATAGGAAAAGCAGTAATTTAATTAATAAAGTTTCTGTGTGGTTATTTTGAGTCTGGCCAGCCAGGAACAAACAAGCAGTCTCATACTACAAATTGGTACATAAAACCTGAAAGAGCTGGGAAAGGAATTCTAGAAGCACACACACACACAAACAAACAAACAAAAAAAAAAAAACAAAGTGTACTTATATCTTTTTTTCTAAATGGGCTTTGCTCACTGGCAGCATGCTGCAGCTCCTTTAAAAGAGGTCTTACAGATTCATCAATAGCAGAAAAAAGATGCATGGTTTTGAAACAGCAGCTTCCTGGACCATACTGCCAGCACAAACTCTGGATCTTTTAAGAGGCTGAGCATTTAAATGGGGTTTATGGGTAGTGTACTGCAAGTTACTTGGTGGCAGTAAGGGCCAACTGGTTCTCAGAGTTGTAATGAGAACAGTTCCCATCCAGCAGTCTCAGAGGCAGTGAATGGCCATCCATCATGTCAGACTGGGCAGAACAAGCAGGCAGGGCCATATTTGCTGTAGCAATACTGCTGTTTGGGCTTTTAAGAAGTGCTTATCATTTTAAAATGTCCTCCTGGTCAGAAAAGGATTACAAATATGAAATAAGGACAGATTCAGACTTAAAGACCTCCAAATGAGACACAGTGTATTTTAAAAACATACATAGGCTTGAGAGAAAGAAGACAAAGAGAAAAGAGACAGTAAATGTAGTATAAAAGAGTACAGGTAGTCATAGATTAAAGGAGTAAAGATAATAAAATAAATATTAAACTTGTAAAAAAAGTAATAGGAATAAAGACAAACAAGCCCTGTAAAGATGGAATATACATAGAGTCTGGATTATGTATATTATTGAGTTTTCTTTGAAATTTTTGACTGTTAATGAGCTAAGTAACCCACATATATACTTTAAAGGCATCTTCTAAATTTGGGTATAAGGATATCTTACTTTAGAAAAGAGGTTCTTCTTTGTATCCACAGAGGATGAGAACCTGTAGAATCCTTCCAGACTAATGTGGTTTGATGGACTAAACCCCCTGAAAAGTCACTGTAAACACCCCTCCCAAAATTACTTTGCCCAACAGAAAGCAGGTAACAGTTTAGAGAGAATTGAGCAAAAATTTCCACATATTGTTTATAAATGTTTGATTACATTTAAAGTGGGATATGATATAGATATGAATAATTTGCATTGATGTGGATCTTGGTCTATTGATGTATATTTCTGCTCTTTATTAAGGTATTATTGTTGTGCAGTCTATTTAGAAATGTAGTATATAATAGAGAGTCATCTATAACAGCCAAGCTTGTAGTCAGGTTAGTTAGGTTTTCTAGATATATAGAGATATATTTAACTTAGAGAGGAAGCCCTCAAATCTTTCAGAGATTTTCAGAATGTGGCATTTAAAATGTTTTAAGAACTTAGGACTTTTCATGACAGTGAAAGCACAAATATCTTCAAGAGGAGGATGGACACCAAAGATGCTCCTTATTGCTCTAGGAATTCCTACCACCAGTAGCCTTTAAGTTACCCACCTATTTGTGCATGGACTTTTATACTATATATGCCTAGGCAAAGTTGAGTCCATCCTCTTTCCTGGCTGCTAGATTCAGTTGCTGTTCCACATTCAAGCAGAGAACAGTGATCTGTGAGTCTATCCCTAAATAAATAACCTTTTATTATACTCAATTCTGAGTGAGTGTGGGATTACTTTTTTAGTATGTGGGATTACGTTTTTTAGTGAGTGTGGAATTACCTTCATTACCTTATGGAATTTGCTAGCCATTTGGGCAAGAAACTGCTCTTGTCTTGACTGCTTGATGTTATGCTGTATGAACTGTACATGTAGGACTCACAGAAGAATAGCTACTGAACTTGCATAAAGGTGAGACTTTTTTTGGTTCCTTATTCATGAAATTTTCTGCTATATATTTTGCAGGACACAGGAAAAATTGACTGACAAACTACCAATAGAGGTGGGTCTATCTTTGAAATATCCTGTTTCATTGAAAAGTCTGCTGGATACTATGAGCATATAGGCTGAAGATGGATGCCCCAACAGCACAGAAGAACTCTGGGTGACTGTCTAGGCATTGAGATGTCTTTGTCAATTCTGGAAGTTTGAAATTTATTTACAATATACATCCTGTTAATTTAGGTAATATTATATCTTTCTGAGGTCTTCAATGGAGTTGAAGAATAGTTATAATTATAATTTTCCTTAGTTATGATAAAAGATAAAGTAGATATAAATATTGTAACTGTAATTCTTGCTTGATACCTGTTTTGTTATATGTAATTTTACTATGTTAAAGCTAAAACCTTCCTTTTTATTAAAAGCAGAGGTGATGTGGGATTCCCCTCTGTATGCTGTGAATATTATTGGTTAATTAATAAAGAAAATTGTCTTGGCCTGTTGATGGGGAAGAACGTAGGTAGCCAGGGAAAACTAAACTGAATACTGGGAGAAAGAAGGGTGGAGTGAGGGGAAAGCCATGGAGATGCTTCCACAGATACAAATGCTAAAACTTTGCTGGTAGGCCATGGCCTTGTGGTGATGCACAAATTAATGGAGATGGGTTAAATTAAGATATAAGAGTAAGCCAATAAGAAGCTAGATGTAATGGGCCAAGAAGTGATTCAAATAATATAATTTATGTGTGAATATTTTGGGGCTGAGCAGCCGGGAGCCAATAAATAGCCTCCTTCTATACTTCTGTGCTGGTTTACCAGAAAAATCATCAATATTAAGAGTCATTTGATTGATGACTTTTAACAAGATCTGCTATAGATGAGTTGATCTCAGTTGTGATCATCTATAGTTTTCCGATGCTCTGGATTTCAGAACAATGTTTTATATTATAAAATTAATTTTCACTCTAAGAAATGATTCCTTTTTCGTTTGTATAACTTTGTTTTCATGTTGCAACAGTAATGCTATATATTTCCAGTTTCTTTAAAAACTGGAATTAATATTAGACCTTCTCATAATTTTAATATCCTTGAATATAATCTTAGTTATTGCTGAATATAATCCATATTTATATAAGTAGATATAAAGAATTTTATAAATGGCAATTTGAGGGAATTGCCCTATGTATTCTTAATATCTCTGTCTTTCTGTTTTGTTTTCTTGCATATATAAGCCATAAACTAACAATAATAATAATCTTAAAGTTTTATAATCAATGTGATTATTGTTGTAATCTTGTTATTTTCTCATATTTAAACTTTTCTATTATTTCCTCATTTCTTTTAATTGACAGGCTTTTACTATGTGTATCAAGCTTCCCTTACTTATTTTTCTCTATATTGATTTTTATTTTAGTATATCTAAATATTCTACATTTATCTTTCATATTTTTATTTTATGTTTATGATAGTTTTTTTGTTTTGTTCTTACCTTTTAAAAACACTATGTGTGTATTTCCAAAGTAATCTTTCTGTGAGATCTATTCTCTTCTCCAAAGTATATAGACCATGGACATTTTTCCTTTTATTATATATAGACATATTCTCATATAATATGTCTTGATTACAGTTTCCCTTTTCTTAACCCATTCCATTTCTTTCCTATTTTCCTTTCCATTTAGACACAACCACATTCTGGCTCTTATTAGGAAAAAAAACAGGCTTTTAAGGGGTAAAAGTGAAATAAAATAAGATAAAGCAAATATTAGCATATTAGAAAATGACAAAACAAGCAAAAGGAAAGCAACCCAAGAAAAAGAACAAGAAACAAATGTAGATGAAAAGACACACTGTTTTGCACACTCATGACCATTTCTTCTTTCATGACTTTTCCTTTTTCAGTATTATATGACTTGAAACAGATTACTTATATTTAGTGATTTTATATTTTCTTTCTGAATAAACTTCTAAATACCAGGCATTATTAGAAAAACTTCTTGCTATTATTTCTTTAAATATTACATCTTATTTTTTTGTTGTTGTTGTTGCACACTCAAGAATCCAATAAAACTCTCACCTAGAATCTATATATACACAAAAGACATGTAGGGCCAAAAGATATAAAAGAAAGATGAAAGAAGGAAATTCCATTATTTGTCCCCCTCTTCACTCTCCCTTCCATTTTGATCCACTCCTTGCAGTCCCACTTTCTATCCACCATAACTATCCATTCCATTTCCCTTTTCTAAGGAGATCTATCTGCCTCTCCCCATATCTTACTCTATACCTAACCTCTGTGGTTCTTTGGATTGTAGCTTTCATGCTACTGACTTAACAACTAATATCCAAACATGAGTGAATACTTGCCATATTTGTCTTTCTTGGACAATGGACATTTTTTAAAGTAATCTCTCACTTTGAACACATCCTATTAATGGCAAAATATTGTTGTACAGTAATCTTTATTACAAGTTTTTTTAAACATTTACTTTCTAAATATTTGAAAATTTTTAAACTCATTGCTTGATAATTGATCATCATTAGTTGAATTTTTATAAATCAATTAAAATATCATGGTGATGGCTAAGATTTATCTGCCTAGCATAATTATTCATTGTTCTGCGCTGAACAGGACTATGCAAATCATTTATTTAGTAGGAGGTATTTTACTATAGAAAAATCACAGGCATCAGAGATCCCTGTAGCCTTGAAACTTCTCTGATATAAAGAATTTTTAGTATGAAATTGACAATGCACTTGATTCAACTATAATAAAAGACATTTTTGACATCAAGAGGGCATTTAACTTAAAGTAATGGCAAGTAAAAGAAGAGAGTGATCAGATTTAAAACCAAATTGAGCTTTCAGAAATATTTGTGTTTTATGACCCGGAAAATAACATATATTTGTTATGTTGACAGCAATTGTTCTGTGGGTGTCTTTTGTTCATTAGGATGCCATTACAATTTCAGCTTTCATACAAAATCTGTTTGTACTCTGAGCTCTACAGTGAACTAGCATTTTGACCTCAAGCACCATATTTAACTTTTCTTGAGCTCAGTTTATTTTATATGGAAAAAGTAACAATGTTTTTCCTCAGTACCACAGAGAATTTTTCTGAGATTAAAAACAAATAATGAAAGATAGTGCTTTTTAAATTGTAGAATATTATATAAACTAAACAGCAAAATAGCAAAAAGTGGCATGCAATTTTTATCATGGTTCAGAAGAGTCATCTTGTGAGATATGTAAGACATAAAATCAGGATATATTGAAGATACTTAGTATCTTCTGAACATAATCTATTTGAAGTAAAATAATGATGAAAGCTGAAAAGAACATCAATGCAGTAGAGACAAAGGTCATTTTTTACTTCTTTATAATTTATGTCTGATATAAAAAGCTTTGGATAGCACTTATTTCTTATAGACTGAAAATCTAGACAGATCAAAGTCCATGTAAAAAAATCTAAATTTAGAATAATTCTATTTGTGTTTAAGAGTGAGCAAGGAAGTTTTTCCCTATAATATCATGCCACTTAAGAAGTCAGTTGCAAAGCAAACTGGGTCAAAGTGGTAAAAAAATAATGGCACATATAGCAAGGAGAAGTATTACTTTTAATATTCTATAGCCTCTGATAAGTTCCTTAAACTTCTAAGACTCTGATTCAGTGATTAGTTATGTTTGTAGTGTTCTTTCTTATACCATATTTTACATTTCTTAATTAGTTTAAATTTATGAAATTTAATCTTAATTTGATGAATGTTTTGAATACAAGTCATGAAAATTAATAGCTACCATGACTAAATTGTATAAAATATGATTGTTTATTTTATGGCTTGAATCTGAAATGTTATCTGCAGACTCATATTTGAACACTCCCTTCTTCGCTATGGCACTTTGTGGGAACTTTAATATTATCTGAAGATGGTACTTAGCTGGCAGAAATTCAACAGAATTAGGCCTTTTAACATGAGTCCCTGGTACTTTCTTCTCTTAGGTTGCTGGTCCAACATCACGTGAACCTGTTTTTGCCACCATGAACTCCTTCATGTCTTCCATACCATGATGAATTAAGACCATTACAGTCCATAAGTCAAATTGAATCTTTCTTTCTTTAAATTTCTTTGTCAGGTAAAAGTAACTATAAAAGTAACCAAACATATCCACAATATCTCATTTAACCTTCATAAAAGTTCTGTGAGACAGCATTGCTATTCTCATTCCACCCCTGAAAAAATTGAAGCTAAATGAAGTTTATTAAAGTATTAGTGTCTTATTCTATTGATACAGTAAAATGCAAATGTCAATATAACTTAAAAATTATTTCTCCTTCTGTAATTGAGGCCAAGTATAAATATGAGCAATTCTTCAAAATACTTTTGTATCATATTCATGTAATATTAAGAAGTATCTCTGTGGTATATTTTCAGAATAAATGACTGGATTTCAAAACACTTATATAATTCTCACTCCTAAAAAGAATCCATGAAAAGTACTAGTAATAGGTTTTATTTTAATTACCAATTCTGACTAAGTGTCACTCACTGTCTGAAATACTGTGTTAAAAACCTTCATATCCAGACTCAGAAGGAAAGAATAACCAATTACTGATACTTGATGGTATAAGTGTCAAGTTCCTACCGTTATAGAACCATTTTTATTGTCTATATTTAAGTTGGAGTAGGCAGTTACTAGTTCATTCTTCCTGAGATTAATGCATTTGATTTCATCATTTTCTACATTTCATTCTTAAAGAAAGTTAATGAGATAGCACATAAAGGAAGTATTTTAAAGAAGAAAAACATTTATGAATGAGGGACTAGAGAAATGGAAAGGAAGACTGATAAACTTATTTCATGATGTGACAAGCATAGAATTATTTTAAAATACAAAAGGGCTCATCTCAGAGATATCTAGAATGACTTTATTTTTTTCATTGGTGTAGTTTAGTGTTATTTAGGTACCTAAGGTCTTATAAAATGAAAATTATAATTAGAGTATACATCTATTTAAGAGCAATGACATTGCTTTATAGTTTTTGCTAAGATTAAAGGAAGTTAATTTGAACACCGTGCCTTGCTAAAGTAAGATCACAAAGGTCTATCTACATTTTTCATATTCAAAAATGAAACAAGGAATTAATATGTCTAGTCTAAGTGAATTGGTTAGCAAAACAAAGATTAATTAAAATTATTCCTGTTAATGATAGTTTCTCTAAAGCCATTCAGAAGAAAGGTATTGAGATTTAGCAACTTAATGTAAATGTAAAAACATAGCATTTTGTGATCAGAATAAAGAAAATAACCAATTAGAGATCCGAAGATAATCAGGAGTCAAACACAGGACAGACTTATGTCCTATAAAAACTATCAAGGCATATATTACCATATTACTCTGTGAATACATTGCTTAAATTAAATAATTGGAGTGATACCTTTTCCAAAGATTTATATGTTTCACTCAACATAGTCTTTTCAAAGTTTTTTATATGTGTAATTTCTTAACTTATGCAAAATGATGAATAAAATTTTAATAAAATTGCAATTTTAAATAAGTATTTTTATGTGAATGAAGGTTTTACCTGCATGCATATAAATATACTATGAGCATGCTTAGTTGCCACAGACTCCAGAGAGGAAAATATCCCCTGAAACTGGAGTTACAAGTAATTGTAAGCTGTCATGTGCATGCTGAGAAAGAAAAATCAAACAAAACAAAGCAAACAAAAAACAGTACTCTCCAAGAGCAGTAAGTGCTCTTAATCATGGTGCCATGTCTTCAGCCCTGAAATTTGTAATTTTTAAGTGGAAAAATGACAGGAAATTTATTTTTGGAGAAATTCTATTATAGTCATTTGATAGAAAACTCAGCTGGCATTGTGAATAATCTTTTAAAGTGTTTATATTCTTGGTATCAATAATACAACTTTCAGAATTAGTCTAAATAAATACAATAAAATACAGTGTAATAGTTGCACATAAAAATTATCATAAATAATTATACATAAGAGAAAATATTAAGCATTTAATTAATATTAACTAAAATAATATCAAAAATATAGTCATAACAATTTAATTATAAAATATCTCTAAAGTTTTGCAGAATTATTATCATAAACATATAAGTGCACTAATAGTAATGCTACCTGTAACTTAGCTGTAATTAACAACTATCTTATTGTACTTGACCCACTTAAAAAATGAAAATTATGCTTGGTATTGGAAACTTAGTCAACAACCTAGGGCAAATAAAACAATGTATCTTGGAGGAGAACCTACAACTGTCAATTTGATAAGTTGTCACAATCCCCTAACAACATTATCAATATTTGTTTATAAATCAACAGATAAGTGTAGTCCTCATCGTACATCAAGAAAATATCTTTTTGCAACTGATAGAAGTCATAACCAAAAACTACAATTAATCAAAATGCAGAGCTGTGGAGCCCAGACCCAAGAGATGCAGGCTATATCTATAATATAACTCCTTCAGCTAAGACTCAGTTCTCAGGAATCATTTCGGAAGAGGGGAGGAAAGATTGTAAGAGCCAGAAGATCAGGAAATTTGCTGTGACACTGTATCTCCTACTACTGTCAGATACTACACCCATAAAGTATCACAAACCTAGCTGCTTGAGCCTGAACTGAACAGGGACAATAACAGACAAGATAATGTGGTGGTGGTGGTGGTGAGATCAAAACCACACAAAGAATTATGGGCAGCTAAGGAATGCTGAGAGCTGGAGAAATAGTCTTCCCAAGGAAGAGCACGACAATCTGTTAACCTGTACCAAGTATTCATCCCTAAAACTATACACAAAATTAACACTGTATAGGTGAACAGATTGTATTGATGCATTTTTGAATTTATATAAAATATATGTGTATATATATATATATATATCACAACAATCAATTTAAATAGATACTAACAATATGAAAGAGAGCAAGAAAGGACATATGAGAGGACTTGGGGAGAAGAAAAGGGAATAAATGACAATTACAATCTCAATAAATAATAAAATCATTAAATCAAAATCAATAAAGAAAAAATACATATTTAGAGTAAATGATACCAGATAAAACTGGGTTCTTGATGTATCAATGTTAACTCCAAATAGATTTTTTAAAGCCTCGTTCAGGAGACTTTGTCAATTAACATTCATGGTAAAAGCCAATCTGAGCCATTCCACAGGTATGAGACGATAATAACCAAGTTATACATGACTGCAAAGTAAAACATAAAGCCAGACGTTACTTTTTTTTCTACTTATAGTATATGTGTCTACCTTGAGTTCTAATATGATTTTTCTCATTAGTTTGAGACTTATTTGGAATCTCCTCCAGTTTTCTTCTTTTCCCCTTTTCAGTTTTGGAATGGATTATATATCTAGTGCTTTCCTGTTTTGTGCTTATATTTATAAAAAATATATAATATATCAAAGTTCTGCCATCTCTTATATAAAAAATCAGATCTCACCACCTACCAAACATATCATACTTTTTCCTTGAATGTGTCAGCTTCCAAAATTGTAAGAATCACATTTATGAGTCTCCTGAACCTCTGCTATTTTAGTTGGAGCAGACCAGACTAAAGCCTACTCAATTTATTTCTACTTTATGGGTTAGAGAAGACAGATACATGATAATAATGCCTTTAAATTAAAAGGTGTAATTAAAGTTAATATTTTGTAGTTCATCATCTCACCTCTCACCCACTATCCTACAGTGCTTGTTTGAGAAAGAGAATGTAAATGACACATGCAGCACTCATAGTTTAACCCAATTAACACCTAGACGATTTTAATTTAACCTGAATATCCCTTTTGCATTTACAAATATCACCATTGTCTTGATGATTTCCATGTCTGGAAAGATTTTTTTTGAAAAAAAAAATATATGTTAAAATATATAATGAAATCCTTCTTTTAAAGCTGCTGTTTCTGAATGGTCTAAAAAAAATAAATGAAATTATTCCTAATGAATTCTGCTGTATTCATAGGTTGGTAATCTTCCAATCAGATATTCTCCTATACACATCCATCAGTTCTTTGTCATGTCATCATCAGAGAGGCTTCCTCAGGGAACAGATGGGAATGGGTAGAGAGACTCACCAGCCAGACATTATACAGACAGAGAGTCTAAATTGGATGTCTCCATCCAGTGCTTTCTGTCAGATCTCAGGGGATGGAGGACACCAGGAGAACATGGCCAACTGAATCAACTAAGCAGGGCACATATAAGTTCACAGAGACTGAAGCAACAAGCATAGGTCCCGCAGAGTTCAGCTTCAGGTCATCTATATATAAGTTATAATTGTGTAGCTTGGTGTTTTGAGAGAATTTTAACCATCGGGAATGATTGTATCTCTGACTCTTTTGCCTGCATTGGACCCTCTTTTCCTCATATTGGCGTGTCTTGTCCAGCCTTGGTGAGGGTTATTGCCTTGTCTTCATGGATATTGGTATTAGCCTTTTTTCCCTGTCACGTCTTGAGGGCTTACTCCTTTCTGAAAGAAAGCAGAGGGAAGTAAATCTGGGGAAGAGAGGAGGTAGATTTGGTGGAAAGGGTAGCTGGCTGTGGGAGCTGGGAGAAGTGAGAGAGGGGAAACTGTGGTCAGAATGTATTGCGTGAGAGTAGAACCTATTTTCAATTTAAAAATATGATTTGTTTCTTTAAGCCTAGAACATCTGCAGTCTCTTTTGTCTGTATAGTAAAATATTCTTGGCACACTGAAGTATGTTTTAAACCATTTTCTGTGATATAAGCTTGTTCAAAGTACTTAACAAAAAGAGAACCCGTGAATTATTTATAATTCCCAAAGGAATGCTGCCAATAACTACATTTGTATGGAATGGAGTGCCTTTTGGTTTGACGAATTCTGGAAACAAGGGACTGGTTACAAGCCCTAAACAGAGATGGAGTTCTAATTTTGGTCCTATTTTCTGAAAACAGAAACATGTTCCCTTTTAGGGTTTGTAAAATTAGCATCCCTAATACAGCCATCCATGTATATCAGACTATTCCAGGTCACATGTCTACTTCTCAATAAATCACTTTGATAAG
Source organism: Alexandromys fortis (assembly GCF_014885135.2). Lineage (NCBI taxonomy): Eukaryota > Metazoa > Chordata > Mammalia > Rodentia > Cricetidae > Alexandromys > Alexandromys fortis. Next base: position 1,077,666 of record NW_026067990.1, read on the forward strand.
TAGGGTGCAATATGCTTCTTGCTTTAAGCAAATAAGTTCTCTAATCAACCGACTATGACTCCTTTTTCCAATCACATCTCACCCACAAATGGGAAAGGTGAATCAAAAGTCAATAACTTCATAAATTGTGACACAAGGCAGACAGATGTATTTACCCATATTTTCTTGAACAGATACTTACTTGGGCACATTGTAGGTGCTAACTCTGGACTCCTTAGAAAGGTTATATGGGCAATGTGGAAGTGGGACATTAGCAGTGCACATATTTTCAGGCATGGCTTAAAAACAGCTGAGTTCTATGGGCTTTGAAATTCATTCTTGCGTTGCTGTCTTCCTTTTAATTCACTTTAGTCACTTAATTTACTTTTCACAAACCCTACTACTATATATCCACCTCTGAATTATGACATTGATGGAGGAAGGTCATTGGACTGGATGTGGCTCTGGCCAGTACCTCAGCCACAAGGTTGGAATGCCAGAAAGCTAAGGAATGGGCTGGATCCAGCCGTGAAAACCATGGCTTTAGTCCTACTGATATTGCTTGGTAAATTAAAGACTCATGTAGTCAAAAAAGAGAGATATACAGTAAATAGAGATTCAAAGACAAAAAAATTTAAATGATTTACAGCGTGTTAAAAATTTATGCAGGCTAAAAGTTACAGTTCTTAAAGTAAAAAAAAAAGGAAGAAAGAGAGAAGTTGTATGTGGTAGTACACACCTTTAATCCCAATGCTTAGGAGGCAGAGGTATATTGACCTCTGTGACTTCAAGGTATGGTAGCACACACCTTTAATCCCAATGCCTGGGAGGCAGAGACAGATGGATCTCTGAGAGTTCAAGGACAGCCTGGTCTACAGAGTTATTCTAGGACAATGATATACAGAGAATATAAAAGAAAAGTAAAAATAAACAAAATAGAGGTTAAAATAAAGCCACATAAAGATAGAAAATAGAATGAGAATCTTGATACTGTAAGCTATTATGCTCTCTTTGAATTGTATGAATGCTGAGGAAGGAGCAACAGATGCTAAAAGATATATGTTTATAAATGCGGCTGAACTAATCCAACATAGATATCTTCTTGATTTCAGAATTTGAATCTAAGGATATGATGCTTTGGAAAGGAGTTTATTCTTTTGTTTTCACAGAGGATGAGACACTATGGATTGCTTCTATTCCAATATGGTATGATGGACCACGCCCTCCTGACAGGTTGCTGTGAACACCCTCAAGAAATTACTTCACTCAACTGCCAACTGAGATGACACTGGCACAGAGGTTATACCATAAAAGGCCTAAATTACAATGCCCAGTTCAGCAGGAAGCAGTTTGGAGAGAAATAACTGCGCCCATGTTCCCATATATTGTTTATAATTTTTTTTAACATTTAAAGAGGGATATGATATAGGTATGAATAATTTGCATTAGTATAGATTTTGCTTTATTGATAGAGATTTAAGGTCAATTTGTTATATGTATATGTATTTCTGTTCTTTATTAAGGTATTGTGATTGTGTAGTTCACTTAAAAATGTATATAGGTTGTTAATGGATAATCAATAGTAGTCAAGCTTGTAGTCATGTTAGTTAAGATTTTCTAGATGTACATAGATATATTTTAGATAGGCATTCTTCGTATTTTTCAAAGATTATAGAATATGGCATTTTAAATGTTTTAATAACTTAGGGTTTTTCATGACAATGAGACATGTCTGCTCCTGGCAGCACCAATCTACTTCAAGAAGATGGGCATCGAAGAGGCACCTTATGGTGTTTGATAGCCATTTTGGCAAGAAACTGCTTTTACCTGGACTGTTGCATAAGCTGGACACAGAGAATCCACAGAGAGAGGACTGCTGAACTTGCCTAAAGGTGAGATGATCTTTTGGGGTTCCTTATTCATGAAAGAGTTTGTGAGACATTCTGCAGGACACAGCAGATAGTGACTGAACTGCCTTTGAAATTTCCTGCATCATGGAAATGTCTGCTGGAAACTATGGGCCTGTAGGCCAAAGATGGATGCCCCAACAGTACAGAGGACATTTGGGTGACTTTCCAGGCAGCAAGATGTCTCTGTGATTTCTAGAGTTTTGTAAGTTTCTTACTTCTTGTTTACTTAAGTAATATTATATCCTTCTGGAGTCTTTTATGGAGTTGAAGAATAGATAGTTATAGTTGTTTTCCTTTGCTATGATAAAAGATAAAGTAGATGTAAATATTGTAACTGTAATTATAGCTTTATAACTGTTTTTGTTATATGTAATTTTGCTATGTTAAAGTTAAAGCCTTTCCTTTTTGTTTAAACAGAAAAAGGGGAAATGATGGAGGAAGGTCATCGGCTAATAAAGAAACTGCCTTGGCCCATTTTATAGGTTAGAATATAGGTGGGTGGAGTAAACAGAACAGAATGCTGGGAGGAAGAGGAAGTGAGCTCAGACTCGATAGCTCTCCTCTCTGGGGCAGACAGGATGAAGCTCTGACCCAGGATGGACTTAGGCTAGAATCTTCCCAGTAAGTGCACCCAGTAAGTAAGGGTACTACACACATTATTAGAAATGGGCTAGTCCAGGTGCGAGAGTTAGCTGAGAAGAGGCTAGATATAATGGGCCAAGCAGTGTTTAAAAGAATACAGTTTGTGTGTTGTTATTTCGGGGCATAAGCTAGCCAGGCGACCAGAAGCTGGGGCAGCAGGAACACAGCCCACAGCTCCTACTACATGACATCAGGCAATTAAGATGCATAAGGTGAAATAAATTTATATAAAAAAGAAAGAACTAAAAGAGACAGAGAGCAAGGAAGGAAGGTGTGGAGAAAAAAAGAAAGAAAGAAAGAAAGAAAGAAAGAAAGAAAGAAAGAAAGAAAGAAAGAAAGAAAGAAAAAGTGTCTCCTATTAAGATCCCAGGAATTATCTTTTGAATGTATCACTTACTATAGTTCTCATTCATTGGATTCAAATTTCCTTTATATATGGAAAAAAATTACAACTGAGAATTTGTATTACAGATAGCCTGGTTTTTAGTTGCTCTTGAAGGATCATAGAAATGGTGTACCTATAGGGATTTCCAAAATACTAGATGACAAAAGCTATGAAAGTTTGAAATAATGATAGATATGAATCATCTGTTAAAAGACTTTGAAATAATTGGAGAGAATATGCAAGAATAACTTCAGAAAATTCAGTGATCAATTTTAACCAATGTACTTTGAGGTTGCATGTTGTTACATAAAGCATAGAAATTTGTGTGGATGACTGGTGCAATAATCAGAGTTTTGTATAAGAATTCTATTTCTCAAAGCCAGAGAGGGGAGCTTACAAGCATGAAAGCCCCTTAATACTTTGACACAAAAAGAAGTCTACATTACAGTTACCATATAGGCTGTTTTAACATTAATGGAAGAATTTTTTATATATTTTTTTCTGTTCATTTGTTTTGAAAAGAGATTAGGGAAGACACATTACCATATTACCATATTATTCATATGTTTTTTTTTTTCCATTCAGGAAAAGGCAGGTTCCTCAGAATAAAATGAGCATTCACTTAGGCATGGTGTTAAGATTGGTCAAAAATTACTGCCATTCAAGTAAGTACAGTGTTTGTTCTATAGGATATACTTTGAGCATAAAAACAAATATACTCAGATGCCTACCATAAACTCCCCTTAAATTTGAGAAAAAAACATTCATTTCTCAAACATCTGTATTTTGTAGATTTTCATACAGAACTAGACACAGGTGCATTGGTATATTTAAAAACCATAGAACAACCAAATCATGCAGACAAGCACAAATAGTTTTTCTCTCCCCCCCCCCATTTCCTTAAGTTTGTGCTGTTTATTCTTATGGTGCACTAAAGGTCTGACTGCTTAAATTCATTCACCTTATTTAAATATTCACCTATTTACAAAAAAGAGCTACCTCTAAAACTGTTGTACTTAAAACTGTCAGAGAAGTTGCAGGTAAAAAATCATAGTAGCAGAAATATAATCAGATGGATGTACTTATTTTCTTATGTGCTGTATTAAAATGTAATACAGTGCTAATAACAATAGCAACCAGTTGATGAAACTCTTTTACCAAAGTAGAGTAATATTGGGAAATAATATACCCAAGACATAATTTTGAATGAAATTAAATATGTCAATAAATGGTTTATCAACAAGAAAATCTATTTTTTTAGTTTTGTTCTCTTATTTATCAATTCTAATATCATAGATTCTTACCAAAATATCTACTCTCTATCAACAAGTCTATGTAAACAACTGTATTAAATGGAAAATACATGAAGAAAGTTAGGCAAGTGAAACATTTTGAAAATTGCAAACATTATGGTGATAAGGTAGTAGAGTGATGTTTACATATATTTTTAAAATGGTATATTGACAACTGCAAGTATTCTTTTATTTGAGCTATATTTCTTCACTTTCCACTTAACAACTGCCATATGAAATATGAAACACTAGTGAGTTTTTAAAGTGCTCTAAAATCAGTAGACATATTTAATCATGCAAAATAGAAGTTTCTGAAAAAGTTTCCAACGTTTATGAAACTATTATTGTAATGTTATATCATATAAAATACATTTTTTTGGTTTAAATTGATTTACCCGAAATACAACATTTTTGACTAGCATTCACATAGCCTTCTTTTAGTCACTAGAAAAAATAATTAATTATTAGAGAAAACCTAGTTCTACCATAAGCTGAAACACGATGTCCCATACATGTAATTTTAAAAATTGCAAAGCAGTTTCATATCTACTTTCACATTGATTGCCTGTCACTTTGTATTTTGATAGAAAACATACAAAACAACTACAGCTAATAGCCCACATTATATTTAAATGTGCTATGACACTCCCTTCTCCACTGTCTTAAGTATCCTTTTTCTTGGAATCTGAGTACTCAACAATAGTTCATTTATAAATATTATCATGAAGCAGTAACATAATTTATTAGACCAACTTAAAAGATGAGTTGGATTTCAATATGGAAAGACACATGGTTACAATTTCTATTAGTTTAAACAGATAACAAAAGCAATTTTCAGCGAGTGACATGTTAAAGCAGCCTTTATTATTTTGATGCCAGCCACATTATAGCAAATGTTTCTTATTAACAAGTATTAAAGGAGTCTTATGAGTCAGGCAAGTTTGTTATTCATCTCCTTGTGATTTGTTTGTTCACATGGCTTCTTTACCCCTTAAACCAACCAGTTTTTAATAATAGTCTTCTTATGTATTTCCTTTATCTTTTGAAAAAAATTAATAAATTTTAATGTGTTACCTATCACTATAAATCCCCACAGTCGTTTATGTCGCAAATGTGTATGTCAAAAATATGTGAAGACTATAATTCCTCCAAAGACATTTGATTTTATTCAATGTTAGGCTTTAACAGTACACTACTGTAAAAAAATATCTATTCTATTAGGAGCTCCATACTTTACCACATTTTAGGAAAGTTTACTGTACTTAATACAAGATTATACATACAGGAGTAAGTAAGCAAGGTCTAATATTAAAAACAAAACTTCCCTAAAACAGTACTAAAAGAGTGTGATGCTGGGCCGTGTTGGCACATGCTTTTAATTCCAGCACTCAGGAGGCAGAGGCAGGCAGATCTCTGTGAGTTCGAGGCCAGCCTGGTCTAAAAAGGCTAGTTCAGGCAGGACAGGCTCCAAAAGCTAGAGAGAAACCCTGTCTTGAAAAACAAAAAACAAAATTAAAGAAGAAGAATAATTTGACTTAACTGAACAGAAATGCTGTCATACAAAGCAACAAAGCAAGTTTGAGGTGTAAAGGATATGCTATGAGTTCTTTTCTAATTCTTAGAAATTTAGAGTAATTTCTTATGACTGGTATAGGAGGTCCTTCTGTTTATGTGTTGCTTTCATTGGTTAATGAATAAAGAAACTGCCTTGGCCTTTTGATAGGGCAGAACTTAGGTATGCATGGAAAACAGAACTGAATGCTGAGAGGAAGAAAGCAGAGTCAGGGAGAAGCCGTGGATCCTCTGCCTGAAACGGATGCTGGTTAGAATCATCCCTGGTAAGCCCCTGCCACGTGGCTTTATACAGATTAATAGAAATGGGCTAAATTAATATGTAAGAATTAGCCAATAAGAAAGTAGAGCTAATGGGCCAAACAGTGTCTAAGAAATACAATTTCTGTGTGGTCATTTTGGGGCTAACCTAGCCAGGCGACTGGAATGAACAAGCAGGCCTCTCTTTGCAACATAGGACTACATCACTAAATGCCACAAACAGGATAATTTAAAATAATCAAAAAAATTTATTTCTGTTTTGGGATTTTCTAGTTCAGAAACAGAATATCAGTGAGAAAGAATTTAGCATATTGGAATAATCATCCTACATTTTGATCAGTTGTGATAAAATTATATTTTTTCTAATAAATTGTCTATAGTAATATTTATGAGTTCCATGTTCATTAAACTTTCATTTAATATTGGAAATACAACTATTAAGAGAAAGTTAGACTCTGTTTCACCTAGCAATTCTGTACAATAAGACCAAAAATAATCACGAAGCAATTTCAACAGCAAATTCAACAAAACCACAGTTTCAGTCATTAGTAGAAGCTTCTACCTCCTAAAAAGTGAGGTCTTCAACAGTGTTGTAAACATCAAACATGAAGCAGAAATCCTGTTATCAGGTTATTGTCTTGATATCAGGATGTGCTCCTACTTCCAATGTTATGACATAGATCCTAATAAATTTCCTTTGTAAAATTATAAAATGATATCATTATCTACCCTAGCATATTACCCCTAAAAGTCACCTGAATAAACTATTGAAGCAAGAATTTGAAACATTTGTTTTAATGCTGTTAATGTTTAGAGACTAAGATGAGTAAAATTACTCAGTAGCCTTGGAGCATGTTCATTTTCTTTCAAAAATCCTTACTGACAAAAAAGAAGAAATTTTACTAATTGTTCTAGTCTCCTTCCTGTTGCTATGATAAAACACCCAAACATTGAGGAAATAAGGAAAGAAGGGGTTTATTTCATCTGATAATTCCAAGTCACAATCCATCAATAACAGAAGTCATGGCAGATATTCAAGGCAGGATGTTGAAGGTAAGAATGCTTGTCATTGCACACATCAGCACCTCTTAACTTTGAGCTAGCAGCCAAGGATTATAGCAGAAATCAAGGAAGAATGCTGCTTGCTGGAAAGTTTGCTCATTCTTACTTCAGTGGCTTTCTTCTACACAGATGAGAATTACCTGCCCAGGTACTCATAATCAACTGGACCATCCTATGTCAATTAACAAATATTGCAAACCCTCACAGATATATCCACAAGCCAATTTGATCCAGGGAATTTCTCAATCAAAACTTCTCTCTTAGATTACCATAGACTGTGTCAACTGAAAAATTCAAGCTTATTCGAGCTCTTTCAAATATAGCCAACAAATTCTCAATACTCTGTTCATTCAAATTCAGCTAAACAAAATTCATTTAAGCAAATATGAACAAGTTATTATTTAAAAGCAACGTATGTGCATCTTTACATTTTTCCTTGGATATTATGGGTCATTCACCTTTAATCACATGGTTTTATTCTAATTATGTATATTTCACATGGAGATAAAACATATTTTTGTGTCCTACTATGTTAATGCTTATGTTCCAGAAATCAGAGATGAACTAAATTTTCCTTATAATTTTTAGTACACAGTGAGCCCAAACAACAAAATTTAGGTTTGATGTTGATAGATTATAATTGAACATGTAAAGGAGCAAAAACATTATACAGAATAAGTGATTGTGAGGTTCCCAATCCTAGCTGATACATCTTCAACACAGCCCTTACACCCAGGGCTCAGGAAGTTTAGTGAATGAGAGGATAGAATGATTATAAGAGCCAGACAACAAGGACATCTGCTGTGCAATAGAATCTTCTGTACATGATAGAGAAGCAGTATTCATGAAGTCCCAACAATATGCTAATCTAAACTAAACCTATACTATGACAAACCCAATTGACATGTATATGTAGATAGGGAAATCTTATGGGCCTCACTCTTAAACAAACAGCTCCAGGCTATTAATGATTGCTGTGAGAAAGAAAAGCAGACTTCTCAAGGGATGAGCTTCCTGATTAAATTATCAAATTCTAAGTGCTTGGTCCTAAAAGGGGATACAAATAATCACCACTAAATAAACTAAGCAGGTTGTAGTTGTGTATTTATATGTATGTGTATATTTAAAAATAATAATCAAAGAACAATAGAAAATATAAAAATTATAAAAGAAAGACATTGTAAGTCTGCCCTTTAATAAGTAGAATACAAGTACTTCCAAGTAATTTACTTATTTAGAAAAACATTGCATTTAATGAATGTTATTTTTCAGTTATGATGGAAATAATATGGTATCTATACTTTTGATATTTTTATAGACTAATTCTGACAGAATTTGTAGACATGATTATTAATGTCTTTATTATTAATATTCTGCATGATTATGTATGTTCTTCTGTATATGTGTTGCTTTTATTGGATAATGAATAAAGCTGTTTTATCCAGTGGCTTAGCAGAGTAAAGCTAGGTGGGAAATCTGAATAGAGATATAGATGTAGGGTAGCTGGAGTCAAAGAGATGCCATGTAGCTGCTGAAGGAGACAGATTCACCAGAATCTTAACAGTAGGCCACAGACTCATGGTGATATGCAGATTAATAGAAATGGGTTAATTTAAGATGTAAGCGTTAATTTACAAGAAGCCTGAGCTAGTAGGCCAAATGATATTGTAATTAATATAGTTTCTGTGTGATTATTAGGATCTGAGCAGTCAGGAACAAAGAGGGCAGTCTTTGCTTACAGGATGATATTAAAACATTGTGTCTGCCCAAAACTCTAATGTTCGTAATTTATACTATTTTAAACAAATAAGTGAAAATAACCTTACTTACAAAAGAAAATGGAAACAACTTAGATTGTTTTGTCTTTCCATTCATTCAATTCCTTAAAATGAGCACAAACATTTAAATTATTATTTTATTTTGTATTCTGGTAAATCTTTATAATTTTCGAGCAATAAACCACAATGGACTAGAAAACAATGAGACATATGAATTTTTTTTTTTGTAAAAGTAGATACAGACACATAAAAAGTGTCACATGGGAAATTTCAGTGATGCAATGATAGCTTCCAGTTCCATTTACCGTTTAAGTAATCCCCAAAGTCCTGGAGCATAAAAGCTTATAGAACAAACTAAGTAGCTCATATGACATATATTCCCAAGCCAATTTAAAATGTACAGTGAGGATTTGAATACCACAGTTAAAATGATATGACTACTGCAGTACTTTTACCAAGGGTCATATAGCACTCTCACACAGAAAAAGTATGTATCTCTGCTAAGTACAGCGGAGACTATTTTAAAAGATGCTAATTATACATTGTGTTAATGCCAACAAGTAAATGAAACTATGAATTAATGACAGAGGTATATCTAAAGTTAAAGTCTTAAACAGTAGGTCAGAGACAAAATGCACAGCCAAAACTAAGGACCTTAAAAAATAATGAAAGCACATATTTCAAATCAGCAAAATGTATGTGGTAGAGAAAGTTAAAGGAATAGTAAGAGTGAAATTTCTGATGAATTCATCTGAAATGTCTTCTAAGTTTCATGAGATACAAGAAGAGGAGCAAATGAAACAAAATACTAATAGAGTTACATGAAACAAAGAGAAGCAGAGTCTAGGTAACCAAGAGTGACTCCTTTGACATCCAATACAAAATTTATAAATTTTTAGTGAGTCTAAGATAAAAGAAGTATCAAATCAATAATTGAGGTAAATATATTAATGTGGAATGTAAAAATAAAAGCAAATATTATATTATTCAAATAGAAAATATCGATAACTCTAGAAAAATTAGATAAACTAAATAAAAAGTCCTAAGAACACATACACATTATGAAGAGTCGAAAATCTGGCCATGATTAGAACAAGTAAAAGTATCAACTTAATAATACATTGTTTACCAATAAAAATTAGCAAAACTGTATTTCTTTTAAAATTTTTATTATTTTATAATTTTATATATGTATATAATGCATTTTGATAATATCTGTGTTTTTCTTAATTGGTAAAGGCTATGCAACATTTGAAAAATAAAACTAACCAATATCTTTCTCCAATACTTCCACAATTTAAAACAGTAGAGAACATTCCCCGATCCATTCTGAGGGTAACATTATTCTAATAACATAACTGCATAGAAACTCTTAAAGAAAATAAAGCTACAAGGTAAAGGCTCACAGATTTATATGCAAAAGTCTCAAGTATATACTAGTTCACTCAATCAAATAAGATATTAGAAGAGTTATTTATATTGACCCTAATGCCAGAATGTAAATCCATGTAATACACCTAAATATTAATAGTAGAAAAATCTTATTTAATCATCTTATTTGATACTGTAATACGATTTGATTAATCAACAAAATTTTCTAATGAAAGAAAACTATCAGAAAACTATAAACAAATAGAAAATTCCTTAATAATAAAGAACAATTATGTAAAGAGCAGGATGGGCATCAATCATAATAATGACTGAAATATGATGAAGGCATTTAATTGCACCACTGTTACTAAACATTTTAGTTAAGGTGCTAGGTGCTGTTATCAAATAAGAAAATAAAGTAACAGTTATCAAAATAATGAAGGAATAATTAAAACTATATTCTTAATAACATGATCTTCTATGCAAGCACATATAAATCCAAGGAACTAGCAATGAAATTCTAATAATTTTAAATATTCTAACAAAGCTGTAAGGTAGGAAATCTCATGCAAAATTAATTAGTATTTCTGTATATAAAAAATAGAAAAGAAAATAGAAAAATAAATGACAGCTTTCCAGAAGCAGCCATAATGATAAAATCATCTAGGAAAGCTGGAGTAGAACCAAAAATTGGAGATCAGTTTGGGGTACCTAAGGAAGGTACATATTGGTGATACAGCATTTGACTCATTTTCACAAGGCTTCTGTGTTCATTCAAAATGCTTCCACATTATAAAATAGGTTGAAAAGAACTTTAAATGGTGACTAAATGTTTATTCAATAAAAACTACAAAACACTGTAGAGAGAAATCCCCAAGTAAATCCACAAGAAATCTGTGTTTCTTATTTATTATCATGAAGGATCAATGAACTGAGTCCTTGTGTTTTCTTTAGGATTTGCATTTGTATTTATGGTATATGTGAGTCCATATTTTTCTTGTGGTTTCTTTATTAATTTGACTTTTAAACAATATTAATCTTACAGAATTCTATAAAATCTTTTTACCCTTTCTCATTTTCTGGAACAGTTTGGAAAGAATAGGTGTTATTATTTAAATGCTTTCACTATGCAGTTTGGTAGTAACTCACCCCTGAAACTTTTAAGGACTATACTCTTTGTCTTCTAGTAATTCAACACATGATTATTTCAGGATTATTCAAATTTATTGTTTTTTTCCTGTGTGTAGGAGTTTATACATTTCTAGATATCTGTCCATTGCTTTAAGATTGTTTGATTTACCTATATTTACTTTTAATTTTCTTATACCCCACTTTATTTTGTAAAGTTACAGGCAGTATATCCTGATATATCCTTTAATAAAATAACCTATTTTTTGTAGATAATTTTTATCAACATATCTAAAGTTCCTCAACAATATTAATCTTTTCAAATTAGTAAAATTTGAATTTATTATCTCTATTGTCTATGTGTTTTTTATTATACTAATTTTTACTTTGATCTCAATCACTTCTGTATCTTGGAATCTTGTGGCTTTTCAAGGGTACTTGTCATGGTGGTTTCATGTGCTTAAAATGAAAAAGTAAATATTGAGTCATGATATATTTAATTTTTTTTTTTGTTTTTGTTTTTTCGAGACAGGGTTTCTCTGTGGTTTTGGAGCCTGTCTTGGAACTAGCTCTTGTAGACCAGGCTGGTCTCAAACTCACAGAAATCCGCCTGCCTCTGCCTCCCAAGTGCTGGGATTAAAGGTGTGCGCCACCACTAGGCAACTACAGCTATTTTCCCAAAAGGGTACAGCTTATCAAGTCTTGGTAAACGCAATGTCTTCATTTTCATTCATATCAAAATACATTCTCTATACTGTATGATTCCTTTTTAAGCATATGTATTTTAGTTTGCAAATTTCCTAAATTTCTTTGTGTTTTGATAACTTGAAACATTCTTTTATGGCTATAGAACATTTTAAATATATAGAGATCTGATTGTGCCCTGACATTTGATCACTACTGGAATGATACAAATTGAGGTTTTCTCATTTCATGTGGAGTATTTTGTATATCCCTATATGTTCTATTCATCTCCTTAGTGTTTGACAGTGCTTCAATTTTTTCTTAAAATTTAACTGTGTTGCTCTGTTTGTTAATGAATGTTAATGGCCTAGATGTCTTTATCTGGATGTATGCTATCATTCATTTTGTATTTTGCTTTGTAAAAAAAAAATATTTAAACAGAAGTATGTCCCATTCACACATGGTGTGACGTTTTGAACGAAAATGGCACTAATAGGCTCATATATTTGAATATCTGGTCTTCAGTTGGTGAGATGGTTCAGGAAGGATTAGGAGCTATTGCATTGTTGGAAGGGTATGGCATTGGGGTTAGGGTTTTTGATGAGTCTTTATATGATAAAAATAAATAGTGATGATAATATGGATAAGAATTATCTTTCTGGGTAATTTGTATTATAAAATAGTATTGTGGCAGTTCTAGTCAGATTGTCTGTTTCATACTTAGTCACGTGAGAAATATTTGTTTATTTATTTATTGCCTTACAAATTTTCACAGTATTTATTATTATACTCTTTCTTTATAGCACTTATTATTTTTCATGGTTCTGGATAATTTTAAACAGGGCCTCATGTACACTAAGAAAGGTGATTTGCAACTGGGCTATATTCCAAGTCCTTTCCCAGGTACTTGTATATCTGTTACATTTTTATTGATTGTCCCTTTTTGAATTTGTATTTTAGCATATGATCAGTTTTTCACAACTTATCAGTTTTACCTTAGATAAAAAGTAGCAGAAACACCAAGGAATATGGAAACATCTGCTAAAAATTGTTTTCTAAACTAAAATCATTGTTATAGTTTTAGAATATCTCAAGAGTTAGAATAAAGCTATGGGAAGAGTTCAACCTTTACTTCTTAACTGTTAGAAGCAGTTTGAAACTGAGAGGGTACAGTCTAGCAAGAAGAAAATCTTCTGAGACATGACTAGAGATTCATAGTTTTGAGATGCGGTCACAAGGGAGGTCAGAATGTACAGCACTGGAGCAAACCACAAGAACTAAATGGTTTCTTCTTGGCATCCAAGTCCTTTTTAATGTCTTCAAATAATTTAGCTAGTGTGGTATGTCATCATTTTGAGCCAGACACATTCTAATGTTTTTTTTTTTTTTTCCAAAAAAAAAAAAAATTCACCATTCTGGGATAGAAACTGAAGGATTGTTGCAAATCAGAGGTTATTTTGGTCTATAATATTTAGCAAATTCCAGGCCAGTGTGTTGGTCTGTAATATAAAGCAAATTCCAGGACAGCCAGGACTGAATAGAAAGTTCCAGAAACTGGAAAATAAATTCAATGGGAATAGTGAGGAGGGTGTGTATATTTCCTAAGTTTCAGTGTCTACAAAACAGAGCTGGAGATATTAAGAGATACTGGGGCCATCCTCCATTTATCTGAACTCTAAACAGAGATGTGAAGTGAAAGAGTAGCCTTCACATTTTTCTGCCTACATTTGGGCTTAAATAGTCCAAATTTGAGGCTGTAATCGGTTTTTCAAATACCAGTGTCTTTATCAGCTATATGTCACTAGAAAAAAGATAAGTTATTTAAATAGTATGTGTTATTTATTTCACAGTTACTTGGTAAGAGAAACTCTATGGAACTTATTGATCTCTCATTTTAGAAGTGTTTCTCTGTACTTAAGGAATAAGAATAATAGTATATAATGGAGTTCCATCAAACCCTGGAGCTTTAAGAACTATCGTGTTGAAGGCTTTCTGAAAACTAGTTGGAGAAACACTTTAATGGGACCACAAATATGTGCTTAATCAGTAAAATGATTGATAGCTAAGAAATGTGTGAAATGAAATATTTCTTAAATTCAGAATCAGGATTTTGATAACAAATAGTTGTAGTCATTTTATGTTAGGCTATACTTCTTGGAAGAATGTCCTGTGCAAATGATGAAGTAGGGGAAGACTTTGAGGTCTCAGATCCTTAAGCAAGGCCCAGTGTGCTATTCTCTTCCTGATGCCAGATGGAGAATTCGTCATGCTTCCAGCCATGATGGTAATGGTCTGAGCTAGCCCTGACTAAATGCTTTTCCTTTATTAAAAAAAAAAAAAAGACATGAAAAGGTGAGATGATGTCACAAATGCTATAAACAGTTTATAATTGTAGAAAAGAAGCATTTAAGCTTGATATTCTGAGTCCTCAACATATCTTTAATGATAAATACTATTCCTTTAAGAAGATGAATAAAATTTCCTAATTTAAGCCTGGCGGTGGTGGCACAGGCCTTTAATTCCAGCACTCAGGGGATCTCTGTAAATTCAAGGCCAGCCTGGTCTACAAGAGCTAGTTCCAGGACAGGCTCCAAAGCTACAGAGAAACCCTGTCTCGAAAAACCAAAAAAAAAAAAAATTCCAAATTTAGACAATTTGAACAAAGGACCTCAATATTAAGTAGAGCCAGAGATATCCATATAAACACTTTATATGTCAATTAAATGTGTTTTGTCACATTCTTAACTCATTTACTTGGTCATTTGAAAGATAATAATTTTGCCTGTATAAGGAAACAGTGGAAATACATGGAGCTAGTAATATTTGATTTACAATGCTTTTTAAAATAAGCTTTGGACTATTGACTTTTGGACAAGATGCTTCATTTTTTTCCACCTTACACTTCTTTTTGTGTAAAATAGACAAACTGAATCTAAAATTGCAATCACATTGAAACAATTAAACAAGATATGTCATCAGATATAGTGTCTTATAATGAAAAAATGTGACTAAATACCATATCTTCTTCATTTGTATTTTTCTTTATATGCATATATATTCATAGATTTTTATATAACCTTATGTTTTCTTCAAAGTAGGTTTCAATTTTTGTTAATATCTTAACATAGAATAATTTTCTCTTCCTTAATCTTTTTCTTAAAATTTTTATATATGTTATTAACATGTAGCTGTCTACATAGTCAAAAGGTGTCTATTTTTAGACTCTCCAGAGAAGTTACTTTCACAGTTTTCCCTGTACTTAATAATTGTGGTGGACTGAAGGAGAATATCCCTTATGTTTGAAGGCTTGGTCCTCAGTTGCTGAAAGTGTTAAGGAAGGGCTAGGAGGTGTGGCCTTGGGGTGGAATAATCCTTCTGTATACTGTGAAGAAGAGTTTCTCTATTTGTTAATTAAAAGCTGATTGGCATATGTCTAGACAGGATTTTGGGGGCAAAGAGCATGTTGAGGAGACAGGAAGAATCAGAGAAGATGCAGAGAGAGCAGGATGGGCACTATGTAGATGAGGTAGCAGCACATAGATGAATAGAAATGCACTAATGAAGTTATAAGAGCTAGCTAAAATAAGGTGAATGTTTATAGTTAATATTAATATATTGTGTGGTTATTTGAGGAGCATAGCTAGAGGGGCATAGCTGATTGGTGGTCTAGACAGAAATTTCTATATACTGATATATTATTTATGTTTTAATAAATCAAACTTCTCTAAAGTTCAGAAGGGAAAAGCTAAGCCATTGGAGATCAGGCAGTGATCTTTAATCCTAGGATTTGGGAGATAGAGGCAGATACATTTCTGTGAGTTCAAGGGCACCCTGTGCTACATAAGATAAATGCAGAAACAAATCAAGATGGTGGTGGTTCACATGTTTAATCCCAGGACTAGGGAGTCATACCTTTAATCCCAGCACTAGAGGTAATATAAAATGGGAGGTGAAAGAGTCTTAGGCTACTTAGTCTGCTTCTTCTGCTTAGCTTGTGATTGTCCAACCATTGAAGAGGTAAGACTTCTCTATTAGCTTGAATACTTTGCTTTTCTGATTTTCAGGTTGAACCCTAATTTGTCTCTCTGTTTTCGTTTTTTTATTATTATTCATGCTATAATATTCATGCTACATGGCCATTTGGAAGAGATGTGCTACTTGAGAGATGGGGATTGGGGTTTCAAAAGCTCACACCAATTCAGTTTCTCTCTCTCTCTCTCTCTCTCTCTCTCTCTCTCTCTCTCTCTCTCTCTCTCCCTCCCTTCCTCCCTGCCTTTTTCCCTCCCTCCCTCTTCCTCTCTCCAAACAACTTTCAGATCTTATTTGATGTTTACTTTAGTACCATGCCTTTCTGTCTGCCATCATACTCCCAACCAGGATCATCCCAAACTCATCCTGTGGAATGTAAGGAAGCCCCCAATCAAATGCTTTCTTTTAAGTTGCCTTGGTCGTGGTGTCTTGTCACAGCATATGAAAAGAAACTGAAACAAAACTTGATTCCAGGGGCTGGTCATTGCTGTGACAAGCCTTACTGTGATGTGGGAGTGTCCTATCAATCTGTTGCTTTCATTGGTTAATTAATAAAGAAACAGCTTGGCTTGATACGTTAGAACATAGGTGGGTGGAGTAAACAGGACAGAATGCTGGGAGGAAGAGGAAGTGAGGCAGATGCCATGCCTCTCTTCTGCAGGGCAGATGCGATGAAGCTCCGACCCAAGATGGAAATAGGCTAGAATCTCCCTGGTAAGTCACTACCTCATGGTGCTATACACATTAATAGAAATGGGCCAAGCAGTGTTTATATGAATACAGTTTGTGTGTTGTTGTTTCGGGTGTAAAGCTAGCTGGTGGCCGGGAGCTGGGAGGCTAGAATGTAGGCCGCAGCTCATTCTACATTACTGTGCTGTTTATTTGGAATGTGTAAGAATTTGGAACTTTGGACTAGAAAGTCAGATTAAGGATATAAGTGGAACTTAATGATTCATCCTAGTAGGAACATAGAAGACAGTGCTAAGAACTATATGAACTATCATGGCAAAGCTCAAGAGGTTTCTTGGGGTAACAATATTAGCAACTGATCTAGAGTCAATTTTTTTTAATTTTTGATAAAGAATGTGGAAGCTTTTTGTCCTTGTCCTAAGTGTCCACATGAGGTTAAACCAGAAAAGGAGATTTCAAGTCAACCAAGTAATGACTGTCATGTCATTGTTAGTGATTAACCTTAGGCTGATCTACAATGAATAAAAAAAAAAAAAGTAGGACAAAGAATAAACAAAATGTACATTCTGAAGAGAAAATGACAAAAAAATCAAATGTTAGAGCCAAGTCATGTGTTCAAGGAGGAAGTTCAAAGTTAAAACACAGGCCTCACTAAAAATGGAATAAATACCTCCAGGATGAGACACTACCCACATAGTCCCAGAACTTGTGAAAAGGAAATTCCCTTAAATCATCTCCTAAAGCAAAGAAAAGCTAATTCAATATTTTAAAATTCAACAAATCAAATTGCATGCAAATGCAGTTTAAGGAGGGGTCCAGATTCCACCCCAAACTAACAGGACTTGGCAATATTGGTCACATGGATGTAGAGTCAGGAAAGATACAGGAGTAAAGAATTTGTAGTATCTTTTTTTCTGTGTTACAGAATGCTACCTGTCTGCCTGTTGCCATGCCCCTCACTATGATGGCATGTTTCATGATCTGAAACAGTAAGCAAGACCCAAATTAAATGTTTTATTTTATAAGTTGCTGTGGTATTAGTTGTATGTCATCATAGCAAAAAAAAAAAAAAGAGTAGCAAAGACAAGTACTGATTCCAACTTGTACATGTTATTCCACCAATTTGCTAGGAGAAGTTAACTTCACTCATCATGGTATTAGAAGGAAGGATTAGATGAAACCACTTTGAACAGTATATTTTCCCAAGTTTTTCCAACTCTTCTTTTCCCATCCACTCCTCCTCAGTCTCCCTTCAGGAAAAAGCAGGCCTCCAAGAGACAACAATAAAACACAACAAAACAAAATACCAAAACAAGTAAAAATCCTTCACAAGGCAAAATCCCTCATACCAAGCCTGAATAAGTCAGCCCAAAAAGATGAAACAAGTCCCAAGAGCAGGCAAAAAGCCCCAGAGACACATGGGCTCTCAACGTTAGGAGGCCCACAAAAACAGCAAGCTAATAGCCATATAACATACACAAAGGACACGGTGCAGACCCATGTAGGCCCTATGCTTGCTGCTTCAGTCTCTTTCTTAGTTGATTCAGTATGACATGTTCTTCTGGTGTCAGCCATCTCCCATGACTGCTACAATCTTTCCTTTCCTATCTCACTTTGGTATGGTTCCCCATACTCCAAGAGATGTAGTAGTAGCTTCAGGCTGCTTCCTGCCTCCCAGCTCCTGGCCACCAGCTAGCTTTACCCCAAATAATTACATGAAAACTGTATTCTTTTAACCACTGCCTGGCCCATTAGTTTCAGCCTCTTCTTGGCAAATTCTCACATCTTGATTAGCCCATTTCTAATAATCTGTGTAGCACCATGAGGTGGTGGCTTACCGGGAAGGATCTTAACCTGCATCCATCTTGGAGAGGAGAACTATAGCATCTGCCTCATTCATTGCCTTCCTCCCAGCATTCTGTTCTGTTTACTCTGCCTACCTAATTTTCTGTCCTATCAAAGAGCCAAGACAGTTTCTTTATTAACCAATGAAAGTAACACATATCACTAGAACTCAAGGCAGACATCAAACCACACACACTAATAGTAGGAGACTTCAACACACCTCTCTCTCCAATGGACAGGTCAATCAGACAGAAACCTAATAGAGAATTAAGAGAATTATTGGAGGTAATGAAGCAAATGGACTTAACAGACATCTATAGAACACTCCACCCAAATAGGAAAGAATATACCTTCTTATCTGCAGCTCATGGAACCTTCTCAAAAATTGACCACATACTCGGAAACAAAGGAAACCTTCACAGATACAAAAGAATATCAGTGTCCACCTGTGTCTTATCAGATCACCACGGATTAAAGTTAGAAGGCAACAACAATGTTACTGCCAGAAAGCCGACAAACTCATGGAAACTGAACAATCAACTACTGAACCACCCATGGGTCAAGGAAGAAATTAAGAAAGAAATTAAAGTCTTCCTTGAATTTAATGAAAATAAAGAGACAACATACTCAAACCTATGGGACACAATGAAAGCAGTGCTAAGAGGAAAGTTCATAGCACTAATTGCCCACTTAAAGAAAACAGAGAAAACAAACATTGGGGACTTAACAGCACACTTGAAAGCTTTAGAAAAAAAAAAAAAAAAAGAAGCAGACATGCCCAGAAGGAGTAGAAGACTGGAAATAATAAAACTGAGGGCGGAAATCAACAAAGTAGAAACACAGAAAACAGTCCAAAGAATCAATGAAACAAAGAGTTGGTTCTTGGAGAAAATCAACAACATCGACAAACCCCTATCCAAACTAATTAAACAACAGAGAGAGAACAAGCAAATAAATAAGATCAGAAATGAAAAGGGGGACATAACCACAGACACAGAGGAAATTCAGAGAATCATTAGATCTTACTACAAAAGCCTGTATGCCACAAAACTGTAAAATGCAAAAGAAATGGACATTTTTTGAGATAAGTACCATATATCAAAGCTAAACCAAGACCAGGTGAACGATCTAAATAGACCGGTTAGTCACGAAGAACTAGAAGCTGTTATCAAAAATCTCCCCTCCAAAATAAGCCCAGGACCAGATGGGTTCAACGCAGAATTCTACCAGAACTTCCAAGAAGAGCTAATACCTATACTCCTTAATATATTTCACAATATAGAAACAGAAAAGTCATTGCCAAAATCCATTTATGAAGCTACAGTTACCCTGATAACAAAACCACACAAAGACCCAACCAAGAAAAAGAATTACAGGCCTATCTCACTCATAAATATTGACATAAAAATTCTCAATAAAATACTGGCAAACCGAATTCAAGAACACATTAGAAAAATTATCCATTATGTTCAAGTAAGCTTCATCTCAGAGATGCAGGGCTGGTTCAACATACGCAAATCTATCAATGTAATCCACCATATAAATAAACTGAAAGAAAAAGGACATATGATCATTTCATTAGATGCTGAAAAAGCATTCGACAAAATTCAACACCCCTTTATGATAAAGGTATTGGAGAGACTAGGGATACAAGGGTCATACCTAAATATAATAAAAGCTATATACAGCAAGCCGACAGCTAACATTAAATTAAACGGAGAAAAACTCAAAGCCATCCCACTAAAATCAGGAACAAGACAAGGATGTCCACTCTCTCCATACCTCTTCAATATAGTGCTTGAAGTCCTAGCAATAGCAATAAGACAACATAAGGGGATCAAGGAGATTCATATTGGAAAGGAAGAAGTTAAGTTTTCGTTACTTGCAGATGGTATGATAGTATATATAAGCAACCCCAAAATCTCTACCAAAGAACTTCTACAGCTGATAAACACCTTTAGTAATGTGGCAGGGTACAAGATCAACTCCGAAAATCAGTTTCCCTCTTATAAACAAAGGATATGGAAGCAGAGAGGGAAATCAGAGAAGCGTGACCTTTCATGATAGCCACAGAGAACGTAAAATATCTTGGGGTAACCCTGACCAAGGAAGTGAAAGATCTATTTGACAAGAACTTTAAGTCTTTGAAGAAAGAAATAGAAGAGGACACCAGAAAATGGAAGGATCTCTCTTGCTCTTGGATTGGATCAACAAAGTAAAAATGGCAATTCTACCAAAAGCAATCTATAGATTCAATGCAATCCCCATCAAAATCCCATCAAAATTCTTACAGATCTGGAGAAGACAATAATCAACTTTATATGGAAAAACAAAAAACCCAGGATAGCCAAAACAATCTTATACAATAAAGGAACGTCTGGAGGCATTACCATCCCTGACTTCAAACTCTATTACAGAGCTACAGTATTGAAAACAGCTTGGTATTGGCATAAAAACAGAGAAGTCGACCAATGGAATCGAATAGAAGACCCTGACTTTAACCCACAAACATATGAACACCTGATTTTCGATAAAGGAGCTAAAAGTATACAATGGAAAAAAGAGAGCATCTTCAACAAATTGTGCTGGCAAAACTGGATGTCAATCTGTAGAAGAATGAAAATAGACCCATATCTATCACCATGCACAAAACTCAAGTCCAAGTGGGTGAAAGACCTCAATATCAGTCCAAACACACTGAACCTGATTGAAGAGAAAGTGGGAAGTACTCTACAACACGTGGGCACAGGAGACCACTTCCTACGTATAACCCCAGCAGCACAGACAGTAAGGGCCTCATTGAATAAATGGGACCTCCTGAGACTGAGAAGCTTCTGTAAAGCAAAGGACACTGTTGCTAAGACAGAAAGGCAACCCACTGACTGGGAGAAGATCTTCACCAACCCCGCAACTGACAAAGGTCTGATCTCCAAAATATATAAAGAACTCAAGAAACTAGACCGTAAAAGGCTAATCAACCCAATTATAAAATGGGGCACTGAGTTGAACAGAGATCTCTCAACAGAAGAAGTTCAAATGGCCAAAAGACACCTAAGGTCATGCTCAACTTCCTTAGCGATCAGGGAAATGCAAATCAAGACAACTTTAAGATACCATCTTACACCTGTCAGAATGGCGAAAATCAAAAACACCAATGATAGCCTTTGCTGGAGAGGTTGTGGAGAAAGGGGTACACTCATCCATTGCTGGTGGGAATGCAAACTTGTGCAACCACTCTGGAAAGCAGTGTGGAGGTTTCTCAGGAAATTCGGGATCAACCTACCCATGGACCCAGCAATACCACTCTTGGGAATATACCCAAGAGAGGCCTTATCATACAACAAAAGTATATGCTCTACTATGTTCATAGCAGCATTGTTTGTAATAGCCAGAACCTGGAAACAACCTAGATGCCCTTCAATTGAAGAATGGATGAAGAAAGTATGGAATATATACATATTAGAGTACTACTCAGCAGTAAAAAACAAGGACTTCTTGAAGTTTGCAGGCAAATGGATGGAAATAGAAAACACTATCCTGAGTGAGGTAAGCCAGACCCAAAAAGAGGAACATGGGATGTACTCACTCATATTTGGTTTCTAGCCATAAATAAAGGACATTGAGCCTATAATTCGGGTTCTTAGAGAAGCTAAATAAGAAGGAGAACCCAAAGAAAAAAATATAGGCATCCTCCGGAATATTATCCTTCATCAGGTGATGAAAGGAGACAGAGACAGAGACCCACATTGGAGCACCGGACTGAAATCTCAAGGTCCAAATCAGGAGCAGAAGGAGAGAGAGCATGAGCAAGGAACTCAGGACCGCGAGGGGTGCACCCACACACTGAGACAATGGGGATGTCCTATCGGGAACTCACCAAGACCAGCTGGCCTGGGTCTGAAAAAGCCTGGGTTAAAACCGGTCTTGCTGAACATAGCGGACAATGAGGACTACTGAGACCTCAAGAACAATGGCAATGGGTTTTTGATCCTACTGCACGTATTGCCTAGGCATTTTGGATGCTCACCTTACTAGACCTGGATGGAGGTGGGTGGTCCTTGGACTTCCCACAGGGTAGGGAACCCTGATTGCTCTATGGGCTGACGAGGGAGGGGTACTTGATTGGGGGAGGGCTAGGGAAAGGGGAGGCGGCGGTGGGGAAGAGACAGAATTTTTTAATAAATAAATAAATAAAAGAAAAAAAAAAGAAAGTAACACATAGACAGATGACCCTCCTCCATCCAAGAGGAGAAATCTAATGGAGACTCTGCTTTAGATTCTGTTCACATTATGTCTTCCTGTGGGTCTCTGCATCTGATTCCATCTGCTTCTAGAAGAAGTCTCTCTGATGAAGACTGAATAAGACATTAATCTATGAGTAAACCAGAATACCCTTAGAAATATCATTAGGGATGCCAATTCCTAATGATTTACTGATATACTCATACATTGGAGTCTAGCCCAATTATCATCAGAGAGGCTTCCTCTGGCAGCAGATATGAGTAGATAGATGCAGAGACCCTCAGGCAGCACTCCAGGAACCCCAAAGAAGAGGAGGATGAAGGATTGCAGGAGGAGTCAGAGTATAAGAACAATGTCAGGAAAACATGGCCCACAGTATCAACTAAGCAGACTAAGCAGGGCTCTGAAGGGTTCACAGAGACTGAAGAAAAAAAAAAAAAACCACAGAGCTTGTATGGGCCTGAAAAAAGTCCTCTTTATATATTCTATGGTTGCAAAGCTGTGTGTTCCAGTGGGATGCCTAACAGTGGTAGTGGAAGTGTCTGCATCTTTTGCCTGTTCTTGGTATCCTTTACTACATATTGGGTTGCCTCACCCAGACTTAAAATGAGGGTTTGTGCCTTGTGTTATTGTATCCTATTGTGCTGAATTCAGTTGATATCACTTTAAAATGAGGGTTTGTGCCTTGTGTTATTGTATCCTGTTGTGCTGAATTCAGTTGATATCACTGAAAGGCTTGTTCTTTTCTAAAGGGAAATGGAGGTGGAGTGGATCTAGTGGACAGAAGAGGCATAACTTGGGAGACTGGGAAGAGTGGACGGAGGGAAACTGTGGTCAGGATGTAATTTATAAAAGAAGAATTTTTAAAAAAAAGACTCATTTTATCGATTTTTTTTCCCAGTCATTTTGTCTTCTACCTTGTGTTTCTGGTTCCTGGTCATAGGCAGTAAAGGTCATAAAATCTGTTTAGTTTCATGGGCCTTAAATTAAACCAGACATTGGTTGCCCACTCATATAAATTTTGTGCCAATATTGCTCCAGGATATTTTGCAAGAAAAACAGATTGTAGGTAGTGGGTTTTGTGGCTGGATTGGTGTGCAGAATTATATTTTCATAGTCTGCAGTGTACCTTCCCACACCAAAAAGTCAATAATGTAAGGTAGAAGGTTCCATGCAGGCAACAGCTTGACCTCTCTATATCATTTTTTTCAAAAGTCCATAAAAACAAAACTGTGTTAATGAACTCCATGTGTTTTAGTTCTCAAAGAAACACAACAACTCTTGTAAATGACTGCATTAAATCCCCATGATTATGACTAAAATGACATTACAAATTATGATTACCATATGGTACAAAGGAAGGAAATAATTTGCAAATCATTTAAGAATCTTCAGGGAAAGTAGTAATAGCTTCAGACAGCACAGGGATAGAGAAAATTATGCTGAAGACTCTTCTGGTTTTTAACAATTATACTAGTAGCTTCTTTATTTCATAAGTTAAAAATATCAAATTGTCTAAATACTGATGATAACTTCATACATCTCTTTATGTTTACAAAGAGGTTAAATGCTTAGTAAACACTGAACTAGGTAATAAATAAACCAGACACTCATCATTTCTTTTATACCAATTCTTCAATATAGTAAAAAGTGGCATTAAGCATATCAAAGAAGTAAATTAGTTTTATAACAATGCTTAGGTGAAATACAACATGCAAAAACATTGCTGATTTTAGGATTAAGGTCTCTACAGTAAGAGGAATTTACGATAGATATGAATGAAAAAGAAGAAGTGTGATAAAGAGTGGTCATTGAGGTGGGATAAAGATACAAACAATATTACTAATAATGTTAATACTCTAAATTTATCTGGTTCTTAATTGTGCCAATTTCTCAATCCACTTAGGTCTGTTCCAAGTGACCAGCTTCTGTATTCTTGTGCTTATTCAAACATTATATATGTTCTGGCTTATTGACTTCAGTTTTCTATCAGCTAAGGTAGCCTAGACAATATTCACAAACCCCTTTCCGTTTGTAAAGAATATTACTCTTAAACTGCTCCAGGTATAGGAGTAAGTTGAAAACCTGTAGGGAAATTTTGCTTTAAGAACAATTTGAAATATCATTCTTTCTTAGTTTCATAAACAATTTTAAAGATTTTTACTTCTCCGACTTTCTATAATTCTAGATCTAATTCTTTCAATACTCGGGGGGAAATGTGCATTATGCATTCAAGCTCCCAATGCAAACAAACGTGCATGTGTACATAGAAACACAGAGAGAGAGAGAGAGAGAGAGAGAGAGAGAGAGAGAGAGAGAGAGAGAGAGAGAAAGAGAGAGAGCATCTGCTTGCACCTTGATCTTGAGCATAGCAACATGTAAAACTTTGGTTTCTGATGCTTATTAACAATACTGGCTAGGATATAGAATAATTTAGTACAGTGATTTTAAAAGCCTAGGAAGTATTCCTGGTCTATGAGTCTACATAAAGTCCCACTAATACCTATGTTTACAGTAATCCAAACCTACCCACCTATAATTACACTCATCATATTATATTGCAAATGCTACTTCAATATGTGCCTTTCATGTCAGGCTATAAATGAATGAAGTAATGAAGGAATAAATATTAAGATGTTAATATACAGATTAAATCCTAATTTTGAGGTCTTTAGTATTTTAAAGTGTTCTCTAAGATTTCTCCTTTGGTTTAATGCCACATTTTTTTTCTTTATTCGATTTCTAAGTCCTCTGGCTTTCATGCTAATTTATTTTTGAAGGTTCTTAACACACTGCAGGATGACTGGAGATCTATCCATATTGGTATCTATTTGTTGAATCTTGGTACACAGTGCCAAAAGTGCTGGCAATACAGTGTTAAAAATGATAAAGGAATGATTCATACACTATATTTGGACACTAGTGATAAAGGGTTTAGAGGTACATGTAAGGGGTACTCAGTTTATACTCTAACTTATAGCCACATAAATGATATCTATCCATTATTCTTACATACACCTGTAGCTAATAATAAACAATAAGAAATTAATATCATTTAGTTAACATACTGTTCATTTAATAAATTTGTTATCTGGCTATGAAGGAAAGAATGTCTACTCATAACTTTATCGAAAAAAAATAAATATTACTATGTCTTTTGATGCATCCACAAAGGGACTTGATACTTTAAGTAAATGTGCCATGTGGATGTTCTTCTGTATATGTGTTGCTTTTTTTTTATTTAACAATATTTTTTTATTGAGAATAAGAAAAAAAAGTTTCCGCCTCCTCCCAGCCTCCCATTTCCCTCTCCCTCCCCCCACTCTTCTCCCCCTCCCCCCACTCCTCTCCCCCTCCCTCTC